>NC_041729.1:17533841-17882841 GCF_004115215.2 Ornithorhynchus anatinus | reverse complement strand
ACTCCCTCCTGTGGATCGGGGTGTCTCTGACCTAGTAAAACTGAAGGAAAGGAAGAGTAGAGGAAAGGATGAGGAAAAATGTGGGGTGGGATCATGAAAACGCATTGGGGTGAAATGGGGGAAAAAAAGTGAAATTCTAGTTCCTTGGTTTTTTCCCTTTCATCGTGGATGCCTTCCTAAGAGCTGGTCTGTGCTCCTCGTCTCTCTTCTCTGACAAATGTCACACTTATCCAGGTTTCTTTTGTTTTTTTAAATGGTGTTTAATAAATGTGGTATTTGTTAAGCACTCACTATGTGCCAGGCACTGTACTAAGCGCTGGGGAGAACACGAGCAAATGGAGTTGGATAAAGTCCTCGTCCTGCATGGGGCTCACAGTCTTTATCCCCATTTTACCAATGAGGTAACAGACACAGAGAAGTGAGGTGACTCGCGCAAGGACATAGGACAAGTGTCGGAGCCGGGATTAGAACCCATGATCTTCTGACTCCGAGGCCTGGGCTCTATCCACTACACCAAGTCTAATGGTATCTTTAAAGTGCTTACTGTGTGCCAGACACTGCATAAAGCTCTAGGGTAGATACAAGCAAATCCGGCTGGACACGGTCCCTGTCCAACATGGGGCTCACAGTCTCAACCCCCATTTTACAGATAAGTTAACTGAAATCCAGAAGAGTGATGTGACTTGCCCAAAGTCACACAGACAAGTGGCAGACCTGGGACAAGAACCCTGGTCCTTGTGACTCCCAGCCCTTACGCTCTATCCAATAGGCCACGCCGCTTCGCTGTGTTGACTCTTCCCTTGTGTTGGCCAGTAGTGAACGATCAAGCTGAAACTACAGAAGGATGGAAAATTCAGTTCCATTGGTGAGGAGAGCAAAGAGGGTGGGATGCCCTCTTCAAGGAGTCTGGGTGGAATATGAAACAGTTCAGCAGACCTGGCCAGGACCGCCACAAATCCTACTGAAGCTTCACTAATCTGTTCTCCACACTCAACAGCTTCCACCCAAGATTACATTCTGAACCCGGAGCAGGTACGTGCCAGAGAGCTGGTCCCCACCTTGCCCGACTCTCTTCTCAGTAAAATCTGTGATGCCCCATGTGGGGACAGGGACTGTGTCCAACCTGATGAACTGGTATCTACCACAGTGTTTAGTCCAGTGCTTGGCACGCAGTAAGTGCTTAACCAGTCCGACTGTTAGTAAATGGTCAAGAGTCTGAAGCACCCAGGAGGCTGCCTTGCAGCACAGTCACTTCTTCCGTAATCCTGTTCTCATTGCACTTCTTGGATAGAATATTATTGGGAATTAGGGAAAATGGGCACCTGTCAGGACACAACCTAATGCAATGTCACAAGAAATGGTTTGTCATTGTGCACACCACTGGACACAGTGTGAGTGCTATACAAGTTTTTGGGAACGCAAGGTTCTTCAGAAACACAGCCCCCACTTTATGGCAGAACTGACTCTAAACGATAGCCCATAGCATTCACAGGGAATTGGTTAGCACTTAAGTCAATCTCCCATTCTAGACTGTAAGCTCCTTGTGAGCAAGGAATATATCTACCAACTCAGTTGTATTGTACTCTCCCAAGCATGTAGTACTATTAGTCAAACACACAATCATATTTACTGAGCGCTTACTGTGTGCACAGCACTATACTATGCTCTGCACACAGTAAGCCCTCAATAAATACCATTGATTGATTGGAAGAATGCCAGCAGATCCAGGATGATGAGGCTGCAAATACCACCTGCACCCGTTGGTGAGAGTTTATCCACCAACAAGCGGTGAAGAGGGTGGCCAGCCAGCAAAGAGGTAGGGTTGTGGCTGCTGGCGACCAGATACGGCAGACAGCAGAGGGCTGGTGACAGGGCCAGGGCCCGTCAAACTCAGGATGGGTTCAGTTGATTGCAAATAAAAAAATCTCCAAACGCCAAGGGTCTACTCTGTGCCCAAGTGGCGGCATCTTATATGCCCAAGGGGACCTTGGACCTGTAGCAGCTCGGTACTATTTGGTTAAAAGCATTAGTCTATTCTACCCACGGGGAAAAAAAATCACTCAAATATGAAATGAATTTTGTAATAACTTCTAAGGATGAAAAGTATAATTTTTTTGGAGGGAATTTATAACTTCTTACTCTTCATAAGAGACTGGATTATCTTCATGAGGTTCTTCCTTGCTGACCTTCCTGCCTCCAGCCACTCCCCTCCCCAACCCACGCTTCACTCTGCTGCCCTGATGAGTCTTCTAAATCATCATCCTACAAACATTTCTCCACTCCTCAAAACTCTCCAATGGTTGCCCAGCCATCTCTGTGGACAGAAGCTCCTCACTGAGGGGCTGAGAAACTTGCTGAGAAGCAGTATGGCCTACTGGATAGAGCACGGGCCTGAGAGTCAGAAGGACCTGGGTCTAATCCTGGCTCCGCCACTTGTCTGTGTGACCTTGGTAAGTCACTTCATTTCTCTCTGCTTCAGTTATCTCATCTGTAAAATGGGGATTAAGACTGTGAGCCATATATGGGACAAGGGCTGTGTCCAACCTGACCAGCTTGTATCTTCCCCAGTGCTTAGTCAAGTGCCTGGCACTTAGTAAGCACTTAAATACCAAAACCCCCCACAAAAAACGCTGTTGGCTTTGAGAGACTCACCTCATACCTTTTGTGACTCTGCTTCCACTACAACTCAGCCTGCACACTTCTCTCTTCAAACACTAACCTACTTACTATAAGATGCCTTAGATCTTGCCTCTCTTGCCATCGACTCCTTGCACGTCTTCCCTCCAGCCTAGAACTTCCTCCTCTTTTATCTCCAACAGACCATCAATCTCCCCATCTTTAAGCCCTAGAAAAATATCTTTTCCAGAAAGCCTCCCCACCCTATTCTCTCTCAATCAATCCATCAGTGGTATTTGTGGAGCCCTTCGGGCAGAGTACTGTACTAAGCACTTGGTACTAGACTACCAACATGCTCCTCCCACAATGAGCTTACAGTTTCGAGGGGGAGACAGGCAATAAAATAGATTACGGATAGGTACATATGTGCTGAGGGTGAGGTAAATACCAAGGGCTTAAAGGGCACAAAGCCCAATGCCGGGGCAATGCAGGAAGGAAACGGGAGTAGGGGATCTGTACTCTTTAAGTGTCCCCTATCTGTAATGTACTTTAATGTTTGGTTGCCCCACTAAACTCTAAGTTCCTTGAGGGCTGTTGTCACATTTACCGATTGTATTATATTAATATTATTTATACTAATGATGATGATGTATTTGTTGAGTGCTAAGTGCCAAGCACTGTATTCATGTCTGTCTCCCTCTCTAGAGTCTAAGTTCCTTGAGGGGAGGTGTCATATTTACCAACTCTATTATATTAATATTACTTCTATTACTGACTTCCTCCCCCTCTACACTAGCAGCTCATTGTGGGCAGGGAATGTGTCTGTTTATTGTTAAACTGTACTCTCCCAAGTGTCTCAGTCCAGTGCTCTGCACACAATAAGCATTCAGTAAATATGACTAACTGTATTGTCCTCTCCCAACTCCTTGGTACAGTGCTCTGCACACAGTAAGTACTCAATAAATACTTGGTAAATACCACTGATTGACCAATTGACTGATGATGCTACAAGGGAAACATGTTCAACATTCCTGTCCATTTGGGAAGCTCTTCCAGTACACACTGCTCCATACCATAGGTGCACCAACCTCCTACAATCACCACCTAGATAATCTTCTGTAAAAACCAAGGCACGTGGGGGCCTAGAATATTTTAACCAAGTTCAAGACAGTAAGCAATGAAGAAATCACTGACGGATTGAAATGCACTAGCGTTCAAAGTGAAAATATTGCCAAAGCTTCCACGAAGGTTGAACGCCTAGCAAGACATGGTAATTACACAGCTGGTTCAGATGGGGTTCCTCAAATGAGGAAATACATAACTTATGTAAACACAATCCTGCTTATCACATACCTTATCAGTGTCTATTCCAGACATAAACTCTTGTTCCACTGTCAATTTATCAAAGAAATCTTCAGAAGCTAAAAAACATTAAAAGTTTACATCTTGAAAACAAAACAGTTTACACACCTACTATACTTAATGCAAATGCCCTATGTACCATATGGCAAATCAAATGATCTTTGGTACATAATGAAGAAAATGAGAAACATTAAAGGGAATTAAGCAAAAGTTAAAGATCTAACTGCTCAAATAATAATAATTGTGGTATTTGTTAAGAGCTTACTTTGTGTCACACACTGTCCTAAGCACTGGGGTATATATGAGCAAATTGGGTTGGACACAGTCAAGAATTTCAGATCTGTCAAAGACTTCTTGTGATTTGAAAAGAGACTCCTAAGACGCATAAGAAAAGACAATGCCATCCTCCAAAAATAATATCCAGCCATTTCACCAGGACTGGTGACTCCTCTGCTCTGTATGAGGCTCATTATGGGGCTCCAATGCTGCCATCTTAATGATGCACGTCTTTTAGGCAGCAGCACCTCAGAGCTGAACAGGAGTAGTGGGTATGCAGGGGACGCTAACATAGACTGGCAAAACAAAGCAGTGTGACTTAGTGGAAAGGGCACAGACCTGGGTTTCAGAGGAACTGGGTTCTAATCCTCGCTCTACCACTTGTCTGTTGTTTGACCACAGGCAAAGCACTTCACTTCTCTGTGCTTCAGTTTACTCATCTGTAAAATGGAGATTCAATACCTGTTCTATCTCCTACTTAGATTGTGAGTCCTCTGTGGGCCAGAGGCTGAGTCTGACCTAATCACTTCATATCTACCTCAGGGCCTCGTACAGTGCTTGTCACAAAATAAGTGTTTAACAAGTACCATAATTACTAGTCTAGACTCAAGTTGATTTTTTCACCTTCCTGGTCCTCCTATCCTGAGTTGCACTACAGTTTTGAGGCACCAGTGCAAAAGCAAATAGGCCAAGAATTAAAGGACAACCATTCAAGGTGATGCAGTTACACTGCAGGAAGGACAGATGGATCTTCAATAGTTCAACGCCTGATTTGTTCCGAAGTCAAAACTAAGTAGTCACCCTATGGAAAATGATCTTCTTCACCAACTTTAAAAGCCCATGAAGTTTTCAAGAGCCCCATCATTCATCACAGACCTAGTGGGAAGAACATGGGCCTGTGAATCAGACGACTTGGTTCTAACCCAATTTACTTGTATCCACCCCAGCACTTAGTACAGTGCCTGGCACAGAGTAAGCACTTAACAAATACCATTATTATTATTATTCATAATCCCAGCTCCACCACTAGCCCGTAGCGTGACCATGGGCAAGTAACTTAACTTCTCTCTCCACCAATTTCTGCATTTGAAAAATGAGAATATCGCTGTTCCCCCTTCCCTTTAGACTGGGAGTCTCATTTGGGATAGGAAGTGTGACCGACCTGATTACCTTGTATCTATCCCAGTCCTTAGTATGTCGTAAGTGCTTAACAAACACCACAACTACTATTATTATTGGGTCATCACATCCTTTCATGTCCTTTCAGCATATTGGATATACACCGACATATTTGACAGAATAGCAAATTCAGCCTTCGAGGCTTATAAACAAATGCGAGCAAAAAAAATTAGCATTAAGCAAAAATGGACATCTGAAAAGAGCTGGACAAGAGGATGACCCACAAGGGAATACGGACAAATGCCATCTTGAGCTCAGTTACCATCACTGTGTCTTGGATAAAGTGAAAAAAAAAAAAACCAGTGTCCAGAATAAAAAGCCCAGTGCTGGGGATGGGCTGACTGGTGGCCTGATGGTTCAAGGTAACTGGTTGTGAAGAATAAGCCTACAGGCTAAACTCACTAGTGATGTCTTTGATCAACTCCGCGATCGAGGTATGGTTTGCCAGTGATCCTCTTGCTGCTTGCATATGAGGCAACTGAGAAACAAACTGCTTGATCTCCCCAACAGTTTTAGCATTGTGTCTTTCCTGAAATAGAAGGCACACATTAGAATCATCACTGAGCTTCATGACATTTTATTACATGTTCTCTCATCTTACACTTTTCCATAAAGTGTTTTATGGCTCAATCCGGGTAACAATGAAAAACATTTGGTGTTCCAATTCTCCTGAACAGATCCGTCTCAAAATGAACACAAGATAAATTTAAAGCCAAATACACCCCCAAAAACTTTAAATTTTGTACCGTTCTGCCTTTATCTCCTTGAGGTCAGGGACTGATTATTTCCAAATTATGCCCGGCACCCTCTAAAGAACCCAGTACATTATTCAGAGAGAAGCAGCGTGGTTCAGTGGAAAGAGCCCGGGCTTGGGAGTCAGAGGTCATGGGTTCGAATCCCGGCTCGGCCACTTGTCAGCTGACTGTGGGCAAGTCATTTAACTTCTCTGTGCTTCAGTTACCTCATCTGTAAAATGGGGATTAAGACTGTGAGCCTCATGTGGGAAAACCTGATTACCCTGTATCTACTCCAGCGCTTAGAACAGTGGTCTACACATAGTAAGCGCTTAACAAATACCAACATTATTATTATTATTATATTCAAATGTGAAAGCAAAATAGTGATGAACACTGTCATTCTTGAACAAAAAGTGAGGCAGTAAGACTGACAAGTGTAGAACAGAGGGCTGGTAGATTATGGCAGGGGGCAGGGAAGAAGGATGGAAAAGATAAGTTTTCTTTTAATTTAGAAACAAAATCACCCTGTGCCCCTTTCTGCTGTACCACAGAGAAGTCAGTGTTTTTGTTAAAGGGCAAAATGAACCCAAATGAACCAGTTTGATAATCTGAACAAAGAAAAAAGTTTGACAATTTTGCATTTAAACAAATACAGTGGTCAATGTGTACGCTCAAGGAGTGATTTTCTTAGGGAGAGCATATTCAAGAAAAACTTATTTTCCAAAGGATCCAGAATTTAGGTTTTTCTGAGATAGAATTATCCAGGGTTCATTATTTCAATAAATTCTAAAAGGCTTTGTTTTGTGTTTTTTTAGAATGAAATTCACCAAGGATGCCTGGACAAGCAGAGGCAGGAATGTGATAATGAAGACCACGGTTTCAGAGCCCTGGGCTGCCAGGGGCTTCTGTCTAATTATCACCAATTATATGTGCAGTCTCTTTCCCCATTCAACTGGGAAGTTTTCTAAACTTACAGAAGCTTGCAGCTTTAATTGCAGGGCTTATTATAGAAAACTAAATTTGAAACAATTCTTTGCTTCTTGATATAGGCCCTACAGAAGGAGTAGGAAGAATCAATTTACAACCTGATAGCAAAATAACAATACAACATAGACCTGCAAAGAGAGAAATAAAATTCTCTGTGCAACTGGTCTGGTCTTAAACTGTCGTCTCCAACCCTTAGCGACGCCATGGACACATCTCTCCTATGCCGCTGTTGCCCAGCACGGGTGAGTTTTGACTTGTAGCAGATTGCCTTCCACTCGCTAGCCACTGCCCAAACTAGGAACGGAATGGATATGCCTCTGCTTAACTCTCCCTCCTGTAGTCAAGACTGGTGGAGTACTGGAAACTCCCAGGTGTGACCCTGAGTGGGGTCTACGCAACTACTATGAGTTAAATGTCTTTTCTCGAATTTTACACTAGGCATTCTTCTAAGGTGATCTAAGATCTCCCTGACTTTCATTTAATTTGAAGCTATTCATTCATTCAATGGTATTTATTGAGCACTTGCTGTGTGCAGAGCATTGTAGTAAGCACTTGGGAGAGTTCACTATAATAATAAACAGACATATTACCTGCCTAACCAAAAGAGGCAGTCTCCCAACCTTGGCACTTACTATTACTCACTATTATGCCAAAGAATTACAACTAGCGGCCCAGAAAAATAATCAGTCTAGTTTTTTTTAACGGTATTTGTTAAGCGCTTACTATGTCAGGCACTGGTACTAAACGCTCGGGTAGAAAAAAGCTAGTCGTCCCACATCTTAATCCCCATTTTATAGATGGGGTAACTGAGTATGGTAAAGTGACTTGCCCAAGGTCCCACAGGAGACAAGTGGCAGAGCAGGGATTAGAAACCAGGTCCTCTAACCCCCAGGCCTGGGTTCTCTGCATGCCTTACCTCAAAGGCTGCAGAGATGATTTTGGCTTTCTTGCTCAGCACTGAGCCCACTGCATTAAAGTTTTTGTCTCTGATCTCAGCGTACAGTTCCTCTGCAGAATTGAGCTGAAGTTTTTTAGCTTCGGTGGGTAGCTCTTTACCACTCTCGCCCTGTTTCTTGGGGGCAAACTTCTCCGGGGGTAATTTCACATAACCTAGGCAGACCACAAGAAGATACGTGTGCAGGAATTCATGACACCAAATCTAAAAAAAAGTCCAAACACTGAACAAAATTCTCCCAAAGGACTTCTGTTCTAATAGGTTGGGATTGTTATTATTATAACTTGGAAATTACATTTAGCACTTTCCCATAAGCCATAATAATGACATCAATATCATTATTATTACTACTTTTAAATGCTTACTATGCACCAAGCATTGCACTAAACACTGGGATATATAAAATAGATGCAGATCATACACAGATCTTGGGACTTCTGTTCTTATTACTATAAATTTGAAATGACATTTAGCACTCTCCCATAAGCCATAATAATGACATCTTTATTACTTTTGTTAAGTGCTTACTATGTACCAAGCACTATACTAAACACTGGGATATATACAACAGAAGCGGATCGTACAAAGATCTTGTCCCACATGGGGTCACAATCTAAAGAGGGAGAGAAGGCATTTAATCCCCCTTTTACATGTGAGGAAACTGAGGTGCGGAAATTAAGTGACTTGCCCAAGGTCACAGAGCAGACACATGGTGGAACCAAGACTAGAACTAAGGTCTCTCAACTCCCAGTCCTGTGCTTGTTCCGCTAGATCACGCTGTCCTCTTCCACTTGAAAGCCCATTACAGATATTAAAAATTTTTCTTCACTACGTCCGGCGGGGTGATTCATCTTCCCATTTGACTGTCAGGAAGCCTTTATACATTATGATAGAAGTGGAATTATCTTCTTAAAGATTACTACTCCAATAAGATAGTAATTATATAATTATATAAAAAACATAAAAATTATATACTTATATAACCTGAATAAGACTGAAAATTTTAAATGCTTATCACAATATTTTTCAGCCTTATTTAATTTCATTTATACAGAAAACACAACTTTTCTTAGCCCTATTCATCCCCAACATTCAATAATCAAACTAGTTTTTTTTTTAATGTTCCTCAATCTTTCCATGGATGGGCTTTTATTGAATGACTGCATTTTTCAAAATAAATTCATACTTGCAAAGCTCACTGTTTAAAGTCATAATTTCAAATTACAACCTACATTTAAATGTAAAGAAATGTGAGGGAATGTAGTACATTGTATTGTATTTCCTAAAAGACTGCCTTTTTTAAAAACTGTTAAACTCCATTCCAGTAAAAGGAAATATACTACCTGCATCTTCTTTAAACTAGATCTTGTTGTGCTTACTGTTTTGAATGCCATAAATTTCATCAATGAGTCCTTCATATGTAAGCTGAGTAGCCAGGGGAGTTAACATGTCTACATTACGATCAAGCAACAAGAGAGTATCGAAAATGGGAAATATTGAATTCTGGCTTCCAGTGAACTCTCTTTTCATTCTGATCATCATATTGGCCACTTGCTAGGAAAAACAAAAACAAAAAAAAACCAAGAACACTGGATTAGATGGGACTTCTTCAGGAACCCAAGTCAGAGTTGCTGGATTTTTTTTATGAAGAGAAAAACGAACACTCAAAGGGATAAAAGGTAGGAGACATCAGTGATTGAAGTGAAATGCTTAATGTCGGCAACATGCTAACACTGTGCAATGATGACCTGTTTGAATTAATCAATTGGCAAACAAAATTTACCATCAAATTAAGATTTAACAAACAAGCGAAACAAAAACTAAAAACAAACAGAAGAAGGGTAAAGAAAGGGCCAATGGGTCACATTTCCCTTCTTTAAAAAACTGTCTTTAAACAAAATTCCCCTTCAGGGAAATCCCTTTGCCTGCTCCAAAAAAACCCCCAAAGAACCCAACAACCAACTAAGTTAAATGTCTGGAAAAATACCAGCTTCCCAAAGATGAATGAGAAGAGAAGGAAACATAATAATCAAATATTTATACTAGAAGCTGGTTCTGATTCAGAAAAATCTTTTCAGAAGCTTTTAAAAGAGATGTAACCAGATGGATTGTGATACCAAACCACCCTCCCCTCACCCCAATTCTTCATTCCCACTAATACAAAGCATCTGTAAGTTCAGTGTCTGGTACCCGTGCGCTTTCTCCTTTTCCAAAGATCTGGGGAATAGTTCCATAGAGTGCCTGCAAGGTCATCAGTCCTTTTGCTGCGTGGTACAGACTCGTCTGGTCACTCTCTAAGTAACACTCCTACAGTAAAGGAAAAGGAAGGCAATTGGTCGGTCAATCTATGGTGTTTCTTGAGCACTTACACTCTAGGAAGCAGCATAGCCTAGTGGATAGAGCACAGGCCTGGGCATCCGAAGGACCTGGGTTCTAATCCTGGCTTCATTTGTCTGCTACGTGACCTGGGGCAAGTCTGTGCCTCAGCTGCCTCATCTGTAAAATGGGGATTAAGACTGTGAGCCCCATGTGGCATAGGGACTGTGTCCAACCTGATTAGCTTGTGCCTACCCCAACACTTCCAACAGCGCTTGAAAGACAGTAAGCCCTTAACAAATACCATGATGATTATTAGTGCTAGACAGAGTAAAATAGTTTTTGAAGATATGACCCCTCCTTTTGAGGAGCTCAGATAAATGACTTAAGTGAAATTACACATAGGGGGAAGTGAAAGAGTACAAAGATATGAACATAAGTGTTATGAGGAGGAGGGCTGTGTGCACTTAACCAGCAATGCTGACATCCAAGAAAACTTGCCTGCCAGGAGTTAATACCAAGGACGACTTTAGTTTCCAAATGAGGGGGGGAAGTGAGAAACTCCCTAGACTTTCTATCTGTTAATCTTTGGTTCTAGATCAACTTTCTTCATTGGGTTAAAAGAAAGTCCCCACAGAAGACTCTTCTGTTATCTAACTGAACAAAGTTCCTCATTCACTTCAGGCTTCTTCCAGGAACTGGGTGTCCAATCCTGATTAGAAAAAGAAAAAAAAAGAAAATTCTTTGGCAGCAGTCAAGTTTTGATCTGCTGGCCATGCGGTTGGAATGCCTGGGACTGATACTCCAAATTCCCACTAAAGAACAGGTAACGGGTCTACTTCCCTGCTTTGCATTCCTTCCCATCACTCAGTACATTGCTCTGCACACAGTAAGGGCTTAATGAATACTCTTACTACTATTACTAACCCACTTTCAATCTCTCCACACTGACAATACCTGACGAGGGAAGAGAAGCTGGTGGCTCGTTCCAATGTCAGGGGTTCATTGCAAATAATATCTGCTCTTCTTACCTCTTAGGGTGTGAGTCTGTGTGGGACAGGGACTGTGTCTGATCTGATTATCTTCTATCCCAAGCACAGTGGTTGGCACATAGTGAAACCTTAATAAAAACCACAACTAAGGAATAAACCAACCTGGCCAAAGAAGCAGAACATTTTATTAATTCAATGGAATTTATTGAGCATTTACCTATGTGCAAAGCACTGTACTAAGCACTTGGGAGAGTACAATATAAAAGTATACAATATCAAAAGTATAAAGGTTCCCTGCCCACAACGAGGCTACCATTCCTAGGAGGGGAGAGCTTTCTCAGGTCAGGTCTGTGGCCCTAGGGGAGGTGAGAGGCTATTTTCAACATGGGAACTGACTTAAGCATTCCAAAGTTAAACAGATAACATAATTTGGACCTCGGCACAGACCCTGGTGAAGCAAATAAAATCTGAGGAAAATCACATTTTACAGTGAAAACAGCTCTTTGTCTTTCAACAGAAGGCTTTAAAATCCACCCCAGATCTTTAACCTGCAAGTCTATTTAAGAAGGGTTAATTTGGCTTAACAAATACTAAACTCTAATTCCTTCCGCAAAGACCTTCCAGCCAGTAGGTTTGAACTGAGGGCCAGCATTTATAGTTTTTATATTATTCAAGGTTGTAATTTGGACAAAAGCCACCGCCTCTAAGCCTCCTAATTAAATCTGTCACTTTGAGTCAACACCCGAAGTTATAGGGTTGAAAAACCACACAGAAATCTATCTTATCCTTCCCTCACAAGCCCAAGGAAAATAAAATAGCAGCGGGTCAGGTCTCTTGACAGTTTCAGTCATGCCAAGACAGGTTTCCCTCTGTGGCTCCTGATTTATCGTAATTATTCCGATGAGATCAGACAGGAGAGAAAGCTTCGCAGCGACTGGAAGGGACTGAGTCACTGACAACTCGGAAACGATTTTAAGCATTTTGTGTTTGCCAAGTCCTTTAATGAAATAGTTAATCCTTCCAAACACCTGGTGAGGAAAGCTCATCTTCATCACACCCATCTCATGGATAGGGGAACTAGGAATAGAAGCCAATAATAATAATAATAATGATGTTGGTATTTGTTAAGCGCTTACTATGTGCCGAGCACTGTTCTAAGCGCTGGGGTAGACATAGGGGAATCAGGTTGTCCCACGTGGGGCTCACAGTCTTAATCCCCATTTTACAGATGAGGGAACTGAGGCACAGAGAAGTTAAGTGACTTGCCCACGGTCACACAGCCGACAAGTGGCAGAGCTGGGATTGACAAGCCAAGTGCTTGTCAATGCTGAATGAGTCAGTGAGAGGCTGCCTGACACCCAATTCTTTGCTTAGGTCATTAAGCAACATGTTTCGGTATGTTCTTTTTTTTTTGAAGCAACCAAAACTACAGAGGATGCCTACTGCTTTTTCAAAAATAATTTTCTGTGGCATTTGTAAATCTGAGTACCTCAAAGTGCCTTATAAGCCTTGCAAAATGTAGTAATGTCAGGACTTAAAATGGAAAGTGAACAGTATGGATACATGGAATGGTTCTATTTTTGGGGTACTCATTAAGCATTTGCCAGGTGCTGGGGTAGATACAAGCTAATAGGTTTGGAAACAGCCCACGTCCCACATAGGGCTCTCAGTCTTAATCCTCACTGACGGATGAGGTAACTGAGGCACAGGAAAATTAAGTGACTTGCCTAAATTCACACAGCAGTGAACAGTTAAGTGGAGGAGCCGGGATTAGAATATAGGTCCTCAGACTCCCAGGCCTGTGCTCTTTCCACTAGACCACACTGCTTCTCTATGAAAGAACACAAGTCCATGAGGTGATTGGTTACACAAGTGGAGATCAAACAGCCAAAGTCCCAAATTTTTTTGCTTGCTTCAACCAGCCCCCAGAGCTACTTCCTTTGCGGCACTCTAATTGCCTTGCAAGAACAAAACCTCCTTGGTAAGATGAACCCACGCCCGCAGAGTGTCCGACAGGAAGCTCTTTAACTTGTCAGACCAAAGGACAGGATTTGGGATTCTAACCCTAAGCTTCTGCCCCTGAGTGACCAAGAGCTACTGATCTGAGTTTGTACCCAGGTAAGGAAGTTTTATCAGTAGCCACTTGCAGAAAGTCGGGGTAACATTTGACCAGTTCCTAAAGAAGTCTGAAAATCTTTTGGGAAAGATTCAGTTTTTAAAATGGTTTCTCTACGGGAGATACTTTTGACTGCCATTGAAGAATTTTTGGCATTTTAATGGCTAATCTAAAGATGGCGTGCACCCTTAAGTTGATAATGCAAATTTTCTCTTTAGACAAATGAATCCATCAATCAATGGTATTTACTGAGCACTACCTGTGTGCAGAGCACTGTTCTGAACACTTGGGAAAGTACAACAGATTTGGTAGACACAAGGATCTTGCGGTCTACAGGGAGAGACTAATGTTTCAACAAATTAGACTTAAGGGGAAAGAAGGTGCAATACTCAACAAGCAAAATCATATTTGGTAAAAAATATTTGGCAATTAGATCAAAACCTTCCCAAAAGGATAAAATATGACTCATTTCTTAACAAGAATGTCACACACTCACTTACTTTAAAAGCACTCTCTGACTCCATGGATAATAGATCACCATCAAATGGAATGAGATCTAGACTGTATTCTTCTCTGTGAATAAAGGATCCCAAAACACCTTGATCCTTCAACCGCTGTTCACACAACAAGCTTCGGCGGGGCACAAACAAGATATGGAAATCCCTGGTAGGGGAGCGCCTGTCTTCACTAGGAAAGAATAAAACGAGCAGAATAACAAATTGCTGGACCTCCACTCCCAAATCAGGAAAACAGCCTGGGCAGATTCTCAAGCAAATCTCAATGCGCTTGATCTCTAAGTCCAAGTTTTATTTCAAAGTCCTAATTTGCACTCATGACACTGAAGTGTTCAGTTTATTGCAGGTTGGGAAGAAGATATCACTGATGGGTGAATTCACCTTTTTTTGGTTTTAAATGACATTTGTTAAGTGCTGACTATATGTCAAACACTGTTCTAAGCGCTGGGGTAGGAACATGTTAATTACATTAGACACAGAGTCCCCATTCCGCACAGGGTTCACAGTCTAAGTAGGAGGGAGAACATGTGTTTAATCCCCATTTTACAGGTGAGGAAACAGAGACACAGAGAAGTTAAGTGACTTGCCCGAGGTCACACAGCAAGTAACTGGCAGAGCCAGGATTAGAAGCCAGGACCTCTGACTCCCAGGCCCAGGCTTTTTTCACTAGGTGAGTGTAAAGGTCAAAGCAGGATTCTCTGATCAGGATGGCCATATGGTGCAAACAGGGTCATTCCTTGCTTACAGTCCTCTAGATAATAAGCTCACTGTGGGCAGGCAACGTGTCTGTTATATTGTTATACTGCACTCTCCCAAGTGCTTAGTACTCGGTACACAGTAAGCACTCATATATACGACTGACTGGTTTTGTTGCCGTGTTTGCAGCATTCGGCCCTTTACTCACTTTGGCCCCCTTGTCTCTCAATCCTTAGGAAGCTTCTGCTCCCAATGAGCAGTTTGTTTCTTGAGAGCAGCAGGACACGCTGGTCTACCTGTTTCACCTGAGATGCAGCAATATCTGGGGCTTCCATTTACCATACCCTTAAAATGTTTCCTCTGGCTTCCTTGTTTCCGTTTCCCAACTTCAGCCTTCCATTCAGGAGCTGTTGAGGCATCCTATTGTTGTTCACTCTCCTCTCATGTCCCACTCAGCACAGATGTGTTGAAGTGAGCAAAGTTTCAAAGCTAGGTGACTGACTTCATTCTGGAACTTTGTTGTGATACTACTACAACCTAGCACACTCACGTTGCTCCTCACTAAAACGAACCTACTCGCTATACTTGAATCTCACCTGTCACACCAGCGACCCCTTGTCATGGGCTACCTCTGGCCTGGAACCCTACTTGGTGTAGTGGATAGAGCACGGGTCTGGGAGTCCGAAGATCACGGGTTCTAATCCCTGCTCTGCCACTTGTCTGCTGTGTGGCCTTGGGCAAGTCACCTCACTTCTCTGGGCCTCAGTGACCTAATCTGTAAAATGGGGACTGAGACTGTGAGCCCCATGTGGGACAGGGATTGAGTCCAACCTGATGATCTTGTACCTCCCCCAGGGCTTAGTACAGTGCCTGGCACACAGTAAGTGCTTAGCAAATACCATAATTATTATATTTGACAGCTCATCTCTCCCCACCTCCAAAGCCTCATTAAAATCACATTTCCTCCAAGAGGTCTTCCCCAACTAAGCCTCATTTTCCCTACTCCATCCCACTTCTGCATCACCCTCGCACTTGAATTTTCCCATCCTCAGCCCCATAGCACGTCTGCACATATCCATAATTTATTTTAAATATGTCTCCCCTTCTAGACTGTAAGCTCCTCGTGGGCAGGGAACATGTCTACCAACTCCGGTATAGTGTACTCTCCCAAGTGTTTAGCACAGTGCTCTGCCCACAGGAAGCTCTCAATGAATACCACTGACTGATCTGTTTTGCCATTTGATGTCAGCATCAAATAGCCCCTAAGTGACACTGGTGGAACTGCTCAAGAGTGGACTCTGGTGTCCTCGTCTCAGAACAGTGTGGCCTAGTAGAGTGTCAGAAGGATCTGGGTTCTAATGCCGGCTCTGCCACTTGTCTGCTGTGTGACCTTGGGCAAGTCACTTCACTTCTCTGGACCTCGGTTACCTCATCTGTAAAATGAGGATAGAGAACTGTGAGCCCTGCATGGGACATGGACTGTGTTCAACCCAATCTGCTTGTATTCACCCCACAGCTCAGTATAGTGCCTGGCACATAGTAAGTGCTTAACAAATACTACAATTATTATGATAATTACTAGGTTCATAGATAAGGCAGGACAGCACTACAGGTAACTGGAGCCTCATACCTCATAGCTGCCACCCTCTATTTGACAGCCTCCCCTAGAATGAGCTGGCCTCCTTGATTCATTTTACTTCCCTATTATTGCATCTTTGGTCGGTGGGCTGCTTAGATAACAGAATTCTGTGACAGTATTTAGCTCTGTGTTGCCAGTAGCAATTTTTGGTTGTGCGCATGGTTTCCCAGGGGCAGGCTGACATTTTACCCTGCCTGGTTGACTCAGTGCGGCAGTTAACATTATCTTCATGTCCTCTTGGGTGAATGCCTTGTGTGTGGTTTTGTGCATAGAGCAATTCTTGAATTACCGTCTCTAGGACTCTGGATAATCATCAACGCCCATTGGGTTGGAAGAGCTTCATAGATGTGCAGAAGAGTATTCTGACTGGGATGTAGCGTGGCCTACTGGAGAGAGCACAGGCTTGGGAGTCAGAGGACCTGGTGACTAATCCTGGCTCTGCCACTTTCCTGCTGTGTGATCTTGGGCAGGTCACCTAGCTTCTATCTTGATTTACTCATCTGCAAAATGGGCATTAAATCCGTTTTCTCTCCTATATAGACTGTGAGCTTCATGTGGGACACGGACTGTGTCCGACGTCTGTCTCCCCCTTAGACTTGTAAGCTCATCGAGAGCAGGGAATGTATCTGATTATGGTTACATTGTACTCTTTCAAGTGCTTAGTACAGCTCTTAGTACTGTACGCTCTGCACACAGTAAGAGATCAATAAATATGATTGACTACCCCAGTGCTTTGTACAGTGCTTGGCGCATGTAAACACTTAATACCACACTTATTAATGACTCGCAGCTGAATCGAGGTCTCACTGCATCTTCCAGTAAGGCTACTTAGAAAGAATTGAAAAGGTCCGACCCCAGGCGGACTTGGCTGTTTTGGCGACGGGCAGCGGATCGGGCAGAGCCCCCTCACTCTCACCTGGCCAGCCACGCTGTCACAAAGTAGTCTCAGGACCTTGAGGGACTTTTCAGGGCATCCAAATTTTCTAGGTAAATTATACAAACCTTTGCAGCAAACACAGATATTCAGCTCTCATCAGGTCTCCGAAGGGTTGTCTTCCCTTTACTAAAATTTGAAAGGATAAACTAAAACTTTCTCTATAAATCTATCTTCAAATGACCAATCTGACAGTTGGGAAGCTCTTACTTTATGCAGAGCTCAGTATTGTGCTGGGTAAAGCTATAAGGTTCTTAATCCTTAGCCCATTCCCAATGTAAAATGCAGGGGAAGGAGAGATGCAATGAGAAAGAAACTGGGTAAATTCAGGCCCTTTCTAGAATTTAAGGTCCTCGTGAGCAGGAAACATATTTACCAACTCAGTTATATTGTACTCTCCTAGTGCTTAGTAGAGTGCACATAGTAAGCACTCAATAGGAATGACGGATTGATTCAGAGACAATTCAACCCCCTAAAAGAGCCGAGAATGTTCCTTGGAGGGAGTATTCGTTAAGGGTTTCCTTTAGCCAAGCACGGTACTAAGCACTGGGTTGGACAGCTAATCGGGTTGGACAGTCCTTGTCTTACAAGGTGCTCACAGTCCAAGTAGGAGGGAGGAATGGGGATTGAATCCCCATTTTAGAGGTGCGGAAACTGAAGCACAGAGAAGTTAAATGACTTGTCTATGGTCACACAGCAGGCAAGTGGCAGAGTCAGGAGTAGAACCCAGATCTTCTCATTCCCAGGCCCAGGTTTTTTTCAGTATGCTATGTTAAATATATATTAGAGAGGTTAGTGGAAGGCTCTCCCAGGATCTTTCCCATAATCAAATTCTGAGAATTTCAGGCTCGTTCTTTCATGAGCTCACTTTTCAATTCTCCTCTATGCCAAAAAAAAAATACCTGAGCACATTTTCAGCAATTATATCCATCAGCTCTAGCCTGGGTCTGACAAAGAAGATAATGTTCTTGACATCAGCGGCCGGCAGTCGATTTCCCTTAAGGGTGAACATTTTTTCCACCTCATGCTCCTAGAACAAATACAGAGAAGTTATAACTGCAAGGTTGAAGTTGGAATTTAATATGCTCTTTGAGTCAGACTTTTTTTTTAAAGTAGTATTCACTAAGTCTTGAATGCCCTTCCTCCCCAGCCAAAGTCTCCCCTCACCATCCCCCCAACCCTCATCTACTCTCTCCCCAACTCCCATCTACTCTCTCATCATTCCAGGTCATCTCTCGCAAAGAGATGTTCTTTTTGTAAATGCTATTGTTAAATGCTTACCATGTGCCAGGTACTGTACTTATCACCTGGTAGATACAAGGTAACCAGATTGGACATATTATCTATCCCACAAAGGGCTCAGAGTTTTAACCCCCACTTTTCAGAGGAGGTAACTGAAGCACAGAGAAGAGCAATGACTTGTTCAAGGCCACAAAGCAGACAAGTAGTAGAGCTTGAAAGAGTACCCAGGTCCTTCTGACTCCCAGCCCATGCTCTGTCCATTAGGTCTGACTCCCAGCCCCGTGCTCTGTCCATTAGGCCACTCTGCTTCTCAGAAAACACCAAAAAAAAAATGTAGGATGGGACAGCTGAAGGATATTCAAGATTTGTATTATGAAAGTTGTGCCTCATCTGAAGAATTACACTATTAATACAATCATAGAGATGTGCTCTGGGAATCAGGAGACCTGCATCTTAGGCCTGGTCCCTCCCTCTGTGCTCTGCCATCAGTGCTGGAAGTTTCTGATGGCAGAAGCAGGCAGGACCTTCTGTGAGAGAGGCCGGCCTGGCAGGAATCCTGAAAAATAGCTAACGGGGCTGGTGGAGACCTCAGTGGCTAAAGACATAACCAGCTTCGGGGTCACGGCCCTACGGTGGCTCAGTCTCGGTACTAGGTCATCCATGGCTGGGTGGCAAATGGGTCCTGCCCATTAAAAACCTCCGTGTGTGCTTAGCAAGGAGATGAACACTTGCTGGTTATTCACTCTTGGCCCTCCGAGAACCAGTGGGAAACTGAATAGCTGGGCTCAAAGAGGTGCACTAACATCAGTCAACTTCTCCACTGGATTACAATGCCTTCCAACATGCAGATTCTTGGGCCTGACGTCTTGGGGCCAAGGCTGGTCAACCCTCTAGATGGGAGATTCCCACGCTCATCCAAGATTTCCAGGTTACTCTAACTCTGTTAGCTGAGCGAAGAACACATTAAAGGGAATCAGAGTGGCTTAATAGACACAACACAGGTCTGGGAGTCAGAAGGACATGGGTTCTAATCCTGGCTCTGCCACTTATCTGCTGCGTGACTTTGGGCAAGGGACTTCACTTCTCAGTGCTTCAGTTACCGCAGCTGTAAAATGGGAATTAAGACTGTGAGCATCAGGTGGGACAGGAAGTGTGTCCAACCTGATTAGCCTGTATCTTCTCCAGCACTTAGAACAGCACTTAACAAATACCAGCATTTAAACGGTGCCTGGCACACAGTAAGAGCTTAACAAAAAAAATGCCATAATTATTATTATATGATCACCATTAAAGAGGGTGGCAGCACTTGGTAGGGAGGACTATGAGTGGCACACTGGGTCAGGAATGGCCAAGCTTCGTGATCCAGAGAGCCGCAAACCAGAGGCTCGGTATGGTGGAGAGCAGCAGTGGCCTGAATGGCAACTGGGTGTTCTAGTGGTGAGGGGGGTTGGGGGGCGAACAGCTGGCATTCCCAGGGGACAGGGCGGGGCAGTGGTGGGCAGAAGAAGGCTGTGTCAGAAGCCAGAGAGACAGGGGTGGGCGTGCTGAGGCTCTGCCTAGACCGAACTCACATGGGTGGTGGCTCTGACCACTGCTGAAAAGCCTGGGTGCTAGCACACTGCCCCCATGTAGCCAAAATCATACATAATAGAGGCCGGTGGACAATCCACACAGCAGCTCACAAAGAGGTGAACGTGTGGCTTGTCCAATCCTGCACAGGACCCTCATTACACTGCAAATTCCTTAAGGGCAGCAAACATGTCTCCCAACTCTGCTGTACTCTCCCAAGGGCTTAGTATAGTGCTCCGCACAAAGTAAGGGCTCAGTAAATGCCACTTTCTCGCTTGGATAACTATTCTAGTTACCTAGGAGACAGCAGCTTTGATAGAAAGGGCAATGCTTCATAGAGACTTAACGCTCATAGCACAATGAGCATAAGAACAAAAGACTTCAAAATACTTTATGGAAGCACCAATATAAGAGTCCACCATGAAATAGAAGCTCATACTGTCATAGAAAAAATATGGACTCATGGTTCCATAATGCTCCCAAACCAAGTTAACCCTGGATTATTTTTTTTATGGTATTTGTTAGGCACTTACTATGTGCCAGGCACTGTACTAAGTGCTGGGGTAATAATAATGTTGGCATTTGTTAAGTGCTTACTATGTGCAGAGTACTTCTTAGCGCAGGGGGAGATATAGGGTCATCAGGTTGTCACGTGTGGGGCTCACAGTCTTCATCCCCGTTTGACAGATGAGGGAACTGAGGGCCAGAGAAGTGAAGCGACTTGCCCAAGGTCACCCAGCTGACAGGTGGTAGATACAAGATAATCAGGTTGGACACAGTTCACTGTCCTACAGGGGGCTCACCTTCTTAATCCCCAGTTTAAAGATAATAATAATAATAATGTTGGTATTTGTTAAGCACTTACTATGTGCCGAGCACTGTTCTAAGCGCTGGGGTAGACACAGGGGAATCAGGTTGTCCCACGTGGGGCTCACAGTCAATCCCCATTTTACAGATGAGGGAACTGAGGCACAGAGAAGTTAAGTGACTTGCCCACAGTCACACAGCCGACAAGTGGCAGAGCTGGGATTCGAACTCATGAGCCCTGACTCCAAAACCCGTGCTCTTTCCACTGAGCCATGCTGCTTCTCATAAAGATGTGTATGTAGGGTCCCAACACGGCTCCATGTACCACCTTAAAGAAAGGGGGGGGAGGGACGGAGGGAGGGAGGAAGGGAGGTGTTGCTGGGTTTCTTCTCTTTGCCTGTGCCATGTACTTGCCCACGGGAAGACTTACATTTGGTTCGCATAGGAATGAGGGTGGAGAACTACCTCTCTACATCTCTCCCTGAGGTGAAGTCAGGGAAGTGAGCAACAAGCAAAGTACCAGGGAAGGGGGAAAAATGTTTCTGATGGCACAACTGCCTGGACTTTAATCAAAATTTGAGAAATTGCAAATATGCCCTGTTGGGCAAGCCTTCATCAGAGTTGTCGACCAACATCTCAATAGTCATAGCCCAGACAAACCCTGGGGAGCATTTACCTTTAAGAGAGAATACTGTGCAATTAATCCAAATGGTCCTGTTAGGTATTCGTCCCAAACTATTGCCTGTAAAGAAGAAGAATTCAAATTACTACAGTTTCCATTGTAATATTTGTGGCATTTGCAGTTACTCTGTACCAGCCGCGGAGATAGACACAAGATTAGGTATGGAACATGTCTAGCAATTCTGTTGTATTCCTCCAAGGGAATAGTACAGTGCTCTGTATACAGTAAGTACTCAATAAATATTAATGACTGATAATCAGATAGGACACAGTCCCTGTCTTATATGGGGCTCACAATCTAAGGTTGTAAACACTTTCTTAGAATTCCCTAGATTTAAACCTTGAGCTATCAACTACTACTACTAGTAATAATAAAATTGTGGTATTTGTTAAGCGCTTACTGTGTGCCAGGCACTGTACTAAGTGCTGGGGTGGATACAAGCGAAATCGGGTTGGACACAATCCCTGTCCCACCTGGGGCTCAGTCTTAATCCGCATTTTACAAATGAGGTAACTGAGGCACAGAAAAGTTACGTGATTTGCCCAAGGCCACATAGCAGACAAGTGAAGGAGCTGGGATTAGAACCCATTACTTTCTGACTCCCAGGCCTGTGCTCTATCCACTACGCCATGCTGTATTAAAATGCCTATATAAACTCTAGTACCTTGTAGCTCTCAAGCAAAATGCAGAGTAAGAGGCCCCGCATTTTGTTTATACATGGATTCATTCATTCAATAATATTTATTGAGCGCTTACTAAGTGCAGAGCACTGTACTAAGCGCTTGGAATGTACAATTTGGCAACAGATAGAGACAGTCCCTGCCCAATGACCAGCTCACAGTTTAATCGGGGGAGACAGATGATTAGAGATCGACAGATGATGGATGTCATCATCAGGCTCTGATGCCCAGGAGCTGGTAGACATGGCCATAACTAGGGTTATATGAGCCTTGGGACAACCTTATATGCTGATGTCGGTGAACATATGAGTATGGGGAGGGGCTTAATGCCCCAGACACTTCTGGGTCTTCTCACTGCGGGCAGGGAACATGTCTGTTTAATGTTGTAGTGTACTCTCCCAAGTACAGTGTTCTACAGATGGTAAGTGCTCAATAAATACACTTGAATTAATACACCCAGCTGGTTCTGCTCGTATATCTTGCAAAATTGTCCTTTGCTCTCTAACTGTTTTTGCGGCACAAGTTCTACTCCCTCCCAGATGAACTGTTGTTTACAACCACCTTTCCGGTTTCAGGACTCAAACCCGTCTCCTGACGGAAGACTACCTCCCAGCCTCTGCCCTTTTCATCTAGCTCCCTAAGCTTTCTGATCAAAGCACATCACTCCTCTCCTCAAAACTGAGGAGAGGAAACTGAGGCTGAGAGAAGTTAAGTGCCCTGCTCGACGTCACACGGCAAGCAAGCGGCAGAGCCAGGATTCTAACTCTAGGTTATCTTTCAGGCCCGGGCTCTTTCGGCTGGGTCACGCTACTTCCCATTAGCTGGCTTCCTCTTCCCTAACCATTCTCTTCTCTGGTTATTCCCCAGCTGGTGCTTTTGGCTCCACCCAAACCAATCCCAACTGTCCCTCTCTCTCGACCCTCCCACTTCTGGCACACTGTTTTGGGGGGATTTTTTATGGAATTTGTTAAGCACTTACTATGTGTCGCACTCTCTTCTAAGCACTGGGAATGATACAAGGGAATTAGGTTGGACACGGTCTCTATCCCTCATGGGGCTCAGAGTCTAAGTCGAATATGTTCACATGTTCTTCCCCTGCCTGGAATGCCCTTCCTCCTCAGCCAAGGAAACCTCATCATCCCCACTCCATCCACTCTCACAAAGAGATCATTTAAAAAAATGACATTTGTTAAGCACTTATTGTGCCAAGCACTGTACTAAGCACTGGGTAGATAAAAGGTAAGCAGGTTGGACATAGTCCCTGCCCATTATGCACTCACAATCGTAATCCCCATTTTGCAGATGGGGCACAGAGAAGTGAAGTGACTTGTCAAAGGTCACATGGCAGACAAGTAACAGAGCCAGAATTAGAACCCAAGTCCACCTGACCCCCAGGAGCTAGGAGTGTGGCCTGTGTTGTACTACGAGAGTTTCGAAGTGAGATAGGAGGGGGCAAGGTGATTAACTGGCCAACTAATCAAGAAAGCCAACTAGTACCGGCCCCTCATCTTAAAACTAATCAAACTACTGCAGTATTCACAGAACTCTGAATCCACCATAGTCTCAATACACACTGCTTATAAACTCAAGAGTATTTCAGAACTAAAACAGCTCTCTTTGTGAACTAGAAGAGCTCTGTTTTCCCTGCTGTCTCTTCACTGATCTGGGGACTCTGAGCTAATTGTTACAAGAGGCAGTAAAACAGGCTCCCTCCTTCCAACCCTGAAATCAACCACTAGTGATTACCTCGAGCAGGGCTAGATTTTCATCCTCCGATATTCTCACCATAGATCTTGTTCTGGAGAATTTACAATCGTGACTACCCATCTATTTGGACTCTAACATCCTCAACCATTTTATGGAACTCCTATTGTGAGCAAAACACTGTACTAGTCGTTATGGCTTATGGCCAGGCATGCTGACACATACTAGAGGCACAGTAAGTTCCAACTGCTGTTTGTTCCCCTTTCAAATTCAACCATACTACTGAAAAACACAACTCATACTACAAAAACACAATTTTCTCAGCATTCCCAGAACTCTTCCCACTGATCCCAGCACCCCAGGAATAGCCCACCAGGATTTGCACTGGCCTACATTTTTCTGGGAATGTGAAATGGCCTTGGGCAGGCCCTGGTTCCCAGCCCTGGGCCTCAATTTCCCCCTTGGTGCAATGGGAAAAATGAGACTCAATTAAATCAGGCCCCTAATGAGTTTACAGTCTAGAGGGGGAGACAGCAGTGTGGCTTAGTGGAAAGAGCATGGGCTTGGGAGTCAGAGGTCTAGGGTTCTAATTCCAGCTCCGCAACTTGCCTGCTGTGTGACTTTGGGCAAATCACCTAACTTCTCTGTGCCTCAGTTACCTCATCTGTAAAATGGGGATTTAGACTGTGAGCCCCACGTGGGACAACCTGATGATGTATCTACCCCAGTACTTGGAACAGTGCTTCACACATAGTAATTGCTTAACAAAAACCATAACTATTATTATCATTGTTAATAATAATACAAATAAGTGCTGTGGGACTGAGGGAGGGGTAAATAAGTGTGGCTTAGTGGATAGTGCACCAGCCTAAGAGTCAGAAGGACCTGGGTTCTAATCCCAACTCTGCCGCTTGTCTGTTGTCTGACTTTGGGCAAGTCACTTCACTTCTCTGTGCTTCAGTTACCTCAGTTATTAAACTGGGGATTAAGACTGAAAGCCTCATGTGGGGCTGGGACTCTGTCCAACCTGATTAGCTTGTATCTATCCCAGTGCTTGGCCCATAGTAAGTGCTTAAAAAGTACCATAATTATTATTACTGAAGAGACTTTGCATGACAATCAATCCAGGGAATCCATTGAGCACTTACTGCGTGCAGCACACTGTAATAAGCATTGGAAGAATACAACGGAGTTGGCAGACACATTCCCTGCTCAAAACGAGTTTACAAGGCTGAAGAGGGGTCGGTACAATCAAACACTGGTATTCATTGACTGCTTCCTATATGCAGAGTGCTGTCAACAGTAATGTAAAAACGAGAACTAGAACAGTCAACAGTAACATAAAAAAGAGAACTAGAACAGTCTGGGAGTCAGAGGGCCTAGGTCTTAATCCCACTTCTACCACTTGGGCAAGATGCATGGCTTCTCTGTGCCTCAGTTGCCTCATTTGTAAAATGGGGATTAAGACTGTGAGCCCCATATGGAACATGGACTGTGCCCCACCCGGTTTGCTTGTCTCCACCTCAGTGCTTAGTAGAGTGTCTGACACACAGCAGAAGAAGCAGCGTGGCTCAGTGGAAAGAGCATGGGCTTTGGAGTCAGAGGTCATGAGTTCGAATCCCAACTCTGCCACTTGTCAGCTGTGTGACTGTGGGCAAGTCACTTCACTTCCCTGTGCCTCAGTTGCCTCATCTGTAAAATGGGGATTAAGACTGTGAGCCCCAGGTGGGACAACTTGATTCCCCTGTGTCTACCCCAGCGCTTAGAATAGTGCTCTGCACATAGTAAGCGCTTAACAAACACCAACATTATTATTATTATTATTACAGTAAGTGCTTATCCAATACCACAATTATTATAATATATACACTATATTATTATTATGTTATTATGGTATTTGCTAAGTGCATACTCTCTGCCAAGCACTGCTCTAAGCACTGGGCAGATACAGGGTAATCAGGTTGTCCCACGCGAGGCTCACAGTCTTAATCCCCATTTTACAGATGAGGTAACTGAGGCCCAGGAAAGTGAAGTGGCTTGTCCAAGGTCACAAAGCAGACAAGTGGAGGAGCAGGGATTAGAACCCAAGTCCTTCTGACTTCCAGGTCCATCCTCTTTAATAATAATAATAATATTCATTCAATAACATTTAGTAAGAGCATAATAATGATGATGGTATTTGTTAAAGACTTACTATGTGCAAAGTACTGTTCTAAGCACTGGGGGGTGGGGGGGATACAAGGTGGTTAGGTTGTCCCACTTGAGGCTCACAGTCTTCATCCCCATTTTACAGATGAGGGAAATGAGGCCCAGAGAAGTGAACTGACCTGCCCAAAGTCACACAGCTGACAAGTGGTGGAGCAAGGATTAATAACAATAATAATAATAATGGCATTTGTTAAGCACTTACTATGTGCGAAGCACTGGGGGAGAAACAAGGTCATCAGGCTGGCCCACGTGGGGCTCCCAGTCTTCATTATCCCCATTTTCCAGATGAGGTCACTGAGGCCCAGAGAATAATAATTATGGCATTTAAGTGCTTACTATGTGCCAAGCACTGTTCTAAGCGCTGGGGTTGATACAAGGTCATCAGGTGGTCCCACGCGGGGCTCCCAGTCTTTATCATCCCCATTTTCCAGATGAGGTCAGTGAGGCCCAGAGAATAATAATGCTAATGATGGCATTTGTTAGGCGCTTACTATGTGCCAAGCACTGTTCTAAGCGCTGGGGTTGATACACGGTCATCAGGTGGTCCCACGCGGGGCTGCCAGTCTTTACCACCCCCATTTTCCAGATGAGGTCACTGAGGCCCAAAGAAGTGACCTGACCAAAGTGTCGGAGAGCTGACCAGCGGGGGAGGCGGGATTAGAACCCATGCCCTCCGCTGCTTCTCCTGGACGATGATGACGAGGAGGAGGAGGAGGAGGAGGAGGAGGAGGAGGAGGAGATGAGCAGGTCCTGGTGAGGCGCGCGCCGCTGCCCACGAAGGAGGCCTTGCCTTTCCCTCATCCGGGCACTTGGAGGCGCCCGCGGCGGAGGGCACGTCCGGCCAGTCCTGGCGGCCCCGTGGGGCCCGGGCCCTCCCGCCTCCCCGGCCCCGCCCTCCCTCACCTTGCTCCCGGCGCACTTGTCCAGGAACTCGCGCAGCTCCCGGCGCATCGCCTCGCGCAGCACGTTCAGGTTCACCCGCCCGTAGGACAGGTGGGTCGCCATCTCCCGCCTCGCCGGGCTTGGCCGCCCCCGCTGACGTCACCGCCGCCCGAAGCCCCGGCCACGTGACCCCCCCGCCCTCCGCGCGCGCCACGTGACGCGCGCCGGCCGCTCCCACTGGGAACCCGGAAGTCGCCTCTTCCTCTTCGGCGGCGACTTCCGGTTGGCTGCCCTTCTGGCCCCACCTTTAGTTGTCAATCTCTCGCTCATTCATCCATTCATTCATCCCTTCATTCATCCATTCATCATAATAATGTTGGTATTTATCAGGAGCCCGGGCTCTTGCCACTGAGCCTCGCTGCTTCTCCACTCATCCATACGCATTTAATAATAATAATGTTGGTATTTGTGAAGCGCTTACTATGTGCAGAGCACTGTTCTAAGCGCTGGGGTAGACACAGGGGAATCTGGTTGTCCCACGCGGGGCTCACAGTCTTCATCCCCATTTTATAGATGAGGGAACTGAGGCACAGAGAAGTGAAGGGACTTGCCCACACACACAGCTGACATGTGGCAGAGTCCGGATTCGAACCCATGACCTCTGACTCCGAATTGCTGTGTGCAGAGCACTGTAGTAAGCTCTTGAGAGAGTGTTTTGGAAGAGCATTCTGAGGATAGCAGCTCTTAATCTACATGACTCTGTTCTTGCCTCAGGAAGTCCCCCATTTCAGGTGGGATGTATGCCACATCCGTAAATTCCAAATTCCGGGGGACAGGAGATTGTTTCTTAGCCAAAACACTTAAGGCCTCCTTGAAGAGTCTCTTTTGGCATTGAAGAAAACACACTTGTGCCGAGTTCTTTTGTGATTGGCTACTTCTCCTATATGTTGTAAATAAAGGCACAGCCAAACTGGAGAGGGGGGCCACTGTGTCACTCGTTCCTCAGTCATATTCCCCCTTTTCTGATCTATCCAGCACTGCTTAGAGTGTTACTTTTCCTTGCTTGCATCACCACCTTGAGTTCGAATCCTCCCTGCTTTTTTAGTTCCATTCTCTTTTCCAGTACAGAGAGAGTACAGTATAACAATAAAAAGACTCATTTTCTGCCCACAACGAGCTGACAGTGTCCCCAAATCCACTCTCTCCACCTTCAAAGCCTACTGAAGGGAACATCTCCTCCAAGAGGCCTTCCCAGACTAAGCCCCCTCCATTTGTCTTATCCCACTGCCTTCTGCATTGTCCTGACTTGCTCCCTTTGTTCTTCCCCCTCTCCTGGCCCCACAGCACTGATGTACATAACTAATAATGATGATATTTGTTAAGCACTTACTATATGCAAAGCTCTGTTCTAAGCGCTTGGGGGGGTACCAGGTGTGCAGGTTGTCCCACGTGGCGCTTGCAGTATCAATCTCCATTTTACAGATGAGGTAACTGGGGCACAGAGAAGTTAAGTGACTTGCCCAATGTCACACAGCTGACAAGTGGTGGAGCCAGGAATAGAACTCATGACCTCTGACTCCCAAGCCCGGGCTCTTTCCACTGAGCCACGCTGCTTCTCACTAATCAGCTTCTCACACTGCTTCTCACAGCTTCTCATGCTGCTTCTGCTTCTCATAGCTGTAGTTTATTTGTAATAACAATAATAATAATAATAATAATGATCGTATTTGTTAAGCGCTTACTATGTGACAAGCACTATTGACGTCTCTCTCCCTCCCCCACCAACATAAACCCAGACTGTAATCTTTTGATGAGCATGGACTGTGCTTGTTTATTGTTGTATTGTACTTTCCAAAGTGCTTAGTACAGTGCTCTGCACACAGTAAGCACTCAATAAATACAGTTGAATGAATGGAGCAGGAGGCAGACATTAATATAAATAACTAACTTACAGACATGTACATAAGAGCTGTAGGGTTGAGAGGGGTGATGAATAAAAGGAGTGAGTCAGGGCAGAGTAGAAGTATGTGGGAGAAGAAGAAAGTAGGGCTTAGGGAAGTTCTCTTGGAGATTATGATTAATTATTATTATGGTATTTGTTAAGCACTTACTATGTGCCAGGCTTTAAGCGCTGGGGTGGAGACAAATTGGGTTGGAAACAGTCCCTGTCTCAAGTGGGGCTCACAGTCTCAACCCCCATTTTACAGATGAGGTAACAGGCACAGAGAAGTGAAGTGACTTGCCCAAGATCACCCAGTAGACAAGTGGCAGAAATGGGAGAACCCATGACCTTCTAACTCCCAGGCCCATACACTATCCACTATGCCATGCTGCTTTTCAATGCTTTGAAGTTGGGGAGAGTAATTGTCAGATATAAAGAGGGAGGATGGTCCAGGTCAGTGGCAGGGCATGCGTGAGGGGTCAGCGGTGAAATAGATGAGATTGAAGTACAGTGAGGTTAGAATTAGAGGAGTGAAGTGTGAGAGCTGGGTTGAAGTAGGGGAGTGTTGAGGGGAGGTAGGAGAGGGCAAGGCGACTGAGTCCTTTAAAGCCAGAGGTTAAGTGCTTATTATGTGTCAGAGACTTTACTAAGCACCAGGGTAGATGCAAGCTAAGGTTGGACACAGTCCATGTCCCACATGAAGCTCAGATTCTTAATCCCCGTTTTACAGATGCGGTAACTGGCACAGATAAATGATTTGCCCAAGGTCCACGCAGTAGATGTGGCAGAGCTGGGATTAGAATCCAGGTCCCCTGACCTCGAGGCCTGTGCTTTTTCCACTAGGCCTCGCTGCTTCCCTTTTCCTTCGTCCTGCATCGATCTTGCTGTCAGAAGAGTGGCCCCGCTTCGTTCGATTGCTTTTCCTCAGCAGGATGGGCAGGGGTGACTCTGCTGCAGTGCCCTTAGGAGCTGATGCAGTTTGCGAAGGAGTGGAGCTGGAAAGGTGCCACCAGGTTGTGGCTTCTTGGGCCTGGCCAGAGGTTTTCTCGCTTCTTTCCTGGCCAGAAGCTTGGGGGAGGTCCGGGGGATGAGCCAGTCCTTCCTCTCGCCTTTGTCAGACTCTGCCTCTGACTGAGACTATTCAGCTCCCCTTCAGGCATGAAACTCCCTCTCCCATTAGTATCCAAAGCCCATCGCTCTTTCCACCTTCAAATCCCTTCTGTCACATTGCCTCTTACAACCCAGCACGTACACTTTGCTCCTCTAAAGCCAACTTCGATCTTGACTATCTCACTGCTGACCCTTTTGCCCTTTGTCTTCCTTCTGGCTTGGAAGCCCCCTCCCCCTTCATATAGAGAAGCAGCGTGGCTCAGTGGAAAGAGCACGGGCTTGGGAGTCAGAGGTCATGGGTTCGAATTCCAGCTCCGCCACTTGTCGGCTGTGTGACTGTGGGCTAGTCACTTAACTTCTCTGTGCCTCAGTTCCCTCATCTGTAAAATGGGGATTAAGACTGTGAGCCCCACGTGGGACAACCTGATTACCCTGTATCTACCCCCGCGCTTAGAACAGTGCTCGGCACACAGTAAGCGCTTAACAAATACCAACCTTATATGAAAGATCACTCTTCCTTCAAAACCTTATTAAAATTACATCTCCTCCAAGATGTCTTCCCCATTAAGCCCTCTTTTCTTGACTTCTTTTCTGTTCTGCATCTCCTATGCACTTGGATCAATACCCTTTTTAAGCACTTGATATTCATCTCATCCTCAGCCCCACAACATTTATGCACATTTTTAAAATGGTATTAAAGTGCTCAGTATGTGTCAGGCACTGTTCTCTATGCTTTATCCACTAGGGCTTGCTGCTTCCCATGATGTATGCATCTGAAATTTATTTTTTTTAAAGTGCGTCTCCCCCTTTAGGCTATAAGCTCCTTGTCGGCAGGGAACATGTCTACCAATTCTTTGTACTGCACAAGGCAAGCACTTATATGTCATCGATTTAAGCACTCTCACCCCTTGTCAGCCCCACGTCACCTTAAAGCACTTTGACTTTCACTTTACTCTCTCCCCACAGCACTTAAACTCTATCATTTCCCCATCAGTAATTTATTCTGTTGTCTGTCTTCCCCCTCTAGTCTATACACTCTGCTCCTCGTAGGCAGGGATTATTTCTACCAATTCTAATGTATTGTACTTTCCCAAGTGCTTAATACAGCGTTCTGCACACGGTAAGTATTCAATAACTACAAATTGTGAGCAGGGATAATGTTTATCAAATCTATTGTACTGTATTCTTTCCAGTGCATAGCACAGTGCTCTGTACAAAGTAAGCACTCAAATACTATTAATTGGGGATCTGGCCTGTGATTTTTCCCTCTCTCAGTGGGCTCCAAGGCTAGCCACGTTTCACCCCCTTTATTCTCCTACTAGGAGCCAGAGGGTTGAGACTTTCAGACTACCCTTTCCAAGGTCACCAATTATCCTTTCACCGCCACATCCAATGGGTTCTTCCTCCTAATCTTTTCTAGACTTTAAACTTGCTATGGGCAGGGAATGTGTCTGCTAATTCTGTTGTATTGTACTCTCCCAAGCACTTAGTACAGTGCTCTGCACATAAGTGCTCAAAAATATGCTCAATCGATTGATCCTTATCCCCTTTGACTGCTCTACCACCTTAAACAGCCGGCACCATTCTCTCCATTTAGACCTTTGTTTCATAAACATGTTTTTCATATTCTCCTACAGTCAATAAATGTCTGATTGCTCCTTCTCAGTTTCATTCATCGGCTCCCCTTCCTCTTCTCAACCCTTAACGGTGGTAATCCTCATCCTTTTCCTGGGTCCCTGTGTCACCCCTCTAATAATAATAGTATTTGTCAAGCACTTACTATGTGTCAAGCACTGTTCTAAGCACTGGGGTAGATACAAGGTAATCAGGTTGTTCCACATGGGGCTCACAGTCTTAATTCCTATTTTCCAGATGAGATAAGTGAGGCATAGAGGTTAAATGGCTTGCCCAAGGTCACCCAGTAGATGAGTGGCAGAGCCAGGATTAGAGCCCACGTCCTCTGACTCCCAGTCTGCGTTCCACTAAGCCACGCTGCTCCTGTATACATTTGGGGAACTCACCTACACACATGACTTAAGCTACCACCTTGGTTTTTTAATGGTATTTGTTAAGCACTTACTATACATCAGACACTGTTCTAAGAGCTAAGGGAGATGCAAGTTAATCAGCCTAGATACAATCCCTGTCCCACATGGGGCTCACAGTCTAAGTAGGAGGGAGAAGAGATATTTAATCCCCTTTTTAAGTGAGGTACAGAGTTGTGATTTGCCCAAGTTTACACAGCAGTAATTGGAAGAGCTGGGGTTACAACCCAGGTCCTGAGTCCCAGGCCCATGCTCTGCACTTTCCACTAGCCCATGCTTCTTCTCCACCTCCCTGTGGATGACTCCCAGATCAAACCTCTTTAGCCCTGACCTCCCTCCATTGGGCATTTCCCCTTGCCTCTGGGATATCTTCACTTAGATGGCCTAAAGTCATTTCCAACTCAACATGTCCAAAACTGAATTTATCTTCCCTGCTACACTTTCGATGTAAATCCCTCCTAACTTTCCTAACTCCATTGATAACATCATCATCCTCCTTGTCCCTGAAGCCAGCAACCTTGTTGTACGACTCAATTCCAAAACGCTTCCCCATCTGACCCTCCTCCTCCACTCGAATGGCCACCTTATCATGGATAGATGACAGAATTGGACTCCTCATTAGTCTCCCTGGCTCCAGCCTCTCTCCACTTTAGTAAGCATGTGGCAGCGTCAGAATTAGAACCCAGATCTCCTAACTTCCATTCCTGTTCTCTCTCCAGTAGGGCCATGCTCCTCAAACAACTAGATTTTAAAAAAATGGTATTTGTTGAGTACTTATTATGTGCCAGGCTCTGTACTAAGCGCTGGGGTAGCTACAAGATAATCAGGCTAGACACAGTTCCTTACCCACATGGGGCTCAGAGTCTAAGTAGGAGGGAGAACGGGTAAATCCCCATTTTAACTGAGACATAATGTTAAGAAGAGACTTGCCCAAGGTCACACATAGCAGGGACGGGCAGAAGTGGGATTAGAATCCACATTCTCTGACTCTCAGGCACGCTTTCAGTTAGGCCATACTGCTTCTCAGCATGTAGCCAAAAGGTGCTGGTGTCCATCACTCTCATCCTGTTTACCTCTGGCTATCTTGGATTTTTTTGAACTTTGATGGCAGCAGGATGAGAAGACAGAGCTGGGGCTAGAAAACTACTAATCCTTTGGGTACGGATGGATCCTCAGTGTTCGCCCCAAGACATTTTTCAGATTGCACTATGAAGAAATAGGCAGTGTGAGAAATGGCACCACACATATTAGCATAATCAGTCACCCAACCAACTGTATTTATTGAGCACTTACCGTGTGCAGAGCACTGTACTAAGCACTTGGGAGAGTACAGTGTAACAGTTGGCAGACATATTCCCTGCCCACAACAAGCTTAAGGTCTAGAGGGATAAGTTCCAGGATAACGCCAAAAGAAAGTCAATGTACCAAGTGTAACAGGCTTTATTATTATTTTTTTTTTTTGCTTCACAGGAGTTAGAACTAACATTTGATTATGCCAAAAAGACTCCAAACCCACTCCACTCCTTCTCTCAGTATATAGAAGGGCCACCTGCTCATTTGGGGTGGAGGTGCTTTGAAGGATTATTCAATTAGAGGGCTGAAAGGAGACACACAATGAGGTCTTCATAACTCTGAGCAACTGACAGGAATTGAGAATGTTGTTGCCTGAAAAAGGGCTATTTTTTCAGCTAATGTAACAAGCTGGTCCCAAGAGGACAGAATGGCTGACAAATTTAGGATCCATATTACCTTAGGGACAGCTGTTATTCCAGAGACTGATGACTAACTCGGGATTTGCATGACCTGCAGGAAGGTTGCTTTTACTCTAGAACTGGTAACCAGCACTTCAAGAACTGATCAAGTTGACCAATAAATACCAATGTACTGTGTTGTTTTTTTCTTAAGCACTCAGCCCCACCCAAATTCATGGGGTTGCTATCTTCTGCCTGAAAGATATGATCAAAGCTATGTCCCTCTTGTGGCATTAGGAAAGTCACAACACTTTCTACATAAAATTGCCTATAAGCCTATTTAGGAGAAAATACACCTCAGTCAAATCATATACGATAACATTCTGAATCTGAATCTTAAGGAATTTTTAAGTTCTTAATAGTCAGATAATTTAACTTTGGCTTGGAAGATTTGGCCAAATTGGGTAATTACATTCTCTTGGCTCTGCACTGTTCTGAAAAACAGTAATTCTCTAAGAGCTGTTTTACTAAGACTCTAGGAATAGAAGGGAAGCACTTCCTTGGCAGAGTCGACAAGGCAACACATTACATTGACTATCTGCTTTAGGTGTAGAAGAAGATTATCGACAGCAGAGGTGGAACAAACTCTGAAAATAGCATGCACCTACTATAAAGGACAAAGAGAATAACCATTTATTAAAGTAGATACAGCACACTCAATTGCTCAAATTTTAATACTGTTTTACATATTTCTCTTAGAACAATTCTTATAATACATTCAGAACCCAAATCTTGAATGACTTCATATAAGGTTTTTTATTTTCATATGCCAAATACTCAGTTATATATTGAGGGAAAAATACATCAAGGCCATATATATATATGTATACACATACATATATATACACACAGTTATAGAAGAGTAAACCCCACATTTATTGTGCATGTGGCATGGACAATGCACTGTATTTTATTTTATATACGCTGATATGCTTAAGACTTTCAAAAGAAGATTTCATACACTGATAAATGGTTCCAGTCATTCATTTCTTCATTATCGACGATGAAAAAATCTCAAACTGGAAATATTGGGTTTCCAAGTTAAATTCATCTAAAAACAAAGCAAATGCAAGAAATGGAGGGAAGATAGATTTTGGACAAACCAAATTCCAACTAAGCAGTCAGTGGGAAAGTTGGCCATGGAAGGAAAATCAGAATTTGTTTTGTCTCCATATTTTTAGATTAAACAACGAATGAACGAACAAACCCGCAGTAAAGCTGGGTGCGATGGCGATGCTGTTTCTGCTCCAGAAAGACATATCTGAATGAACCTGTGGAAAGTTCTCTTTTGAATAAAGTTAAAAACTTGAAAGCAAAAACTTACAGTGTGTTTTCCAAAATATAGTTTTTTTAATATATATATATTTATTTACACACTCAATATTTAGAAGTTGAAATTATGCAAAAAGGAAAATAAAGGTCACACAAACAGTAGTAAGTGTGTGCAGCATACAGGTTATAAAAAGTTCCCACAGCAGCTCCTGGGGCCTTCCTTCTTCCCCTTACCTGTTTCATGATTTTCTAAGTACACAGATGTTGTCTTCAAACCTGAACTAAAGGCACTCCTGATATGTAGGCAGTGCAGAAAACCATTTGTTCCATGATCAAGAATGAAAGTTAAAATGAGTAGATGAAAATGTAAGATGGAATTATTTTTCCAAACCCATTCCAGTGTCAAAGCTTAAAAAAACACTACATGTACAAATGCAGCTTGAAATATCTTAGTGCAAATATGAAAATTAACAGCATAATTTTAAGTTATTTAAATAAGATTAACAGCATAAGAATAGTCCTATGCTCTCAGAGGTTCCCCTAGGGATAATAAATCAAAAGGCATCCAGAGCAATGTCCTGTTAAAACAAATCCAAAGGACAAATAAGAGGTGACAACTCACCTAATTAGTCAATTGTGTATTATTTCAACTCTAGCTTATCGGAGGGGGGAAAAAAAGTATAAGCCCGGATAAAATCCTTTCCTAGATTTGTCGATGAATGTCAGAAAGAATGTACATTTTCCTGACATCTGCACACACTCAAATGCTGGTGTGAAACCGTCCGCTGTTAGCGCATCCGGTAAAGATGGCGTCCCTGCCCTTGGGTCGCATTAGAAGGTTTCATCGTCATTGCAGTTAGTTGCCCAATGCCCAAACATCTCACAGATCTCACAGTATGGGCGTTCTTCACTCCGGCTCCCGTGGTGTGTGGAGTGGGGGGGCTCCTCTGACACCTGAGCCTGCGTCGGACAGTCCTCGGTGTCGTGGAGATCGAAGCAATCACAAATATCGCAGAAGAGGCGGGGCGGCTTCTTGGACTGCTTCTCTTGTTCGTCGCTGCAAAGTCAATTCCAGAATATTCAGAATCTAAAATCGTAATCCCACTGACTGGGGAAGCCAAAATTTCGAGGTATGTTCTCCGTGCAAGAACAAAAATTAAGCGGAAATTTTAGAGCAGTAGATACGGTGACTCGTTTTGGCTTTTAAATCAGATCAAACTATGGGGAAGGGTCTCTGATTTTTCTCTCACTTCCTCTGACTTCAGCATAAGAGAAAGGTTACTTGAATTTTCCCAAGTTTTCTTAAACTTTTAGGGCCCTTGATGACCTAGCTTTAATAGCATTTCTGAAAGGTATTGCCAATCCTTAATATGTAGAAACCAGTGCAAATACCTGTCATAATTAATTGTTTCATTCTCATTTCCATTGAGAGCTGCTTCTGACATCATCTCCACCTTCATCTTTAAGTCTTGGTTCTTCCGTTGAAGATCCACAATGACAGAATTTAGGAAATCAATCTGATTCATTTTCAAACAAAAAAAAGGAAAAACAACAAAAGTCCACTTTTTAAAATATGAAAGTCCACTTTTTTAAAAAGAGATCAAAGATACATAGCATTGTACCACCCTACTTAGATTTTAAGTTCCTTGTGTAGAGAGTCCTTGCCTATTTCTCTATCAGGAGTCCATGCACCTAGCACAGAGCTAGTCATGCTTCTAAGCTCTGGTTTTGCTTTACTTTTCCTTTGGTCATCCCATTTCAGTGAATATACAGCAGTTGTTTGAGGAGGAGGAAATAGGTATGAAGCTTGAGTGACATCAGAACACCTCAAGCCAATCAATAATAAGCACGACTGAAATGTGGGAAGACCGGATTACTGGAGATCCATTGTTACATAGGATGGCGCCAAAACCTCTATGGTGAATGTGACCTTTTTAATTGAGGAAGAAGGAGGTGACACCCTGGGATGGGTACACTGTGTCACTGGGGCCTTGGCCACAGGAAAACAGAATATGCTAGGTCTGGCTGATGAAAATTGGGAGAGAGGACACTGTGAGGGTGAAAAATTCAGAAGTCCCCTCCCTCTACCTTGGTAATAATCAAAACAGTAATGATAGTGGTATTTATTGGGCTAAGCACTGTAGTAAACAATGGGGTAGATACATTAGAATCAGGTCAGATATAGTCTCTGTCCCACATGGGGTTTGGGGCCTAAGGAGTAGAGAGAACACATTTTTCATCCCCATTTTTCAGGTGAGGAAAACTGGGGCATAAGTAAGTCAAATTCCTTGCCCAAGGTCACCCAGCAGGCAAGTGGTGGAGCTGGGATTAGAACCCAGGTCTCCAGATTCCCAATCCTAGGGTCTTTTAGAATTTAGGGCTGCCAGGAACACCCAAATCCAAAAGAGGCACATTTTCCCTCCTTCTTCTGAAAATACTAAAGGCTTCCAACACCATCTCATGAGACCTTTAAATAGAAACCGTGAGGCCTTTCAACAACACAACTCTATCAGACAGTTTTTTGATTATTTAAGCTGTAGGAAATCCACACTCTTTGCTTCTCCTTGATTGAAACATCATATGCTGGCTAGTTGTGGAAAGAAAACGAATGACTGCAATCTTTTCCACCTTCAACAAGAATTTTTTTGAGCATCAGAAGGTGCCTCACACAACTAAGGCACAAAAAATGGAGCTTTGAACTCATTGTAGACCATCTTGTCAAAAAAAGTGTCTCTCGGGTCATCAATGAGCAAAACGTCTGCTCTAGATCTCGGTCGCTTATAAAATTCACCATCCTGCGGGGAACACCATTTAAGGTTTCTCCGAACAAGAAAGGACTAAGAAAAGTGCTAGGAAATTGCCCACAACCACAGAATGAGAAAGGTTAGGAAGCAAACAAACCATTTGCTGATTGGAAGAAAGTGTTGCCAGCAGTAGACAAAAGTAGATGGAAGCAAAGGAGGGGAGGAAGAGAGACGCACATTATTAATACAGAATTTCCACTACTGATGGCAAAATAAGCCTTAACTTCTAAGGATGTAATCAGATGTTTGATTAACACTTTCTAAATACAGCTCTTTTAATATGTAAAAACTACCACACAAACTTTCATGGGTAATTGGCACACAGCTGATCCTAAATGTAGTACACAATAGTTTTTCCCTCCTTTAAATGAAAGATAGATCAGTGTGCTTATTTAGTTTTAGGTAAAATAAGAACAAGATATCTTGCTGGTATTTACTTGGACTTCGCTTTTAAAGGACTATTAAGCAGAAAAAGCCTCGGAGTGTCTGAAATTTTGACTTCTAAGGACCCCAGTTTTGAAAACTCTGATCTAACTCGCTTTAAAATTAATGTATTACCTGGCTCTCCTGTGCTTTTTCTTCATCTTCTTGTTGGGTGGCAGCAATATCACCTACAAAGTGAGAGAATGAGAGAGAGAGAGAGAGAGAATATAATGGAAAATATTTAAAGAAAAGTTTCAATGGCCAACATGGAATCTCTTACAGTACAATATGTGAGTTGAAATTAGATTATGATAGGCCAGAGAATGTGACAGCAAGATGGTCTTATTTAGGAAAATAAATGTTTATGTGGTCTCTCTGAAGGACACGTCTAAGAAATCACTATTTACTCTTTCTCTCATAATGCAAGGACTACCTGACTGATGGGTCAAGTTTAGGAAAATTCACACTATATCCCACATACCTTAACATCTCAATCAATCAACAGAATTTACTGAGCTCCTGCTGCGTACAGAGCATTCAATTAAGAACTTGGGAGAGTACAACAGAATTAGTACTCATAATCCCTAATAATGGAGGTGAGGGATTGAAGAAGGGGGAAGAGGAGACGGTGGCATCTTAGAGGGATGGGCCCATCCCAGGCCCCTCCTAGTGGCAGTATCACAGTGCAGGGACCCCGGGCCCACACGGAGCCCTGTGGGCCTGAACCTATCGGGACCATCTGCCACACTTTGGGTCCCATTGGGCCATTCCAGACCCCTGCGAAGCGTGAGCTGTTCTGTCTCCGTCTCAGGGAGCCCAGTCCCATACATAGCAGGAAAGGAGGGGTAGAGCTGGAGGAGGAAGAGAATTAGATGGGGACAAGCCAGCATGGCTGGGGATGAGGGGGAGGGGGAAATTACTAAATGCTGGTATAGTGGAGTTCTGTACTAACAGCTTGGGTGAGTTCAACTGACAACAGAGACAGGCTAAAGTGCCCTCTTATCATTTCTCTCCATTCTCCCCCCCTCTTTTCCTTAGGTTGCATGTGAGACATACAGGAGTGGTTTCATTTCTCATCTTCTCTGGTCAATGCTGTTCTTCATTCCACCACATGGGTAAGGTCAGCCTGTCTTGCACAGGGCTATGGAGGAGGGCCAAGGGTGTGTGTGTGTGTGGGGGCTCTCTGGAAGAAAGGGAAGAAAGTATAGGAAGGGAGCTGCCAGGTGAATGGGAAGCAGAGAGGGAGGGAAATAATAATAATAATAATAATGATAATGATGGTATTTCTTAAGTGCTTACTATGTGCCAGACACTGTACTAAGCGAGGTGAACTTTGACCGTCTTTATTTGGGGTTTTCAAACTCTTTCAGGAACTACAGTAGACCCCTGAAATCCCAATTTCACACCCCAGAATAAACTAGCAGCGTAGTTAAATGGGATCAACTGCTATGTGCCAGGCACTGTACTAAGCGCGGTGAACTTCGACCACCTTTATTTGAGGTTTTCAACCACTTTCAGAAACTACAGTAGACCCCTGCAATCTCAATCTCACATCCCTGGATAAACTAGCAGTGTAGTTAAATGGGATCAATCGCTATCAAGGGTAACATTTTAGGGGAACCTTAGGCTTGAAGTAAAGGAAGGAGAGACAAACTTAATCCATACCTGAGAAGCTGGTTACATTAGGAAGCTGTTTCTTGTTTTCTTTAAGTTTTTCCTCTAAATTCTTCACCTTTTGCTCCAGCTTCACTTTATCGAACTCTAGTGATTGAACAACGGAATGCAAGGACTTGGCAGAGGCATTTTCTCCCCGGAGCACTGTAACCTGAACAAGTTATTTAGAAATGCGTAAGCTTACTTCCTATTCTGAAACAAATTAATATGCACATGATAAACTGTTTTAAAGCTACACTCTTCCCCCAAATAAACCACTCTCCTGAAGCATAGATATATTAGGCTTCAAGCAATATGGAATCTGGGGAAGAATTCAAAAAAGCCTAGGGAATGAGCAATTGAACAAGAAACCTGAAAATAGATGTTCCACTCCCTCCACTGAGATACTAAATGCTACCCATTCCCAGATTCATTTGTATTACTGTGTAGAGTTTGCCTGACTTGTAGGATACTTGGAAGGAGTGTGGGGGGAAAAATCATTTATAGATACTTCATATATCTATAAAGATACTATATATTTATGTGTTTAGATAGTAATTCTTCATATTTGAAAAAGAGACCACTGACAGTGAAGTTGACCTATGTGTGTGTGTGTGTGTGTGTGTGTGTGTGTGTTTTTGTGTGTCTGAAAAGGCCGATGTGGGACCCAGAATCCCCACCACACCGTGCATACAAAACACTGTGTCTCACTGTGTTGTCATGTTTAATGCTGGTGGTGTGTCCTCTTTCGCATCTTGTCTGTTGGTCTTTGTGACCAACACATAGGAGTAGGGAGAAAAACAAAGTGTGATGAGTTCCTTTAAACGGTAGGAAGAGTTGCAACCCCACTCATCTGGGACGCTAAGACACAAAGGGGTTTAGACTACTTCATTCATTCATTCTTTCAATAGTATTGATTGAGTGCTTACTATGAGCAGAACACTGTACTAAGCGCTTGGAATGTACTTGCTTATGCTCACTAAGAAAGTTTGTGTTAGAAATTGTGTTGCAACTTAAGGCCCTAACTCCTTCCTCCTGACAAACTCCCTTAGTGTCCATAAGCAAGTAGCTGAACCCCTCTTTTTAGGGTTCTGGGCTCCTTTTCTGGAGCGAAAACCAGACCTTTTCTCAGTTTTATTTTAGATTTTATTTTTCTACTTTTTAAAATGAGAAGCATGGGAGGGACAGAGAGTATAAATACTCAGCTCTAGATTGTACAGCACCTCATTTCTGAGTTTTTCCAGTTCTGCATCCTTCTCTGTGAGCAAGGCACTAGTAATACTGATGGATTTCTGTAAGGAAGCTCTCTCTTCATCAGTGTCTTTTTTTAACACGGATTCTCTAAAAGAGCAAAGAGTTGAACAATTCCAGAAGTCAACCAAAGAAGTGTTGTCAATTACATATGCCAAAAAGCACCAACAAGATGAATTTTAGTGAATTAAAGTAGGGTTACTAAAATAATTCTTACCAAATAGTTTTATATTGGAATTAATTAGATTATATACTTGCAAAAGCAGTTTGGGATTTTTCTTACTTAGGAAACAGAAAATGAAAAAGAAGTTTACCTACATAGTATATACATGCCAGAATCTGCATATCATCGTATCCATTTGAATTTAAAGAAACAAGTTAATAGATTTGGGAGATGTTGAATCAAAAAAACAGATTGCACAGAATGATTCACAAAAATATTTTTCTAAACTTGAATTTTGTTACTTCTTGGAATAATTCTTATCAAGCAACAAAAACTACATGCAAAGCTTATTCATACAGTTATCATGCAAAGCACTGGTTATGCTGGAAGAATCTGATGGTCCTCACTAGTTTGGATGCTTTCTAAATATATGTTATCGGAACAGCTAAGGGCCACAGCATTAGTTGGAATTATTGCACCTGCAATTTTGATTATTTAAAACTACAATTTAAAAATCAGAAGGGGGTCATTAGAAAATTTAAAGGCACCTGGAGAAAGGGCAGAACAGTCCCTTTGGTTCTGGAGTTATTGTATAAAAACCTTCTTGGGAAAAGATACAAAATGATAATGGAGGGAAGATCTGGCAGTGACTTGTCAGAGTACTGGTGTTGGGGTGCTCAGTCCTGGGTGGGGGACAGTGGGATCTGAGTCAATTTAGCTGCATTACACCCTTGGACTCAGGCGGCGTCAAACCATCTGTATAACTCTTAATGGCAGAGAAAACTTCAGCTCCTAGCCATGGGTAAAGGATGAGGGTAGACACACATACGATAGGTTAAAAGGCTAGGATTTTAGAACTGGAAAGAGGGTGTGAGGGCAAGGAGAGAAAGGTTAGATTACAAAACAAAACATAACAAAAAACCCACCAAAACTCTACATTCTCATGAACTATCCCTGGAGTATAAGGGAGAAAATTGGCTTTAAATTAATTTTTAATTAAAAACTTCTTTTGGCAAGGGATTATTAGCATTTTAACAGTCTCACTACGATATTTGGTCTGCAATTACAATTGGCCAAATTATTCAGATCCATCAGAACTGGCTCTGAAGGAGGGTTTAATGCAGAATATTCTATTCCTTCTCATGATGATCAGAGAAAGGAGAAAGACAGGCCCATGCTAAATTTGTTGCCATCATTTGTGTCAACTTAGTGAGACCCATGATATCCAGCAAATGAATTACAATATTCTAATGACTTAGGGAACGTGAAAAACCCAAGCAGGTGAAAATATAAGTGCTGTATTTATCTTTTGTTCTGCTTACACTTATACTTCAAATGAAAAAAAAGTAGTAAGTGAAGAATCTGGGGTTTACCAAAACTACTTAACTCAACCCTCAAATACTATTTCTGACTTCATGCTGAAAACAGGGCACCCAAGAGTACTGTAAAGTGAATAATATATTGGATGAGAAGAATCTCCCATTGCTGAAGATACATTTTATTTTCATTTTAGTTAAAACAGAGGATGGAAGTTATTGGAACTTTTAAATTGTATAATACACTGAATTACCACAAGATCAGCTACGAAAAATTTATACCTGTGAACTCTTAGTAATTGTCAAACACCAGCATTGTGCAAGTAAGAAGACCATGCTCCTTCTCTTAAGAACTATTTTCAACGGTCTTGAGTTTTACTGATTACTGATATCATTGAAATCACTGTTCATTCAGATATTTGTTATTTCCCTAACATCTTCCATGTATAAAATGCAATTTAACTATTTATATCAAAAGAGTTTGGGATCTATACATCAAACGAATGTGGGATCTATTTTGTAGTTGTACGCAAGGAGGAGAGCTAAAATTTCCACTTAAATATTGTTTAAACCAAGCAGGTTCTCAGACCCAGTGCCTATCTTCACAGGAGTAGGGGAGTTAAATCTTGAGAAATGCAGGGCAAGAATTACATATCTGTTATTTATTTATATTAACACCTGTCTCCCCCCTCTAGAATGTAAGCTCCTCGAGGGCAGGTGATATGTCACCAACTCTGTTGTATTCTTACAATCGCCAAATACAGTGCTCAGCACACAGTAAGCACCCAAAAAAGGCCACTGATCAACTAATTTAGTTTCTTGGTTTCCCGCAGTCTTCAAAACTCTCCCTGTAATGCCACAGACTAGAATTTCAGAGTTGCAGAGCAAAGAACAGATTATACAGATTAATGGACACGTTATCTCGTTTAGCCACATTACTCAATCTCTAGCCTAGAGGGTGAACAAGAAGTAGAGTTGACAAGAAACCCCACTGCATAACAATCAGCAGGCTAGCTCTTCCATGGGTCAGCTATTAACTGGTGGACTCATTCTAATGGGAACTCATCAGGTTATTAGGTTTTAATCACAAAAGTCCTACCATCAAAACTGGGAGTTCTTCTGCTGAAGTGTTTGGAAACTCTTAGTCATATAATACAAATTATTGGTATCTTAGTACCTCATGACCTAGGTGAAAAGGTTCCCACATTACTTAGAACCTAAGATTGACAGTATGTGAAAAATAGCATCATGAGGGGATCTGTGAGGATCACAATACCCAGGTTCTTCCCTTACCACCAAAATAGAAATAAATTCCAGTAATGAAGCAAATACCTTAAAGTGTTACTGGGCAAGCTTTAAAAATGCAAGATAACAAGAACCACATGTTAGAAACATGAAGAGAAATGCAAAATACAGTAAGGAGGAGAACTAAATTTGCACTGAAGTTCTTTGTAGTATAAAAAAGCATAAATATATGTGTGTGTATATATATATATATATATAGAATACCGCTGAGAGTATTTTACGAAACGAAAGCAAGACACTGAGGGACAAAGGCAGCCAAAAATATGTACAACAACTTGTTTTACTAAAAAAAAAAATTGAAAAATTATTTATTATAACGTGGATAGACTTTCTTTAGTCTTACCATTAAAGACACACAGATATAGCAAAGGAAGCAAGAGTAGGAAAGGGAAAAGAGAGGAGTGAAATGAGCATTGATAAGTAGCGCAAGCTCAGAGACAGTAAGACAGTTAGCAATCCACAATGAGCCCAATGAGCTGAACATGTAACCCCCTTAAGGTTTGTAAAAAATACTATCAAACATTCATTACTCCTGCTTTGAAGAGTTCATTAGAAAAACAAAAGCAAAATTTAGTTTGACCTTTCCCCTCCCAACCTCATTCCCCACAAAAAAAGTTACTGGGGGACTGGAGGAGGAGGGAAGGGGGAAGGCCTGCAGTTTACACTTGCCTCCAATTTTAGGAATTTTGCTTTTAAAATTTAAAATATATCTTTTTCAGTATTGAGATGTTCAAAGAAGTTGGGGGAAGAAAGCATTTCCCACAGCTACTTTAGACTTTGGTGGTGCAGAAGGTCAGATATTTTATAAAATCAAGCCTTGGGTTGATTAAAAGTCATTGCACCGTGAAAAGCAATATCTGTTGCAAATATACATCTTGCAACCTGATGAAAGTGATTTGCTGCATTTTTGGTTTGTGGGCCATTAGATTATTTTTTAAGAGGCAATTCCTCACTCCACACTGCAGCTTAGAATGCTCAAACTGTAAAAGTCTACAGCTAGTGCTACTATTAACCACAGATTGGAGGAAATTTCAAAAGTGCTTTCAAAAGATATTTAATAATCTATAAAACTCACAAATGTTCAGGCTAATTCAGGCAATTTTAAGAAACTAGGACAACTGTGCAGGACAACATCATATTCAAACCATTTTTCTCATTTTCCAAGCTATGGTTTGCATACAGGACTTCAAGTGATGATAATGTTTGCATAGAAAACATGGCATTCACATAAAAAAATCAACAGAATACCTATATTGCAAAATAATTTTTAGAAGCTATAATGACTAAGATTATTATGTTTTCCTCCCTCTGAATGAATGAAAAATTAATTTAAAATTAACTCTTATAGGAAGAGGATGGATTCATCTTTACCCAAATTAATCCAGTGTCTACCCCTCAAATCTTTTAAAATTATGATTAAACCTTGAATCATATCCTAGTTTTCCTTACAACTTCTACTATTTGTAAATATTTTCATGTCCGTCTCCTATGTTAGACTGTGAGCAAGGACACATCTTGTCCTGCTGTTGTGCTTTTCCCGAGAGGTTAATGTAGTACATTCGACCAGCCAAGAGTATTTAGTGTGTGTTTGGGAGAGCACAGTAAAATTAGTGTACATGATCCTGGCTCTCAAAGAGTTTACAGTCTGAGGGAGTGAGAAACTAAATTAAATTACAGATAGGAGGATGTAAGAGAGGATAAAAGATATGTACAAAATCGCTATAAGGGATTGAGGCACTAAAGTGATCATGCTGGAGTTGGGAGATACAAAGAGATTAAAGATCTGTAAGAGATGAGAATTTAGAAAGCCTTTGAAGATGGGAATGAATTATGATCTTTTGGATACAAGGTGGGGGGGAGATGAGTAGGAGATGAGCAGTGAAAGAGAACGAGGCACAGTGCATAGGTTAGTTTGAGAGGAACGAAAAGTGCGAATTGGGGAATTATATGAGAAGAGAGTGGGTAAGTACAAGGGGAGACAGCTGATTTAGCACCTTGAAATCAACTGCGGGAGTTTCTGATAGATGCAGAGAGAAATAGGTAACTCTTGGAGGAAGCTGAGGAGTAAGCAGACAAGTGCAAAACATCATTTTAGAAAAGTGACCGAGACTAAATAGTGAAGCATGGACCGGAGGTGAGAGAGATCAGTGATGAGGGTGATATAGTAGTCAAACCAGAACAAGACGACTGCCTGGGCCAATGGGGCAGGGAGTTGGATGGAGTGGAGAGGACTTCTGGATGATAGGATTTGGTGACAGACTGAATATGTGGGTTGAAAGAGAGAGACGGACAAGGAAAACACCAGGGTCATGGACCTGTATAACAGGGAGGATGGCGATATTATCGGCAGTCTTGGGAAAGTTAAGTAAAGGACAAGATTTGGGAGGGGAGATGATGAGTTCAGTTTTAGACAAACTGAGCTGGATATGCTGGCACAATTCATGCAGCAATGTTCTAGGGGCAGGAGGAAATGCAAGATTGCAGAGAATCAATCCACAATATTTACTGAGTACTTACTTCGGACAGGGCACTGTACTAAAGGCATGGGAGAATACAATAGGGGAGGAAGACAAAATCTCTGCCCATAAGGCACTTTTAATCTAATGGGGAAGGCAGGTATTAAAATAAATTACAAGTAGGGGAAGCAACAGAGTATAAGGATATATAAGAATTCTGGGGATGGGGTATCAAAGTGCTTAGGAGGTACAGACTTATATTCACAGGTGATGCGGAGAGGAGATGAGAAATTAGTCAGCAAAGGCTCCCTGGAGGAGATATGACTTTAGTAGGGCTTTGAAGATGGAGAGATGGAGAGAGTTATAGTCTGTTGGACTATGATATGGGAGGGAGGGCCAGCCAGAAGGGAGGGAGGGAGCAAGAAGTCAACGGCGAGACTGATGAAATCAAGGAAGAGTAACTCGGCTGGTGTTAGAGGAGTGAAATGTGCAGTCTGGACTATAGTGAGAAAGGAGTGAGGATAGGTAAGAGGGAGAGAGCTGATCAAGTGCCTTAAAACCAAGGAGTTTCTGGGCAGCGGAGCTGTATGGCCTGGAGGGGAGAGAGGCTGTGGAAGTGAGTAGTATTCAGGTAGATTTAGGGGTCTTCTGCATAAAGTTGGTTATTCAAGGTGCCCTAATTTCCTTTTCTTCCACTCCCTCCTGCGTTGCCCTGATTTTTTCCCTTTATTCACTTCCCTCTCAGCCCCACAGGACTTAGGTACAAATCTATAATTTATTTATATTATTGTCTGTCTCCCCCACTAGACTGGAAGCTTGTGTGGGCAGGGAAAGTGTCCATTACATTGTACTCTCCCAAACACTTAGTACAGTGCTCTACACACAATAAGGGCTCAATAAATATGACTGATTGACTGAATCAGCCCTCAAAGGAAGGAAGTGAAAATTGAGAAGGGACCGTGTGCAATCTGACTAAAATCACAACTTCCCCAACTAAACCCTCATTTCCCCTACTCCCTCTCCCTTCTGCAACACCCTTGCACTTGGATTTTTATGCTTTAAGCACTTGATATTTAGTCCCCATCCTCAGCCCCATAGCCCTTATGAACATATCTGTTTTTGTTTTTTCAATGTACATCTCCCCCTCTAGCCTGTAAACTCTGTGGGCAGGGAATATATCTACCAACTTGGTTGATTTGTACTCTCCCAAGGGCTTATTATAGTGTTCTGCACAAAATAAGTGCTCAATAAATACAATTAATTGATTTTCTTTTATCTACCCTAATACATAGAACAGTGCTTGGCACAGAGTAAGCACTTGACAAATATCATAGTCAAACAATTATATTTACTGAGAACTTACTATGAGCAGAATACTGTACTAAACGCTTGGGAGAGTACAATATAACAGAGTTGGTAGATACCTTCCTTGCCACAAAGAGTTTGCAGTCTAGAAAGGGAAACAGACTTTATAACCAATGGTATTTATTGAGCACTTACTCTACTTGGTTGATTTGTACTCTCCCAAGGGCTTATTATAGTGTTCTGCACAAAATAAGTGCTCAATAAATACAATTAATTGATTTTCTTTTATCTACCCTAATACATAGAACAGTGCTTGGCACAGAGTAAGCACTTGACAAATATCATAGTCAAACAATTATATTTACTGAGAACTTACTATGAGCAGAATACTGTACTAAACGCTTGGGAGAGTACAATATAACAGAGTTGGTAGATACCTTCCTTGCCACAAAGAGTTTGCAGTCTAGAAAGGGAAACAGACTTTATAACCAATGGTATTTATTGAGCACTTACTCTATGCAGAACACTGTATTAAGTACTTGGGAGAATACGACAGAGATGGCAGAAAAGTTCCCTGCCCACAATGAGCTTACAGTCTACAGGGGAAGATAGGCGTTAATATAATATAAATAATATTTATATATCAATATAAATAAATGTACATAACTGTTGCAGAATAAATTGCAGATATGTAAATCAGTGCTGTGGGGCTGAGGGTAGGGTGAATATCAAATTCCCTAAAGGGCAAGGATCCAAGGGCATAGATGACATAGAAGGGAGAGGGAGTTGGAGAAAGAGGGCTTAATTGGGGAAGGTCTCTTGGAGGAGATGTGACCTCAGAAAGATTTTGAAGGTGGGGAGAATGAATGGTGATCTGGCATATAAAGAGGGGGAGTTCCAGGAAAGAGGCAGGATGTGGGAAAAGGGTCAGTGGTGACACAGATGAGAAGAGCAGGGCACAGTAAGCAAGCTGGCACTAGAGGAGTGACTTGTGCGGGCTGGGCTGTAGCAGGAGATCAACGAGGTGAGGTAAGAGAGGGCAAGATGATTGTGTTAAATCAATCAATAGTATTTGTTGAGCACTTACAGAGTGTAGAGCACTATACTAAGTGCTTAGAAGAGTATACTTTAACAGAGTTGGCAGGCACATTCCCTGCCTACCACAAGCTCACAGTCTAAAGGGGGAGTTGAACATTAATATGAATAATCTGTGGATATGTATGTAAGTACTGTAGGGCTAAGGAGTGTGGGGGGTGGATTAAGAGTGCAAATCCAAGTGCAAGGGTGACACGGAAGGAGTGGGAGAAGAGGAAATGAGGGCTTAGTCAGGGAAGGCCTTCTGGAGGAGATGGGCTTATAATAAGGCTATGAAGGTGAGGAGAGTTATCGTCTGTCGAAAATGAAGAGGGAGGGTGTTCAAGGCCAGAAGCAAGAGGTCGGCAGCAAGAGAGATGAGATTGAGGTATGGTGAGTAGGCTGGTGTTAGAGGAGTGAAGTGTTTGGGCTGGGTTGTAGTAGGAAATCAGCAAGGCATGGTAGGAAGGGACAAGATGATTGAGTACTTTAAAGCCAATGGTAGGGTGTTTCTGTTTGATGCGGAGGTGGATGGGCAACCACTGGAGGTTCTCGAGGAGTGAGGAAACATAGATTGAACATTTCTGTAGGTAAATGATTCTGGCAGCAGAGTGAAGTAGGAACTAGAGTGAGGATAGGAGGCAGGGAGGTCAGCAAGGAGGCTAGCAAGGAGGCTGATATGGTAATCAAGGCGGGACAGGATAAATGCTTGAATTAATGTGGTAGTGGTTTGGATGGAGAAGGACTGATTTTACAGGTGTTGTAGAAGTTGAACCAACAGACCTTAGTGACAGATTGAATATGTGGGTTGAATAATATTGATGGTATATGTTAAGCGCTATGTGCCAAGCACTGTTCGAAGCACTGGAATAATTATGGTATTTAAGAGCTTACTATGTGCCAAGCACTATTCTAAGTGCTGGGGTAGATACAGGGTAATCAAGTTGTCCCACAAGGAGTGTACACTTTTAATCTCCATTTTACAGATGAGGTAACTGAGGCATAGAGAAGTTAAGTGATTTGCCCAAGGTCATAGAGCAGACAAGTGGCAGAGCCGGGATTAGAATCCACGCTTTCTGACTCCCAAGCCCGGGCTCTTTCCACTAAGCCACGCTGCTTCTCTGAATGAAAGAGGAGTCAAGCATAATGCCAAGAAATTGGGCTTGTGAGATAGGAAGGATAGTGATGCCATCTACAGTGATGGGAAAGTCGGGGAAGGACAGGGAATGGGTGGGAAGATTAGGAGCAAATGGTAAGGGGTTTATCTCTTGAGGAAGTGAACGGGAAGGTTCCTGAGGAGTGGGGAGATGAGGACTGAGTGGGTGTTTTTAGAAAAATGATCTGTGCAGTAGAGTGACGTATGAAATGGAATGGAGAGAGGCAGGAGGCAGGAGGCAGGTAACATCAGCGAGGAGTAGGTGCTGTCAGTAAGGCAGGATAGAAGAAGTGGTTGGATCAGTGAAGTATCAGTTTGGATGGAGAAGAAACTGAATTTTAGCCATGTTGTGAAAGTTGAACGAGAGATGAGTTGAAGATAATGCCAAAGTTACCGGCCTGTGAAGATAGGAAGGGCAGTAATATTGTTTATAGTGATGGCAAAGGCAGGGGGAATTCAGGGTTTGCATGGGAAGATAAGGAACTCTGCCTTGGACAGGTTTAGTATGAGGGGTCAGCAGGGCACCCAGGTAGGAATGTCCTGAAGGCAGGAGGAAATGCAAGACAGCAGAGGACAGAGCTGAGGGCTGGAGATGGAGATTTGGGAATCATCCACATAGATGTGACAGTTGAAGCCTTGGGAGTGAATGAGTTCTCCTCACTGAGCCTTGAGGGACCCCTCGATTACTGCCCTCAAACATAGGACACTCAGAGTTGGATTCTGTCTCTTTTAAAAATTGAAGTAATTTTTAGAGACACTATATCCCTCATCAATTCAAGTTTTACTGAACTGTAGGTTTTGGAGTTATGACCTCCATATATTCCCTCTATAATGCTTGAAATCTCTAGGGTAAGCTATTGCACCCTCAGAAGGAGATCCTGCTAGTGGAAAAAAACTAATCTGCTCTGGCAGGTAAGAGGATAAACTCTAATGAATCTTTTTCAAGCGGGGGAGAGTTGCTATTGGCAACTCTGCAAATAAGTCACTTCTTTAATAGGGAAGGTGACTGAACAATTCTATTTATTATGTACCCATTCAATATTTCAACTAGCAGTAACACAAAGTCATGTTTTCCCAAGAACATGTCTAGCTTAAATGTAGTTGACAAGCAGTGCCATGTACCCGGAGAAATTCTGTTCATGAACAGCTTGCTTGGGAGGTAGACAGTGAATTTATTAGAATTAGGTTTCTGAAGGGATCGTGGCAGCATTCACTGCACAGGAAACTTAAAGGCAAAATGAAATGTGAAGGTTGGGGGCAATGCTTGACAAGTCTTGCCCAATAAAAGGTTGGGAGGAATTAATTAGAGTACTTATCTGTGGTACTTGTTAAGCGCTATGTGCCAAGCACTATTCTATGCACTGGGGTAGATACAAGTATATCAGGTTGGACACAGGCCCTGTCCCTCATGGAGCTCAGATTCGAAATCTCCTTTTAACAGATGAGGTAACTGAGGCCCAGAGAAGTTAAGTGATTTGCCCAAGGTCGCAAAGCAGACATGTGGTGGAGTAGAAGCCAGGTCCTTCTGACTCCCAGGCCCATGCTATATCCACTAAACCACGCTGAGTTAGAAAAAGAAGAGCGAAAAAAAAAAGGAGCATACAACATCAGACTCCCAAATGGTCAAAGATTAACAAAATGGGCCCAAGAGGCGAAAGACCAAAATAATGAGCCTATCAAGCCTGTAATTCTTTTTTAAATCTAGCATTATGAACTGTGGTTAAAACTTGCTCTAGTATTAATGCTTTATGGGAAAACAGAAATGTATTCAAGTTTAAAAGGGAGATTGGGAGATGGGTTTGGAACTATGAAAAGGGCAATAGGGGAATGAGAGAATAGGTGGTAATACGGAAAAACGGTTTTAAACATTTTTAAATAGTTTAATGTAACAATCAGATATTTTTATAAAATCAAGTTAAAGAAAAACAATAGGGCTATTGGAAAGATCTGCTAATGTAACACTGATTTACCATTTATATGACCTATCATAATGAAAGCATCCAACTCAAAGTTTGATTAAAAAGTGAATTGGACCCTTGTTATATTATTTAAAAATCACTATTACTGGAATATTCTAGTACCTATAAAACCAGGATCTGAAATTGAATCAAATACCCCATATGAGAAAATTGTAATATCCTGGGTTACTGAGATTGAGATGAAAAAAGAAGTGCAATATAGGAGGTAATCTGATTAAGTGAGAGAGAGCTAATATCCACTAAAGAAAATATAGTGTTTAAAAAAAATCAAACTCCTTCAGCTCATACTTTTGAAACTGAACAAAATAAAAATCTTGATTGAAAGTACAAAATAGCATCAAAATAAGCACACGCTTGAGTGCCAAAGTCCTAACATCGTTTGGTGGAGAAAAGAAATCAACTTTCTTTCCATCGCTTTGATAACAAGTAACTACTACAGCAGTACATTCTGATACTTGTGAGAATACGCTCACAAAACAAGTTTGGGAAAGCTTACCTCTTTTTCATCTCTAATAACTGGTTATTGAGTACAGATCTCTCCTCTTCCAGCTGAAAAACAAGAATAAAGAGGTTCATTTGCTTAATGAGCACACAGAAAATGAATTACTTGCTCCGAGTGGAATACATCAGCTCCACCTAGCAAATGTTAATAGGACACCTAAGAAATTAGCTCCAAAGATAATACACTCCTAAATGGGAAGGCTCCCTATGGAGAAATGTATACTTCCTCTGCAAATTCTCAAGTTTTACAACCTGAAAAAGACATGTAAAACCACAGAAACTAAACCTTAAAACCAACGGCTGCCTCCCAACTAGTAAGTTATATGGAAAAGTTTTATAATTTTTATAAATACTTAAGCATTTTTAGAAAGTGATTTTGCTTACTTTCCAAAGTCAGTAAAGACCTGATAAAAAGAACGGGGTAAGAAGTGTGAGAAGGAATAGTTAAGATGGTGACAGCTATATGTGATTTCTGAAATGGCTTCTTTATAAGCCAAACTTATAATTTCAGTATTGAATATTTAGCCTCTTCATTTTTTTCACTGTTTTTCCTCTTGAAAAGTAAAGATGCCACTTCACATTTTAGGATGGGATTTTATTTTCTGAATAGGCTTCTAAATTTTGGCTTTTTTCAGACATTTAGGTTGGGAAAAGTTAACACAGTTTGACTGCCACATGGAAACCACTGGTTTAGACAATAGTTTGCACTTCTTCAGTGTTTAGTTCGGAGCTGATAGATGTTGAAAACTAGACTGATAAAGGGAGAAATGTCAAATTAGAACAGGGGGCCTACATCGTGTGCGACTGTCAGGTTTTGCTTCCTGCTTCTATCACCTAAAAGATGGGTGGGTAGGAACGGACAAAAATACAACTATCCAGTATGATGGCAATGGTGGTGGTAGTGATGGGGGCCCAGTGAAGAGCCAAGTAGCAGCGGCAGGAGCAGGTAGGAAAAAAAAAGTTGACTTCCCAGGAAACCTAAGTTCTCCTCTTCCTTCTTCCTGCGCATTGCTGTTCTATAATTAAGAGTTTTTCTTAGGTTTCATCGTCTCTTCCTACCTCCTTCATCCTATAGGACACTATACAGAGCTTCCTGATCATGAACGGACGTCGTACTTTGAACGGCCAACGTTTACAGTAGTTGTAGGGAAATACTTGTAAGATGCTCACAATGATCAACTAGTATGTGGGTGCACTTGTGTGTGACAGACTGCCTTTTGTCTTTAAGACCAATTGCGAAGTAAGTGGCAAAGATTTCTCACCTTTATAATAATAATAATAATGTTGGTATTTGTTAAGCGCTTACTATGTGCCGAGCACTGTTCTAAGCGCTGGGGGAGATACAGGGTAATCAGGTTGTCCCACGTGAGGCTCACAGTTAATCCCCATTTTACAGATGAGGGAACTGAGGCACAGAGAAGTTAAGTGACTTGCCCACAGTCACACAGCTGACAAGTGGCAGAGCCGGGAGTCGAACTCATGACCTCTGACTCCGAAGCCCAGGCTCTTTTCCGCTGAGCCACGCTGCTTCCCAATGCTTTATAACCAAAGAGACCCTGAAATCCAGCACCCAATGCAACTTATCTTATAAACATTTGGAAAGCCTGCTACCTAGCTGCCAGCCGAACAGGCCCTCAACATAGAGAGTCCCGGTGTCCCCTGAGTAACGGCATTATCATGTTAGCTGTTGGCATCTAGAAAGCCAGAATTCTCTAAAGGCACTGAACAAAGAAAGCACCTACACCTCTCTCGAGGATGGAGTCTTCTGGTACCATTGCTGCTGAGTGAATCTTTTCTTCAACACTGTCCAACTAAGAGGGCTTACAGCTAGGATTATAGTTCAATCCCACCAGTGAAGGTTTTGAAGTCAAAAATAGCAGTTACACTCTGACAGCATAAAGTACGCCCCCTGTGTCTGAGGATTTCTAGGCTCACCACCCACACAGGGGCAAGCTCCCTCATTTCTTTCAACTCCATCTTTTAAAGGAGGAAGTGAAAGGTCATGGAAAAGGGGAAAATTGAAGCTTTTTTTTAATGGTATTTGTTAAGCGCTTACTATATCAAGCACTGTTCTTAGTGCTGGGGTTAGATAGAAGCTAATCAGGTTGGACACAGTCTCCATCCAACATGGGGCTCACAATCTTTATCTCCATTTTACAGATGAGATAACAGGCACAGAGAAGTGAAGTGACTTGTCCAAGGTCACAGCAGATGAATGTTGGAGCTCGGATTAGAATCTAGGGCCTCTGAATCCCCGGCCCGTGCTTTTTCCACTAGGTCACACTGCCTCATTTCAAAGCTCTTGTAGAAAAGATTTACCAGAATACACATTTATGTTGCTAACACAGATCTTTGGTTATAAAACCCCTAGAATAAGGGCCTATACAATATGTATTTTACAACTGCTCTTCTGCAAACAAATTTTATCAAAACACATGGACATCTGACAATTACTCTCCTCCCCTTCAAAGGTTTATTGAAGGCACATCTCCTCCAAGAAGCATTCCCAGACTAAGCCCTTCTTTCCTTTTCTCCCACTCATTTCTGGGTCAAGTTGACTTGCTCTCTTTATTCGTGCCCCATCCCAGATCCACAGCATTCATTTACATATCTGTAATTAATGTTTGTCTCCCCCTCTTGGCTGTAAATCTGTTGTGGACAGAGAATGTGTCTGTTATACTGCTGTATTGTACTCTCCCAAGTACTTAGTACAGTAGTCTGCACAGAGGAAGCGCTCAATAAATATGACTGAATGAATGAATAAAGTGTGTGCATACTGCAAAAAAATGAACCTCTTCCATCCTCCCTAATTATTAAGCAGGAAGCTGTAGGGGTCTCTTACTCTTGGGAAGAGGGAGAGCCTGAACACAAAGGGAATCTCCTTCATGTTCCTACAAAGACTGAGGATGTTAGAAGGACTCTAGAGGGATAGTTTATATAGACTCTTCTTAGAACAACAATGAGGAAAAGCAGAAGGCAAAATTCAGCCTAGATATAGTGCCTTTGCAACTCATCTCTGCCTCCTGATTTATTCCTAAACAACATTTGAATCTGTTCAAACAAACCAAGGAAAGATCTAATGGCTAATGTTTGGGAAGAAACCCTGATTGACTGAAAGGTAAAGGTCTTTCCCTTTCCCTACATTTTGCTTAAAACTGTTTCTTCCTAAGCAGTAAACAACATTGAACTGGACCCAATTTAACCAGCTGCTATATCTCCATTTTCTGCAGTCTTAACCAGCTGCTACATCTCCATTTTCTGCAATCCCCACAGTTGTGGTTAAAACCGTGACGACCGATCTAATGCACAATGTTTCCAATATGAAACATTTCAAGGTAAAAATAGCTTTCTCCTTCTGCACACGCAATTCTTTGGCTAATTAAGATTCAACTGATTATTTGTGGATTATTTTGCATGACAAGTCCAGGGTATGTAATATAACTGCTTTAACCTTTGGTGTTCAGGAGAAGTTAGTGGTGAAATTCTATTCTTGAATTTGGGCTATAGTTGGCTTGCAGAAGCAGGACACATTTTCGACATTTCCACAGAACTGTGAAAACCAGTATTGTTCCCATAGTGACAGCTCAGTGTATTTGCAGTACATTCAGTCAGGCACATGTTTTTGAGGTTTGGAATGGCAATTTGGATATTTTTCAAAAATTACCATGTCAAGGTGGAATGTCCTACTGATTAATATTCATTATTTTTATGCAACTCGTGCATCTAGTACAGCAATCTACACATTGTAAGCACGTAATAGATGATGGTGTCTTTTTGTTTTGGGAGGCAGAAAATAGTGAAGAAGAAGTTAAAAAAACAACAACAAAAAACTCAAGCCTTAATCCAGGTCTTGTAACTACTCACTGTGTGTCCCTGGGCAAGTCACTTAACTAACATATGCTTGATTCTCCTGTCTGAAAAATGGGATAATGCCAACTATTCCTCCCTCCCTCAAACATTATGAGGACAACAGATAAGAAGAAATTTGGGAAAATTAAAGGAACTGAGAGGGCCACAGTCAAATTTATATGGCATTTTATTTTCCATTATTATTATTGCTCATTATACAAATAAACGAGGGCTGGATTTCACTATTTGTATTCTGATGTCTCTGCCTGAATCTGCTGTATTATTTTTAATTTGAATCTTTACTAGATAGAAAAGAGGGTAGGTTGTCTCAAATTAGAGCTTCATTGCACAGGGAACCCTCAGAAGGAATAAGCAGTCCATTTGGAATCCTTGTTTGTTTAGAAGAGAGAAAATACCTACGGTGATCCCCAGCATCAAACTCAATCAATAGTATTTTCTGAACTCTTAGTCTGAGCAGAGCACTGTACTGAGTGCTTGGAAGAGAAAAATAGTTAGTAAACTCAATCCTTCCCCTCTCCAGTGTGTAAAATACCTTACAGGTAGCAACAAGAGTTCAGTGGTGGATACATGTGCTTATCACTGTGTCCATGACATTGCTGTCACACTATGCAACTCTAAGCTCATCAATGAACCAGTCCTGTTTCAGTTAACCCATTTTCCCAGCCTTAAAAAAAAATAGATATGTGTGTGTGCAGCAATGACGGTAACACGTTCTTTTCTCTGTGCTCAAATTGGCCCTAATCATTCACAGTACTCTGAATTTGTCCAGAGTCCCTAGAATTAAGAATGAAGGTATGCTGCTAATCTATCACGAATAGAGGGGGAATCCCTTCTATAGCAGCGAGTTTAATGTGACTTTCTATTCTCTCCAGTTTCACTGCTTAAATCTGAAAAGGGAAATAGTGGTGAGATGGGAAGAACAATGAAAGGGGAGGGTAGAGGCTCATCTAACGCAGTCTTTAATGTTAAGAGCTACTCAGTTAAAGTTGACCCACTAGCCACTGTTTCATGAGGAAAAGCTTAAATAACTTCCAAAAGATTTCAGGATGCCTTGGCTTCTGCCAGGCAATGCAAATAACTGGGATGTGGTTCGTAAGAGATGGGGAAGGGCATCACTTTATGTCCTTGAGAGAAAAGGGCTGAAGGTCCCGAGATATTTCCATGTTGGATATGGGACACACCTGAAAGGACTTTTTCAAAAATATAATCTACCTAAACTAAACTAACACCTCTATGATCCTTTGCTAAGGATAGCTGGCAACGTCTGAAGCCTAAAGCTATGAATCTAGCAATCAAATTTACTGAACACTTACTGCTTGTAGAGAACTATACTAAGGGCCTGGGAAAGAACAGTATAACAGAGTTGGTGGACATTTTCCCTGCCCACATAGAGTTTACAGTCTAGAGGGGGAAATCTATTCAATTTATCTGATACCAGTCCTTGCATGTCTCACTTGTGATTCTTTTGTAAGGAATGATTTCTAGTCTAGTACAGGCAAATAGACTATTAGGGTCAAAGAAACAAGAAGAGACCCTGTTAATGCTTTTGCTTTCATCATAGGAGAGTATCTAAATCATTCCAAATAGATGGGCATCTAGTCAAAATAATTGATTCAGCTCTTCCAAGAAAGAATAATCTAAAATTTCCTTTATTAACTCATTCCTGCATTTAATAACCCTCAGGGACAGGAGGCCTTATCTTATATCTCTTCCATAGGATAATTTTAGGCTTATTTTGTCATGAACTGTCCTTAATGGAGTTATAAGCCAGCTCTTTTTGATTCTCCTGAGGGGAGTGGGGGGGGGGGGAATCAGCAGATTAAGTACATGATGGGTTAAGTCAGCTCAGTTTTCCTTCATCAGTTCTACTTTCTAACCCATACTCATTCTTAGTGACTTTTTTGGACTTTGAAAAAATAAAAAATTGCCAGCTGTGAGGCATACTACCAGACTCAGTACTTCAGCAGTGATCTGATCATTGCTTAAAATAAATTGAGGATGGATACCTACATGCAATATGTTACGTATTCAACCCAGTATCAAATTTTAAGGTTCCTCTCCTCACCACAATAAGGCTTACTGAAATGTAAACAGCTGCAACAAATATCCAGGCTGCTTCTCCCACCAATTATGACAACCTGATGCTTAAACCACACTGGAGAGAAACTTAGTGAGCAGATGTGGCCTGAGAGACAAGGACTTGCCTTTCTTTAAGATCTTTAATTTCTCTAGATTCCCATGATAAAGTGGTAGTCTCTCAAAAGGAAGAAGCTAACACTAATCAAACCTACCTACCTAATAATCTAGAATATGAGGGAGAACTTTTCTTTTTATTCTTATCAAACCCATAGGGAGGGCTGGAATGGGGCAGAGAAATAAAGGGGATAATGGAGGGCTGGTCACAGGGATAAGAAAATGATTCAAGCTGCAAGTTAACAAGGAAAAGGAACAGTGAAGTTCTAAAGTTCAAAGTGACTGACTGCAGAATACAAAGACTTTAAGAGATGTAAAACCTCTTTCGTTCCCTAAGCCCCGCAACAAGTACCTGAGCTAGGCACTTGTATTACCACATTGGTTACTCATAGTTATAAATGGCAACATCTTGTAACGGATAATATATTGTCACAAGAATGGTCAGTGTTTGCAAAGCACATTGGAAAATTAAAATGCCATCCTAGTGCTAAGCACAGTAGTGACGACAACACTGCAAAATTCTATTTTTAAAACGTGATTCCAAGATGTTCATCTATACTCAAACTTAACCCCATCAGTCTAGCATTGTAAAGCCACTTGTCTGACTGTTGAAGAAGGATCAAGTTTAGATACCTCATAAATAGAAGGAACTACATTTTAGTGTTGAAAAACACTATGTAAGCAAACTGGAAAATCAAGTCCTACTCACTGCTTATTCTGCCACCAGAAGCCTATTCGATAAATAGAAGCATCCAAGGGGGTAGTTTTCCTGTTATTTCTTCCATCTCACCCATTCCGAATATGAACAACACACAGGCATACGCTTGCAGATCCTTTCAGAAAGCAACGCCCACAAAAGGGATTCTCCTGTTTACCAACAGGTACCTCTCCAAAACACACGAAACCCTTAGGATTGGTTTTCCTTAGAAATGACTAAACTCGACTCCCATTTTATGGAGGGGAAACCTTCTTGAACAAGTACTTTGAAAACTAAAACTGTAACCAGGAGATGCAAGTGAGCTCATTATTCTCATGACTTAGCAATTAAACCTCCCTTGGGGTTACTTATTTGCAAGTTCCCAATGGCTTTTGCCTTCTAAAGACTGTAGGGCTTTTGCTCCATTTTGCTCAAGTCTGAACTCAATTCAGCATTTAATACAGCGCTCTGAAATCCAGCTTGAGTTAGCTGCAAAGCACCTGATGGCAATGCAAATACCAGAGGATTCCAGCAGCTTTTTTGAATTGGAAACCACCTACCTTTTGATGACTTGTGACTTCGTCCCTGCTTCTTCCGAGCTCCTCGGCAAGTTTAATGTTCTCCTCCTGCAACGTGGATAGCTGCTGGGACTTCTGAGCTGCCACCAACCTCAGGGCTTCGCTGCAAGGACAGGCAGTGCGGGGTTACCATGGAAACAAGACAGGCAAGGAAAACTGTGGGAGAGAACTAGCTTCAGAGCACTGAGGAAAAATGTATCTGGGTCACGTGCCTAATAGCATCTATAATAATAGGTGAGTGACTGCCATCCACATGGGGAACTGACAAAATGACTTTAACCCTTTAAAAGGAAGGTTCTCAAAAATGTCCAGGGTTAGCTGTCTGACACTGACGGTGCTTTAACTGCTCTGCTTTGTATGCTGTTCTTTCTGGCAAATGGAAAAATCCTACGGTCCTGGTAGCCAGTATTTCAGAATTGGGTACTGACGTGAGCGAGACATATTTTGAAAATAACCAGAGGTGAAATGCCCCAGGAAGTTATGGGTTTTAAAATTACATAATAGTTCATTATGGGCAGGGAATGTTGTCTGCTGAGTCTGTTGTATTTTACTCTTCCAAGTGCTTAGTACAGTCTCTACACATAGCGAGTGCTTAATAAATATGATGGATTGATCAATAATTGTTGGTTTTATAAATAACAATACTCTCACTCTAATCCTGATTTTTCATTATAAAAAGCGACAACAAAAAACCTGACCTCAACTAACCTTCGTAATTAAAAGGTGTAGAAGAGTTAAGTATAATCAGAGGTATATATATTAAACATTTTCCAGGCATTCGAGTTAGTCTCATTATAGGAAACTAATATTCTGCAGTGGAAGGTTATTTTGCAATTACGAATTTTAGGTAAATAAATGTTGGTTAAAATCCACTTAGTGGACTGTCACACTCTGTTGAATTCAGAATCAAATTATCTTGGTATGAATCAATTTCCTGATGGCACAAACATCTATTTTTAACCTCCACTTTCGACTGAGTAGTGGAACTCTTTGTGTTTTGATTTTTCTTAATGTTGAACTTTATGTCAGTGATGTGGAAGCCTCTCACAGACTGGAAAGGTTTAGGGGATTAAACCTAGATTCAATAAAAGCTTCCCTTCTTTTCACCTAAAACTTATTTTTAGAATTGCAGATTGTCAAATACTGTGAAACTGGAAAGAAAAAAAATTAGAAGTTTTGGTCTCTAACTTTTTGACTGTCTAAAAGCTCTGAATTTGTGGATATAAACAAACACAGAAACATGCAAATACAGTTGATTTCTTAACTTATTATATATGTTAGCTAAAGTTATAAGCAGCATTTAGAGCTGTACGGCTTTGCAACACGGAAAAATATCCTTTTGCAGAAGCCTCCAGTTGAGGAACTGCTAGGCAATATTAGTAAAATGAGTTAGTGTTAATTTCCTAAGAATCTAATTTGCCAATTGCTTTCTTGAGCCATTTTAATTACTATGCTGAACATCGCTAAGCCTTCATTACCCTGGCAGGCAAGTAATTAAAGGGAGAAAATGGATTGGAAGATAGAGCTTTTCTTAATTCAAAATTATAATAATTCTTTACTCCCATTAGATTCAGGGGCACTCAAAATATTAACAGTTCTCTTCAGAGTACAAACTAGGCTTCTCGAGAAGGAATGGGTAACTAGATACCTGTGAGAGGAATTTCACTAGTAAAAGTTATTTAATTCAATCTTTAAGTGATGGAGAAGAGCTCAAGACTGGGGATTTGGAACTTGAGAAGTGACCAGCAGAGTTTAAATCAGAGCCCCATACCAATAGTGATGTCACTTTACTACTTGGAGCTACAGTTCTCCGATCAAATAGGGAATGACAATTATACTTGAATCAATGAAGAGGATTGAGCACCGTTCATATAAATAAATGCTAAACATCACTGGGAATAAAGCCTGAGTTTTGGAGCCAGAGACAGACCAGTAGGTCTGTAGCTACTAGGTAAGATTCCTTCTTCGTGATGCCCCCCACCCCTGCCAGCCCCCTGCCAAGAGAAGAACTGTTCCATTAAGAAATTTTTCATGTCAAAAGGTGGATCTGGACTTTACTTAAACCACCATATGTTGGAAGCCCACTGAGTTCAGGGGAAAGCCAGGCCAAGCTGAAGAGCGATCATGCCTTGGGCCGAGGGAGTAGTAACAGTGGGATCCGAAGGCCTCCAAGTTTATTTTCACTTCTGACTGAAGTGTGAGGGCAAGACAGTGGTATTATATAATGGGCTGGGGAAAGAGGGGGGGTTAGAGGGGATGAGAGGGCAACCCAGCCCTAAGCAATTTCCTGGAATCTATCAGATAAAAAGCAAAAGCCATTCTCTCAAGCAGGAGAACTGATCATATTAGGGAACCATTACGGTCTTTCCCATTTCCTGGCTGACCCATATCAAAAATACCGACTTGGAATATTCAAGGTGGTCTGGGTGACACTGCAAGCCTTGAATTCCAGGAGAAGGAAAGACAGCCTATATCTGGATTCCTCTGCTTTCTATTCCCTTTTGCTGGGACACAATCAGCTCACTGAAAGGAAGGCTCGGGCAGCAGGAGATAAATTAGTAATCTCCTGAGACTCAAATCCTGCCTTACCAGCTGCCCAATGCAATTAGAGTAAAAACATGTAGCTGTTTCAATAAGACAAAGGTTTACTTAACACACATTAGGTAAGAATAATCAAGCCCAACTTTTCAATGAGACGAATGGAACCCATGCTACTTTGAATGCACTGCATCCAAGTTGGTATAGATTTTGTTTATCCCACATGTACATGAACCATGAAAAGTGAACTACTATGAAATTCAGATTTTGAAATTAAGTCATACAAGTACTAGATTTATAAACCCATGACACGTCCATCACTTTCCAGGAAGAGGTGGCCACTGAATGTCAGTTCTTTGACTTCACAAGGCAAAAGATAGAGGGGTAAAGAAAATAAGGAAATTACTCCACTTGATCCAAAAGGTAAGTCATGCACAATCAAAATCTGGATGGGGTTCGTAGGAAAATGAATACAGCACTTAGACTGCCGAAGTTGGGGAAATTAGTCACATAACCAAGTTAGCGGTCTGTTTCCAAGAACATCTTATGAGCACTCAATAATTACTAGATTTATTCTTCAGAATAATAACTATGGTATTTGTTAAGCGCTTACTATGTGCTAAGTACTGGGGTAGACACAAGGTAATCAGGTTCTCCCACGTGGGACTCACAGTCTTAATCCCCATTTTACAGATGAGATAACTGAGGCACAGGGAAGGCAAGTGGCTTGCCCAAGGTCACACAGCAAGTGGCGGAGCTAGGATTAGAACCTACGTCCTCTGACTCCCAAGTCTGTGCTCTTTCCCCTAAGACACGCTGCTTCTTTATGATAACATTAGTATGATCCAAAGTTGAAACAAAACTCAGAAGCCAAAATGACTGCCTAAAAAGGGTAAGGATCATTGTTTTATAATCAGTTTGGGTTTCATCAATTTGTCCTATTAACAGAGGGCTTCAAATTCTTTAAGCTTCCCACCCAGTTGTAAAAAGTGAAAATGAACTATTTTGCCTCCCCCATTAAAAAAACTGTCAGTTCAACTCCAGTTTCTGAACTGTGAGGTTCAAAGCAGAAAGAACACAACAAGACTGATACTGCCTGGATGGAGCCTTTGGCAACCGAAATTATTAAATTTTGAAGTCTGAAATCCCAGAAGCATAGCATTAAGATTTTACTGTCACAAACCTGATCTGGAAACCCTAAAGCTCTAAAAACATATCCTAATTCCATCCATTTGCTTTCTATCCTATAAACTGCATAATGCTTTAATGAGTGATATCAAAAAATGTGATTCAGGTTATTTTTATTTTGAATGCTAGGAGAAAGAATGGGGATTGAATAAAAAATACTGATGCCATCAGAAACTGAAACTAGGTACTGCCTCATGCAGGAGCGATATTCTACTTGACACATGTAAAGCAGAATAGTAACAAAACTCATGCTTCATAATTTTGATCAGCCTCTTCCCTCTCCCTCTTCACCTAACCTTTTCTAAATGACAGTAGATTAAACACTAAAAAGGAGAGTGTTGTCACGAGGCTTCAACGTACACTAAATTGTCTAAATAGGTCTCAAAGGGAGCACACAGAGATACTTACAGTTCTTTCTTGAACTCTTCCAATTTTTGGTTCCCTAAACTCAGAAGCTCTTTTGACTTATTCAGCTCTTCCACATTTTTCAAATTGTTATGTTTAAGGGTATCCAACTGTGAAAGATGGGGGAAAAAAAGAAAACCTTGTTGAAAAGAATGAAGAGAGAAACTTTTAGTGACACACTGTAAATCTACTCATGAAAAAGGCAATTCAAAGGCTTACTGTTGCAATTAAGTCATTTTGGAAGCTTAAAAGCTTTAAACTTCCTCTTATTCCTATATCCAAATAGACATTTTCCCTGCACAGTATGTTCACATTAAAAATAACTATAAACTTTGATGCTAGACACTTAAAAACTGAAGTTATCTGTAACCTTAACAGAAGTCCTCAACATTTACCTCTGTATACTTAGCAAGACAGATTTCTAAAGTGGTTGTTGGAAACAAATTAATGGCTCAAAAGTTTTTTTACAGCACAGAAAGTAATATAGATTTTAGCCCCACATTGGATTTAGCCATATCAGTGCAGAATTGTAGCCATTCTAGAGGAATGATTTCTGAGGTTCCGCATACACACATACACACACACATACAAGATTTGCATTGCTTCCAATACCGCAACATGTGAAAGGGAGAGAGTGGAGGATTGAGCTCCTAAGACAAGAAATCCATTCTTTTGATCATACGTTCTTGGTTTCCAAATGGTTATTGGGCCTTTCTGAAGAACTTGCTGTCCCTGCAGCTTTTCTTGTTCAGTTTACAGTAGCTGCTGTATTTCTCTGCTGCTCGAAGCCATCAGTGATGTATTCTGTTACCTAATGGATAAGCTCTTACTCCCCTCAGGCTATTATGGGCTGTCAGATCTTACTGACATTAACACTCAACTGATTTTCTTGGATTGGTGACAGCTTACATTTCCATTAAAGCCTGTGCAGAACTGCCCTTGTTTCTCAGCTGCCTTGTTCGGTTGCTCTTCAGAGATCCAAAAATTCTACAAAAACCTCTGCTGGCATATAACCTCTTTATGGAAACAGTGTCAGAATTTTTCTTTTCTTCCATTTTAAGGAAATCACTGCTGCCAGAAAATGTGCGAGGGCAGGAGAAGGGAGAGGAGTTTCCTAGAAAAAGGATATCTACTTTTGTGCCACAAAAATGACCATAAAAGTAGAAACATGATAGATGACAATAAGATAAAAAGAGTTCCTCCAGAGATAATCAGTAGATTCACTGGTTAGGACTGAGGAAAAAGGGATTTTGTGGAGATACCAAAAATGATGTAGAAAATCAGGGATTGCCAGTCTTCTCATTAGTTTCAAAACTATGCACTGCAGTTTTAACACACAGTGTTTTTCCTTAACTTTAAAGATCACCAGTGCTAAAAAGGGTGTAATATTACTCTCTTTGCATAATTTATTTTTAACAATATCATCTTTCCAGTGCTTAACATGGCTCTTTAACATCATGGGTTCTCTCCAAACATCTTTCCTCTTCCCCTTTCCTAAGAAACTATTGAAATAAGCAACGCAGGTTCATATGGGCTATGCTTGGAGAAGACACACTCAGTTCTCCCATAAAACATTTTCACTCCATGCTCTGGCTAGGATATAGTGGCAGAATTAGAGAACGTTCTTCTGATAGTGTATGCCTGGTCTAGAGGCAGAGAGGTCTAATGGAAAGAACATGGGTCTGGGAGTCAAAAGGACTTGGGTTCTAATCTCAGCTCCACCACCTCTCTGCTGTGTGCCCTTGGGCAAGTCACTTAACTTCTCTGTGCCTCAGTTTCCTTATCTGTAAAATGGGGATCAAGATTGTGAGCCCTTTGACGGACAAGGACTGTGTCCAACCTAATTAACTTGTATCTACCCCAAAACTTAGGAGAGTGCCTGGCACATAGTAAGTGCTTAACAAATTCCATTATTATTATTCTTATTACAGCATGGTGGAGGAAGTGGGTGTGTCAAGGCACACTGGACACTGACGTTTGAATACTACATTCTACAAAAATGCAACTCCCATGTTAAAAGAGAATGCTGGGGGGGGGGGGGGAGGGGGGGATTTATAGCTGAGAGAGAGAGAAAGCTTTTAGCCATTAAGTTGATTTACTTCATTTTGCAGTTTCTCATTAATTTGCTTGGTGTCTTCCAGGGAAGCCAGGGTTTCTGTCTTCTCTTTGGTCATCTGCTCCATTACCTGCAAAGCATCTTCTGCAGTTTGAGCAACCTAAATGCAAAACAGTATTGTTAGCAATGATAGAATCTATCATTAATGGTCACAGTTTCCTTCATGCAGCCCGCTCTCCATTCAGTGAGCAGGAATGTTTAAAGGGTTTTTATCCAAAACGTGGTTTACCTTCAGTTAGCAGCTACAACAAGTAGAAAACACACTAAAGGCTCAACTTCATGCCCATCAAAATTACGACCCCTTCCCAAGGGAAGCCTTTAGAAGCTAACTATTTTTGATCGTGTTTATCCTTAAAATCAAGTCTATGTTTGGAGCTACTAGTATTAAAGGAACTTCCTCCTCAAAAGACTAATCTTTAGAGAAATATGCCACAGTAAAAAAAGAATGACCAAAAAAAAATCCCCCCCCAAACCAAACAAAACCCCACATAGCACTGACTGCTTAGACAAGGGAGCTTGATGTAGTTGAGTCTTTTTTCCAGCTAATTAAAGCAGAATTGTAAGTTCTGGCTATTTACAAATTCAAATCTTTTGAGACTACATCTCAGAATTTTAATGGGGGAAAGACATAAAAAACAATTTGGGAAGTTTCGAGCACAACAAAAGGTTATACATAATACATTGCTCCAGTGTCCTCTAGAAAGTATATACATAATGTAAGTATCTATTAAATGGGGTGTTGGTACTGCTGTGAATAAAAAGATCTAATGCCACACCAAGTTAGATCCAAAAGGCATGATTTTATCAATTTGGGCCCAGTTTTCCATCGGTCGGTAATTACATCATTTGATTCTACCATTTCATTATTTTCCACTCATGTAAAATTTCTCCTTTAAAAATTCACTTTCTTTTTTATTCACAGCTTCAAAATTCAGTTGAGACATCCAACCATAGGGGTAAAATTGAGATTAGATAATCCAAAAAGAATAAGCAATCAAGGTCATTTCCTTTAAGATTCTTCAAGTCCAATTATGGACAATTTGACTAATTAAAGAAACACAAGAGCCCACATCCAATATCAAGTGCTGACCATGCAATTCAAGTGTGATCCATAACTATCCAAGTTAGTGCTCAGTGTTAGTATCTATACTGAATTTATCTAATAACCGGTGCTTAATACCTCAATCTTTTGCTTTACCGTGCACTTCTGAAGGGCTTCTAACTCTTTTACTCTGAGAGAAAACTTGCTCTTGTCTTTCCGCAAGGTGAGGTTCTCATTCTGGGACTCGCGGAGGTTGGCTGAAAGCTCACTGTTGGTTTTGACTAACTGGTTAACTTCTTTTTGCAGGACAAAGTAGTTTTCATTCAGCTTCTCCTTCTCTTTCAGGATCTCTTTCTCCTTTCCCTCTAGAACTTTCTGCTCCGCTCGTAGAATCTCATTTTCCTGCAAGAGTTTGGCTTGTTCAGCAGTGGTCGCTTCATGGTTCAATCGAAGGTCTTCCAGGATTTTGGTGACGCTACTGTGCAGGTCTTGCAGTTCGGACTTGGATTTACTCAAGGAAGCAAAATCACTCTTCAGTTTCTCAATTTTGGCAGCAAACTGGGAGGTCTCTGCACTCAGAACTTCCTTTTCTTTAATGATTGCTGCAACTTTGTGCTCTGATTTCTCTTTCTCCTGGACCAGCACCAGTTTTTCAGACTGCAGCTCCTTATTTAAAGTGGTTAGCTCTTCTATTTCCCGTTCCAGCAGAACAGTTTTTCCTTGGAGTTTACAGTTTTCTGACAAAGAGGATTCTTTCTCCACCTCCCTTGCTTCCCGTTCACGGGCTAAACTCCGTTGCAACATGATGATCTCTTCGTTCAATTTCTGACACTCTTCCTGAAGGCTAAATCCATCCTTGAGCAATACATCCTTTTCAGAATAGCATGTTTTAAGTGCAAGATCCAAGGCCTCTTTTGCATGTAGTATGCTACTGTGTTCTTTTTCCAAACTTTTTTTGGCATTCTGAGCCTCTTTGAGCAACATCGAGAGATCACATTTAGAATTCATTAGTACATGATTTTCTTTCTTCACCTCTTTGAGCTCCTCCTTTAGAGTATCGATACTATCCAGAAGCTTCATTTTCTCCTGAACGACAATTCTCTTGGTTGCTGTTTCCTGATCGTATTTCCGCTTCAGATCTCCTATGGCTTTGAGAGAAACTTCTTTTTCTGCAAGCAACTCTCCACACTGCATTTCTAATGAGGACTTTTCTTTCACGAGAATGTCACATTGCTTTTTGAGCTTTGAAGACATTTGACATGCCAGTTCCTTCTCAGAGGTCAAGTACAAGATTTTCTCATTCAGAGATGTCTCACTGTGGGCAGCCTTTTCTGAGCTCTTGGCAAGTTTCTCAGTGAGGGCTTTATTTTCACTTAAGAGATCTTCTCTTTCAACTAAAAGCCTTCGCTCAGATAACAGCAGGGACTCCTTCTCCTGCAGGAGCTGGATGCATTCGGAATCTGTTACCTCTCTACTAGTCTTAATCTCTTCAAAAAGTTTGGAGAAGCTTGCTTGTGAAGCCTGAATCTCTGCAGTCTCCTTCTCGGCCTTCCTCAGGGCCTTATATGCAGCATCCAATTCTTTTTGCAGCCCATCAATCTTTGAACTAAGTGCCTGTTTGTCATGTAGGGTCATTTCCAAGTCAGTATTCAGTTTTTCCTGGCCTTTGAGCAATGTGTCCTTCTCAAGCTGTAGGTCCTTGATGCTTTGGAAAAAGCCATCTTTCTCTTTCTCTAGGGCTCTGCAAGTATTTTCAAGATCTGACTGTAGCTTCAAGGCTGACTTTTTCTCTTCTGTGAGATCTTCAATGTTTTGCATCAAATTTTTTTGATCCAGGGCTAATTCCTCATATGAGTGCTGAAGCCTGTGAATTATCTCATCTTTATCGTTAGCCAGAGTGGTGTTTTCATCAGCAAGTTCTTTTAGCTGATTTTCCAGCTGTTCTTTCTCTTTCTGGTTCTCTTTGGATTCAGCAATCAAAGCATCTTTACTGATCTGTAGTTCTTCCATCAGGGCATGCATCGTCATCTTGGAAGCTTGCAGGCTGTCATTTTCCACACTTATCTTCAAGAGTTCCACCTGGGCACTATTGATTTCTGAAAGCAATTTCTCTTGCTCCACAGCTAACTTTTCATTGTTGAGGTGTTCTTGCTGGTACCTCTCCTCAGCATCTTGCTTTTCTCCCAAGAGTTTTTCCTTTTCTGTATTTAGTTCTTCATTTATTGACCACAGCTTTTGCTGATCTTCCTGCAATAAATTCATCTTGTCCTCCATCTCTAAAAGCTGGGATAACAGTGAACCTTTTTCTAATTTTAAATCATTTCCCTCCTGTGCAATCAGCTGCTTTTCTGATTTCAAACCCCTCATCTCTTCTGTCATTAGTTCAATCTCTTTTTTGGATGACGCTAACAAATAGGTTAAAGACTAGAGAAACAAAGGTGGGGAGAAGGGAAAAAATGGACGTCAAGCAGACAAATGGAAGCGGATTATGGACTAACAAAGCTACTGGAAGCTACCAAAATTAAATTTTCACATGTATACATTGACACAAGTTCCATGAGTAATCAGGGGAATATGGAAGAAGGTTGTTCGATGGAATAATACTCAGAACCATTTATTTTGTAATACTGTACTTGCTGGCTTGGTGGTGTACAAATAGAAAATAGAGTGGCTTGGTGCAGAAGTAAAAAATTTAAAAAATATGTTTTTCACTCCTGCTCCAAGGTTAGATTGAAGTAATGCTTGAAACTCTTGAAAATAAAAATCCCCTGGAAATGTCCTAAAAATAACTTGTTCTCAGGTCAACTATTATAAAAAAAACACTCCTCAGAAGTGATTTATTCTGTCATTTAAGAAATTTCCTCTGGATTGTGAGAATTGGTATACTTCTTGAAGAGAGCAATTGGAGGTTTTATGATAGATTATTATATTTAATGACAGAATGTCCAATTCTCCAGACTAAACCACTGCCAATAGCTGAATTTTTTTAAATACTTATTAATAAAATGGTACCATATCTTAGAGACTCACTGAGCAAAATTTTTCATATGTAATTTCAAGTGAAAAAATTTTATATTGTATCCAAAGCTGTGTCAATATATACACTAAATCATTTGCTTTAGCATAACAAAGCACAAATCTTAAGGCAAATAAATACAAGGAAGGAGAGAGTAAAGCAGCCAATTAAATCAAAGAAACAAAGAAATTAATGATAGCTATTTAGGTTGAGCTACATCTACATTAATACTCAGCCAGTAATCATTTTACAAATATAAGTTATTCACTGGACTACATATTCAATAAAGTCAATTGAATATATACTAAATATATATTCTGTCAATTGAATATATTCTAAAATATACATTCAATTATTCAAAAACAGCTGAGAATGGTGCTGGGGTACAAATTAGGAATGAAGAACAAAGGACATACCAACAATCAGGGAGAAAATGAACTTTAATAAACTACAGAGGCAGCATGGTGCAGTGGAAAGAGCACTGGTCTAAGAGGTAGAGGACTCTGGTTTCAGTTCCAACTCTTCCACTTCCCTGCTGTGTGTCTCTGAACTGTACTGCACTTTCCCAACTGCTTAGTACAGAGCTCTGCACAAAGGAAGGACTCAATAAATACCCCTAACCGAAGGACTGATTAGCCTGACCTTTAGTCAGGTCACTTTAAACTCTTTACATTTCAGCTTCCTCACCTTCAAAATAGGGTTAATACTTGTCCTTCTCTACCTGACTGGAATGTTGTGAGGACAAAATTATCAAATGAGAAAGTGCTTTGAGGGGAAAAAGAGTGCCTTATAGATATCAAGGTATTTTACTGAAACAACAGAAATAAAAGCCAAAATGATCCAAACTTAATTGCCAAATGCAAACTCTGAATCCAAAGAAAATTAAATTGGCGTTGTAAGGAGATAAGTTTGATGAGTATGCAATTTGGCTTTAAATGGACTGGGTTTTTCACGGGTCACAAATATATTTAAGAGGTACACCAGCATCTTTTTCCTCCCCAAGTGCAGACTCAAACAATACACACAAATTCAGAAGCAGTTCGATTAAGCTATAGTTACTAATCCATTGAGTCAAAGTAACCAATAATCATACATACTTTGGCTTTATCGGCTTCAATTTTCAGTTCCTCCACTTCTTTTTCCAAATCACCATTCTTCTTCTGTGCATTTTTCAGCATTTCTTCTGTACCCAACAAGGCTATCTGCATTGTTTGCAAGGTTTCTTCATGCTTTGCAATTGTTTCCAAGTTGGATTTTTCATACCTGGCCTGGAGATCCTTACAATGATTGTGGTGCATTTCCATTTGCTTCTCCTGCAAGGACCCAAAACTGTTAGAATTCATCCACCCAGTTATATCTTGACTGTCTCCTTTCAATGCCACATAAAGTTGGATTTTCTTTCTCCTTACCAGGTCTATCAATTTCTCTTGCATGTTTTTCTTCTCTTCCTGATGCTTTTTAGCTGTCTCCTTCTGCTTCTGCTCAGCTTTTAGTGTTGCCTCCCCCATAGTTTTCTCCAAAAGAGCTGTTTTGTCATTGGCTTTTGAAAGCTGTAGCTGTAGTTCTTCCAGACTCCTAGAACAACCAGTTGCAATACAAGTTGTCAGGCACCGTGAAGAGCTACACCATGAACCTCTTTATGCTTAGCTTTGCTTAGAAAATGCAATATGCAACTTTCCCACTTATATTGTCAACAGAGAAAATATTCCCTGTAAAAGGAAATTTGCCAAATATTGAATCCAAGAGAACTGTTCTGAAGCTATATTTCAGAGCAGAGACAGGTTTATTTTTTTTAATCCTATAAAAGCGACAATAAATCAGTAGCACTGCTCGGCTGCCTCTATTTAAGAATCCTTAAATATGCTGCAAACACGAATCTGCAACTGCTCTTTGAACCAGAAGAAGCATGAATATCCCCATTTTACAAAAGAGAAAACACAGGCTCGATAGACTTAAGTAACTTGCACAGTGACTTCCTGGAAAGTGAATAACATACTGAAGTTGAGGAGCATTAAGTTATGGCTATGTCTTTCCACCTCCCAACATACGCTCCAAATTGAAATGGCTGACCCCTTAAACATACTAACATCCCAAGACTTGAGATACCTTTCTTTTAGCCGTAATTCTTCAACCATTTTAGTCAGCTGAGAAGAATTATCTCCTGTGGACTTCATGATCTCCTCAATGTCGTTTTCCAATTTTTCCTTCACCTTGATCAACTGTTGTTCTCTTTCCTCCCGCTCATTAAACTTCTCTTCCATATCTGCACACACACATAAATAAAAACGCTTCTCTAGAATCATCAAATCTCAGGAGGTCTTACTTCCAGGGCTCGTTAAGGGATGGCAGAGTTTAGTTTAAAAAAACACAACAAACCGACAAAAAACCACCACAAAAAAATCACTAAAAACATCACTTTTCCAGTTCTCTCAGTCTCTCATTATTTGGTGCTACTCTGAGTTTGTTTGGGTTTGAGACTATTTGTTGAGGCTTACTATTTGCTATAAGTCATATGCTACTGAGGGTGTACTCAGAAATAAATAGGCAAAGTAAACCATGACTCTAGAACTCCAGTGATGAATGACCTGCTGCATTTGAATTCAGAGCAGTCAATGGTGGAGAAGCCTTACCCGTCAAATTAGATTTCAATTGCTCCAACTCAGAAGACAGGGCGGTAAACTCTCGCTCTTTCTGGTGAAGTTTATTAAGGGTTTCTACAAAGGACAAAAGAAAAATATTTAGAAGACTAAGAAACAGTTTGCTGGTTTAATAGGTCAACCAATTAAGGGCATTTACGGACTTCTTCTGGTGGGCAGAGTGCTGAACTAAGACTTGAGAGAGGACAATATGCCAAAGATATGGTCTCTGCCTACAAGAAACTTAAAATCTAATAGGGGAGAACTAACAGACATAAATCATTTAAAATTCATGCCAAGAGGGAGAAGTGAAGGGGGTGAAATTGATGAATAAATGAATGAGCAATGTATCTATAACAATAAATCCTATATTGCTGTATTGTACTTTCCAAGCGCTTAGTGCAGTGCTCTGCACATAGTAAGTGCTCAATAAATACAAATGAATATGCTACTTACCTACATATCGATACATACAAAAGTGCTGAGGATCTATAGTAACACCCCGGTGCTACGGATGGTTGTTGGTTTCTGCTACTACTATTTAGGGTGGTGGAGTTTAATCAGGAAAGGCTTCTTGGAGGAGGTGGGATTTTAGGAGGACCTTGGATACTGTGAGACTAGCCATCTGATAAATTAGAAGGGAGAGGAGCTACAGGTAGAGGAAATGGGGTGAGCAAAGTGTCCAAAGGGGAGGAGTCAAAAGCGACATTCAGGTGTGTCCAAGTCATATGCAACTTAGCTCTTACAAAGTCAACTTTAAACTCTAGACCCAATGCATGACACTTAAGGTAAACAAAAAGCCCCAAGAGTTGTCTAGCATGATGCTAGAGAATTCATATATCCATCAGTAGTATTTATTGAATGTATTCAGTGTGCAGAGGCACTGGAGTAAGCAAGTACCAAAAGGTAGAGAAGAAATGACTCCTCCTAGAGGGAACTTGCAAACTAAAGGAGAGATAGATGGCATGTCCTGGCGAAATGGCACAAGGATGGGGGTCGGAAGATTTGGATCCAAATATCAGCTTGCCTAATGTGTGACCTTGGGCAAGTCCTTCAGTTCCTCAGTTGTATTAATCCCTGTTCTCCCTCCCACTTAGACTGGGGGCCCCATGTAGGACAGGGACCATGTCTGGATTATCAATGACTTTACCCTAGGTTTTGGCACAAAGCAAATACATACAAAATACCACAATCATGAGTATACCTAATTTACAGATAGGAGGAGAGAATGTAGATTAGTAGAGAATGTAAATTAAAATAAAGAGGAAGTGCAATGAGCAGTTGTGAGTACAAATGATCTGAGACAATCATTGGGAGGATGTAATCTGAGGAGAAGAAAAATTAATTGAGAAAAGCTACCTGGAGGAGGTGGGATTTCAGGAGAGCTTTGAAGATGGGGAGAGTGGATTTGAAGGGCGAGGTAGCTTCAGGCAGGAGGAGGGATGAGAGTCAGGAGTCAGATTCATTCAATCATATTTAATGAGCTCTTATATGTGCAGAGCAGAAAGAGACCTAGCAAGGTGATCTGGGGAGGAAGACTGGATGAGCTGATGGTTAAGTTTCTGTTTGATGTAGAAAGGAATGGGTTAAGAACTGAAAATTTTGAGGAGAGATGTACAGAACAATGTTTTAGAAAGATGACCAGAGCAAAGTGGGGACTAAAGAGAGGAGAGGCTGGAGGCAGAGAGACCAGTGAAGAGACTGGTAGAACAGTCTAACTGGGATGTTGAGTACATGGCCGAGGACAGTGGCTGGTTTGGATGGAGACAAAGGAACAGATCTGGGAAATGTTGGAGGAGAAACTGACCCAACCCAGCAACAGGCTGAAAAAGAGAGCAAGGATAACACAGAAGTTATGAACTACGGAGAAAAGGAGGACAGTAGCATTGTCAACTGTGGCAAAAAAGCTGAATGGAGGAGAGGATTTGGGAGGGAAAATGAGGGGTTAAGGTGCCGGCAGGATATCCAGGTGGAGATATCCTGCAGGCATAAAGCAGACACTTTAAATCAGAGAATATACCCATTCTTCCTTGGAGTTGAATTTACACTTTTTGAAGGAATCTGCTTACTTTTTAGGAAAACGTACCTTGCATACTCTGCTGAACATTCACTGAATCTTCTGAAGCTCCAGCAAACTTCTCCTTCTACAAGAACAAATGAATATTCAGAATCAAAAACGTTAAGAATAAAAAGAGGTGATCGCCTGTTGTATCCCCATAACATGTTGCCAATCGAATGATTTGTCAGATATAGAATATTTTGGGAAGGGCATGCCAACAACTGAGGCGTACTGTTCAAAATGGACTTAAGACTGACCTATACTTCAACATTTAAATGTGAAGGAGCAGAGTGGCACCGTGGACAGGGTACAGGCCTCGGAGTCACTTGCCTGTTTTGTGACCTTGAGAAAGTCACTTCACTTCTCTCTGCTTCAGTTTCCTCATCTGTTAAACAGGGATTCAACCCCTATTCCCCCTCCTACTTAGACTTTAAGTCCATGTTAGACAGGGACTATGTCTGATATGATTAACTTGTACCTACTCCATCACTCAGAGTACTGCTTGACACATACCCCAATTATTATTACTGTATTAAATAACGGTCCTTATTTCCCTCTACAAAGAAGATAAACATATGAAGGCTTTCCCTCCGATAGTTTACTTGGGGACTTCCAAGCCCAGGGGCTGTAGGATAACGGAGGTAGTCTGGCTGCTGAGCATACTATAAGCCACTTTCTCAAAAAAGAGGACAACAAAAATGATTAACTGTGTTACTCTTTTCTAAGGGCAGCTGAATATAAAATGATCTGCACATGAAGTCGTAGAATTCCTCTTCACTGCATTGTAACTCGATAGTCAAAAAAAGTTAATAAGTGCTATCATGGAACTGTTATAATGAGGAGATAAATTGAGAAAAAAAAGGAAATATATCTACCTTTTCCAGACTCTCAAAAACTGGGCTGCAGTTAACAGCTGGCGTTGGCAATGCAATCTCAAAAGTCAATAGGTAGACAGACACTCCTTACACATGGTAGGGTTTTAAAAATGTTTTGCCAAACCTTTTCAAAAAACTTGTTTAAAATTGGAAAGACTTCCCCAAATGAAGTTAGTTGGCCCAGTCATGGAGTTTAGCAGTTTACTTACCAGATGTTGAAGTTCCTTTTCCAAAGTATCTTTCACATGACTGACTTCACTCATATTTTTCTGAAGATTAATGAGTTTTAGCTCTTTCCCCTGTAGTTCTTTGGTTATGTCACTAACCTAACGTAGATATTTGTATGGAGTGAAAGGAAATGAATAAAATAAAAGAAAAACATTTAAATGTTGAAATTAAAAAAAAATAAACTTTATGAGAAAACAACATGAGGGGCAAAAACTGAAGGAAATAAAGGTGTTAAAATTTTAAAACATTTTTCAAAGAAGCTAATGCTCATCATTAAATTTTGATTTGGTACAGAGTCAATTCAAAGGTGGATTCCCTAACAATGACTTAGAAGTTTTTAAATCAGATCTTTCAATTTGTGATTTGAGCATAAACTTGTAAACAAAATTAACTTGGGGAATTTATTAGTTTGAATATCCCAAGAGGATAGCAATTTGCTTCTTACTTGAGGCACTTTATTAATTTTGGTATATACTTCATTTTCTAAGATTTAATAGTTAGTGAACTTGACAGAGAGTTCAGCTCGGTCAGATAAGTTCTGATTTAGAAAAGATGGGTCAAAAGCTAATTAGCAAAAGCTAACTGCCTGTTCACTTGTTTTGATGTCTGTCTCTCCCCTTCTAGGCCAGGAGCCGGTTGTTGGGCAGGGACTGTCTCTATTTGTTGCTGAACTGTACTTTCCAAGCTCTTAGTATAATGCTCTGCACATAGTAAGCACTCAATAAATACGACTGAATGAATGAATAATCAGCAGTTCGACTGCCTATTATCTCCTTTGAGGCAATTTTGGAAAAGTTCCCCGAAGTCAATTTCTTGTCCCTTCGGCTAGCATCGTCTCCAACTTGACTTGATAGTGTCAATACCAAGATAAGAACAGTCCCACAGACTCTACTCCAGTCACCCCTCTGAGGAAGGCATAGGATAAAGGCAAGTACACAATCAAGGCTAAATATCGTGGTTTGGCCACAGAGGAAGAAGATGACTTTGCTCAGTGGATTGCTCTGATAATTCAGAAAGGTCCACTAGAGGGAAGCAAACAAACACTGGCACTGTTCAGTGACCACGGGCAAAGACAGCGTCGTGACCAACGGCCACAGGCTGGGGCTTCTGGCATGCCACACCTCCTACTGGACAAGCTGGGGGGGAGTTCCTTTTCTTACCCGTTCTCCCTCCTACTTGGATTGTGAGCCAGATGTGGGACAGGGCCTGTGTGCAACCTGATGGTCGTGTGTCTATCCCAGTGCCCAGTACAGGGCTTGGCACATAGGAAGAGCTTAACATATAATCAATCCATCAATGGTATTTGTTGAACACTTATTGTACACAGAGCACTTTAAGTGCTTCCTGAGGGTAAAATGTAATGGAATTGGTACACACGTTCCCAGTCCACAGGGACCTTACCATCTAGGGGAACTAGCACAGTTTATAATTATTATTATTGTTGTATCCTCAGCTGACTCAGCAAAAGAGTCCAACACATCCGACAATTACTCGCCCCTCCTTCAAAGTCTTATTGAAGGTCTATCTCCTCCAAGAAGCCTTCCCTGACTAAACCCTTTATTCTTTACTCTGCATCACCCTGACTTGCTTCTTTTATTCAATCCTCTCCCAGCCACTCAGCATTTATGTACATATCCATAATTCATTACTATCTGTCTCCCCCTCTAGACTATAAGCTTGTGGGCAGGGATTGTGTTTTATATTGTACTGTCCCAAGCGCTTAGTGCAGTGTTCTGCACACTGTGGGTGCTCAGATACAATTGATTGGTTGCTGCAGGCAAGAGCCAGTACATCTGATGATAATGGTATTTGTTAAGCGCTTACTATGTATCAGGCAATTTTCTGAGTGCTGGGATAGAATCAAGTTCATCAAGTCGGACATAGTCCCTGCCCCACATGGGGCTGACAGTCGCTTAGAACAATGCCTGGAACATAGTAAGCGTTTAACAAATGCCATTACTATTATTAATAAGGAGGGAGAACAGGCATTGAATCCCCATTTTACAGTTGAGGAAACTGAGGCATAGAAAAGTTAAGTGACTTGCCCAAGGTCACACAGCAGACATGAGGCAGAGCCAGGACTAGAACCCAGAATTTCTGACTCCCAGGCCCATGTTCTTTCCACTGGCCATGCTCCTTCACTTCTGCAGTTCAACACTCCACCAAATCTCACTGTCAATCTCAGAAGTCTAATCTAACGTGATACGTGGCCAGCCCTCCCAGGTTTCTAGGTCAGAGGCAAAAGATGCAGAGGGATTCAATTTCCTGCTCTAAAATCTAACCTGACTCACTCATTTCCCTCATCACCTTAAGCCAGATTCTAGCTCCTTCTCTTGGAGTTCAGCCAGAATTGGAGTGTTTCAGAGATTGAGGGAGCTGATCTAGCCCCTGTGGGAATAACTTTTAGAACTTAAACCGGCTCCTTATGCTGGGTAAACTCCCTGCCCACGCCAAGCAGGACACTTATCCCTTCGACTGGGTAAATTGAGACTCTGGGATTCTTGGCAAGTGGGATTCTGCAGAGCTGCTACTGTTGGGAGAGAGGCAGGGTGAGGACAGGTACAGCTGCACCCACGTCAACTGCACCCTTCTTGCATATCTAGCCCAACCAACAACTTTACAGAATTTACCCCTGGAGGGAAGGGTGCAGCATGGCCCCTCTGAAACAAGTCCTGGGACTGCTGGAAATTCTCAAATCTACATCTCCAGCCCTGACCTCTCTCCTTCCCTGCAACTCACATTTCCTCCTGCCTTCAAGACAAATCTACTTGGATGTCCTAGCGACACCTCAAATTAAAACAAGTCCAAAACTGAATTCTTTATCTTTCCACTCAAACCCTGTCCTCCCCATGTCTTTCCTATCACTGTAGGCAACACCACTAACTTCTCAACCTCACAAGTTCATAACCTTGGCATTATCTTTGACTCATCTCTTTCATAAAACTCACATTGTCAGTGTCAACAAATCCTGTCAGTTCTTCTTCCACAACATTGCTAAAAACTACCCTCGCCTCTCCATCCAAACTGCTACCATGCTGAATCAAGCACTTACCCTATCCCACCTTACCTAGTGTAACTGCCTCCTTGCTGACCTCCCGGCCTCCTGACTCTCCCCACTTCAATATATACTTCACGCTGCTGCACAAATCATTTATCAACCAAAACATTCAGTCCATGTCTCCCCACTCCTCAAGAACCTCCAATGGCTTCCCATCCTCTCTGCATCAAATAGAAACTCCTTACCATTGGCTTTAAAGCACTCAGTCAGGTCACCCCATCCTACCTCAACTCACTAATCTCCTACTAGAGCCCAGCCTGCACTGTCCACTCCTCTTGCACCAGCTTACGCACTGTGTTCCCATCTTATCTCACCACTGACCTCTTTCTCTTGTTCCCCCCTTAGTCTGGAACTCCGTCCCCATCCACATATGCCAGATCATCACTCTCTCCACCTTCAAAGCATTACTAAGGTCACACCTCCTCCAAGAGTTCTTCCCTGTTTTTCCCCAGCTTGGTCTCCCTTCTGCATTGCCTATACATTTCAACTGTGACGTGGGACATTTGACATTCACCCCACCCCAAATTTCACAGCACTTATGTACATAGCTTTAAATTATGTATTATAATTCATTTATTCATATCAATGTCTGTCTCCCCCTCTAGACTGTAAACTCGTTATGGACAGGGAACATATCTACAAATGTATTCTCCCATATGCTTAGTAGAGTGCTCTGTACATTGGAAGCACCCAATAAATACGATTGATTGATTGATTGATTGGAATCCCACTGGGAAGAATGGTGACAGAGCAACAGTTGGGGTCGGTGGGGGTGAGAGGAGGGTTTGGAGATCAGAACTTCGGCTTGTGAAATTTTTTCTCTGGACCAAGGGTTTACCGTCATAATAATAATAATGAGAAGATGGCATTTCTTAAGCGTTTACCATGTGCCAAGCACTGTTCTAAGCACTGGGGTGGGGGGAATACAAGGTAATCAGGTTGTCCCACAAGGGGTTCACAGTCGTAATCCCCATTTTCCATATGAGGTAACTGAGGCACAGAGAAGTTAAGTAACTTGCCCAAAGTCACACAGCCGACAAGTGGAGGAGCCGGGATTAGAACCCATGACCTCTGACTCCCAAGCCTGGACTTTTTCCACTGAGCCATGCTGCGTCATCTTCTGGCTCCTTCAGGCAGGCCTTGAGTCCTGCTCACAAGAAGATGTGGGAAGACAGTGGCATGTACCACATCTGTCATGGGCCAGGAGGAGAGATTTAATGACAACACTTTCTCTTTAAATACACCTTCCTCCACCTCATCCACTTCTCCCCCACGAACAAAATAGGGTCCACAAATTGTAATGGTGAAATTCTAGCTTTGGGTCTAATCCTTACTCAGACACTGTTTGGTTCAGGCAGCAGTTTTAATGACTTTGTTTTTAATAATAATATTAATAGAGGGTTTTTACTTTCAAACCACTCTGACAATTCAGTAGTAACAGTGGCTCTTTCCACGCCAGATAAAAGCACGAAGAGGAAGACGACCTTCTTCTCTGCTGATTCCTGTCACGGTGATAACCACATTTCCCATTTCTGACTAGCCAGGAATTTGACAAGTGAGGAAGCATACAGAAAATTTTGGAATCCTGTGCAAAGCCGCTCCAGAATGAAGGGCTTCCTTAAAACAGGCATTAAAAACTGCCTTTCCTCAAACGTTAGCCGGGCTCCTGTGATGTATTCAATATTGAGGGGAAATACACCGGGGTGAGAGGAGGCGGTTCAACTAAAGACGTGTGGGAGGACTGCCAGGATGACCAATCAGTCAAATAGACCTGTCTGAAATTTAAATTCAACTTAATATGACTGATTTCTAAAAATGAGCTTTTGAGATAAGACAGGCTATCTCCATCCTTATCTATTAAAGGCTAGTCATAAGAGTCAGATTCCGCTCAAAGCCTCGTGTCTTGTTTTCTTCTGTGGCCCGCTCTGGTGGACCATGGCAGGAACACACTCTTTCCCATGATAGTTCCATGGTTTCCATTCATACACAACCACCTGGCTGTTCAAAAAACAACGCCCTGGGGGAGTAAGTGTGACGGGCCCTCAATTTAATTTGAGTCTCACATTTAAAACAGTTTTCTATTTAATCCCAGGTCCTGAGGTCTCAGTAAATAACTACCTAGTTTCATTGTCCTCTACGGCTTTTTCTGCTTGGATTGCAGGTGGAAGCTCTGTGTGGTGCGGAGGGGAGAGCTGGCCCCAGCAGTAGCGCAGAGACAAACAGCAAGGTACCCAACAGCAATACTCAACATTAAAGATGAACCTATACATTTGACGATGAGCTGCTTGTTTTCCTCTCAAATGACCCCGAGATTCCTGAAGAGAGTCTCAGCATAAAATACACGTTTTTGAGGAATTATTTGGAAATTGAGGGAATTCAAACTAATGTCCAAAGAAAATTCCAAACCAAAACAAAAGGATGAAGGATGGTGATACAAACCTTGCTACTCGCAGCATTCATTTCACTCTCTAAATTTTTAATCTGTTTCTCAGCTGCCTCGAGCTTCTGGCTAAGTTGCCGGATTTCCAATTTACCTTCGGAACTGGCTTTCTGGAGTGAATCAAAGTCCAAAAGCTTTTCTTCAGTAGCCTTGAGCTGGGATGTGAAACTATCAATAACTTTGGTTTGCTCACCGCACTGGGCTTTCAGTGCCTCTAGCTCCTTTACCTTTATTTCAGCTTCCTGCAATTTGTTTAAAGTGTCTTCCATTTCAACCAGATGCTGGTCTTCTGCATTCTCCAGTTTGGACTGGAAGGTTTCCAGGCTTCTCTCCTTCTCCTCAATGGTTTCCTTGAGCTTAACTTTCAAGGCTTCTATCTCTTGAGCATGAGCAGACCGTTCACTGTCTCGTTTCAACTTAAAGGTTTCCATTTCACTTTGATACTCCAGTCTCAATTTCTCAATCTGTGTCTTCAGTTCAGCAAATTCAGCCGAGTCGGCTCCAACACCTTTGCTGAAAGACACCTTGAGTTCTTCCATTGCCTGCTGGTGGGAAGCAATAGCGGATTCTAGCTTCGACTTCCAAAGTGCTATCACATCCGAATTCTCCTTGTTGGCGTGGTCGAGTTTACTTTTCAGTGACTCGTTCTCCTTTCTGAGCTTCTCAGTCGATATGAGAAGCGCTTTCAGCTCCTTCTGATGAGTCTCTTCATTGGCTCCAAAACGCTCCTTCAGGGAAGTTATCTCGTGTTGATGGTCACTGCTGATGGTCGTTAGCTTTTCTTGTAAAGAGCCGATCTCTTGCAAGAGGGAGAGTGAAGCATCAACCTCACCAGCGGGTTTACTAGACTCTAATCTCCTCCGGAGCTCAATCACTTCCTTCTCTCGAAGTGCTAGGTCTCTTTCTAATTCCATGATACGAGATTTTTCAGACACTGTGGCCACCTATTAGGAACAGGAGTCCAAAGAGAAATGGATAATTTAAACTAAACACTCATTTTAACATGGGAATGGTCTTTATTCCTGAAAATCTCAAAGGCATCAAAACCTTAAAATTTAGCACTTATATATACACACGGCTACTCTTTGTATTCTAGTCCTTATCTGAAAGTAGGAATTATGCAAACACACGCTGTTTATTAAATAATCTGGAATTTACCAAGAAATGAACACATAATTCATCTCAACACATAAGAAACTTCTGGATTTTGGAAAAAAAAAACCCAAGTCACACTATAAAGTCATCTGTGGTTTTTTTTCTTCCCCCAAAAAAACTTTAGGACCACCAGTTCCCAAATTAATTGTTGAGGAGAAAGAAAGCTTAAATGATCATTTTGCTAACTGCTTCTCAAGTCTGACTGCTTTTTAGAGGCAGTGGAGAGTGGGGATTTTATCTTTAGCCAGTTAATTTCTTCCTTTTCCACCCAAGAAATGCAGGTGGTATATGACTAAATAACACAAAATTGGCCATTTTCTAAATCTTACATAGTCTGTGCCACTGATCCTCAAGTTGCAGAAAATGGATTTCACCGATGGAAACAGAGCAAAAGGAACTATTGTCTTTAAATCATTAGACCAGAACCTTAGTTGTTAAACCAAATTATGTTAAACTTCAATATTGAGAAAAATAAATAAATACAATAAAAATAAAAAAATAAATCTACTTAGATGTTTTTAAAAATTCTTATCCAAAACAAATTACCCAAATTATGGTGAGGACAATTTCCAGTCAGTATAGAACAGAGAAGTGGCAATTTGGTTGCAATTTGGTTTCTTATGCATCCTTAATTTCACTGACCTAAGGAAATATGAAGTACCTAGCACTGAGCAGAAAGCAATGAAACCATCATTCTAAATAGTGTAAAGTTGTTGTAAGATCATACACTGAGGCAGTCTCATCTCTCCAGCTAAGAAAACCAAGATGGGGATTTAGCAGAATACACTTACCGTAACTGAGAGGGGCTTCTAATAATGTCACTAGAACAAATCCCATTGGAGAGGATGCCATTTTAGCCTTTCTATCCTTAATACCACAAATTCACCTATGTTCTTTTCTGGCAGAGCAAGGACCCCCCCCCCGAGGGCAATGGTGAAAATGTCTTACCACAGAGGGGTTCACTGCAATGGCAAGGCAACTCCATTTTTCCCTCATGCTTTTTCCTGAACCACCTGATTTTAGTTTAAGTGTTCTGTTTGTTTTTAAATCAAATAAATGTGGCAATTTTCCACTGGGGGTTGAGGCTACAGCAATAATTTCTTTGTAAAAATCTGGTAAGATTTAGTAAAAAAGCAATTTACGAGAAAGAAGAAAAGTAATTCGGATCACGTATCTAATTATCTTATAATCATTATATGATTTCTTTACCAGAGAAAAGTCTAAAAACACTAAATTCCAAAGAAAAATCACCTCAAGGCTTGATTGGAGCAATGTCAATTAGGTTGAATACAACTGCTAGAAATGCAGGCTTTCCAAGTCAAGTCCACTATTCCTTTAAACAAATATTTCCCTCATACTTGAAAAACACTTAGCTTGAAAGTCATTCAAGCTCCAGGTACAGAGATACCTGCCAAGCAGACAGCTCCACTTCTAAATGTGGGCCGCCGGCTCCACTGCCTACGTGGTCCAGTGGACCAAGAGCCTTGAAAAGGAGAAGTGTTCCTAGCAGTATATGCCATTCATTTAACCCTCCTGTCGAATGAGAGAGAGAGGGTTGAGGGCAGGAGGACTATGGTGCAAAGAGCAAAGTCATCAATCCATGGAATTGGTGCCAGGAGAAGGAAAAAAAATAAGGCCTCTATTCAAGCCATGACTTCGGTTAAATCAATAGGTCACTAATGCTCCCATTCCGTTCCTACCAGACAAAGACGGCAGAGCAGGGCAGGGCAAGGCAAGAGAGCCTCATTCAAAAAAATCCCCAGAAGGGCTGAGGAAAATCATCTCCACAAAATAAATAAAATAAAAAATCTACAACTTGAGAAGAAGAGGACATCTGACTGGTTGTGGCAAATTAGAGTTTACTTCACAGCAAAAAAAACCCCTAAAAACCCAACAACAAAAACCTGAAGACATCTGCAAACTGGTCTGATTGCTATCATGGATGGCATAACCTGCTTATTTCAATATATGTTTAAACCCCAGAAACGAAAGTTAAAAATAAAAAACCTGAAATCATAATAAAAGGCTAAGGCTGTGTGTCGTTCTAGGCTTGGGAGCAGTCACATGTCAGAACCAATGTGAAAGGTCAACCACTGGAACATGGATAACACAGAACAGAGAACTGTCGCCTCTGAGAGTCCACAACTTAACACACACAGGTCTTTTCTGTTAAATAGTGAAAACCATTACCCTAGTGTCTTCTAACTCTCTCTGGAGTTTGTCAGCTTTGGTCTTTTCAAAGAGCAGGCTCTGTTCAAGCTCCTTAATGCGGGCATGCTCCAGTTTGGTCTGCGTCTGTTAGTAAAAAGGAAGAGGAAGAAAACACAACAGTGCCACCATCACATGCCAGCACAAGAGGAAAGCGCGGCATGCAGGCTGAGCAACCAGTATCATCCGCCAAAGGATGAGCAGGAAGGAGATGAAGTGGGAAGAGGATGAGTCTGAAATGAAGAGGTTGCGGGGTGGAGAGGGCGGGAGGGGGGACAGATCAAAGAGGCCGTGAGGAAAGATGTTATGGACAAGAAGATGGTGGGCATTACGAGTGGGCTAGAGAGCAGAGAAAGAAAAACACCACACGCAAGGCAGAATGGAGAGAGTCAGACGCATGCAACCAAATTTGTGTTATGTTGGTAAGTGGTTTATCAGAACAAATTGGGTTAGTTAATAATTCTCTAGACTACAGTGTCCCCTCCTCCCCCACCATGAATATTTTTAATGTACTTGTATGCCACTGACCCATGGACTTTTAAAAATAAAATAATCACTAGAATGATGACTCCAGAAATACTTTCTTGGTTTGAAAGAGTGAATTCTTCCTGTTCTAAGTTCTTCCTGGGGTAAGTGGAAGGGCAGACCTAGAGGTTCAGAAAGCAAGCTGACAGGAGGCACTAGGCATCACCCAAAGAAGGAAGCAATCGGAAGTTAGAGGTATTGAACCAGTAGCAACTAGAGGGGATACCTGGCAGACTTCAGCAAACAGCTAATAGTCCTGGCACAGACAAAAGGTGAAAAGCACCCTCCAGTTCAAAGGGTTTAAGAGAGGCTGACACCAAAGTCCCCCAATTTACTTCCAAGGAGAAGAGAAAGAAATCAAGAGATAAGACAATCACCCCTAGCCATCCTTTGTGCCTTTGTCTAGACAAAGACAGAATAGGAGAAAGGCAGACATTCCTTCAGTTGGTCTTGGGGATGTCTTCCACCTCCTGCCCCAAGGGGTAAGACATAAAAGAGACACCCGAAACAGAAAACTAATAGCTTGAACAGTGAATTCAAAGAGCTGGTAAAGGAGTGATGGTAGCACGGTTCAAATAGCAAAACAGTTTTCACTTCTTGTGTTCAGCTTTTCAAGCCATCTTGACTTAGCTGAGATACTGAAAGATAGCTTTTTTTCCAAGAGATTTGAATACAGAAGACTTTCACACAATGGAGAAGCAGCGTGGCTTGGTGGAAACAGGCCGGGCTTGGGAGTCAGTGGTCATGGGTTCTAATCCCTGCTCCGCCGCTTGTCAGCTGTGTAACCTTGGGCAAGTCACTTAACTTCTCTGTGCCTCAGTTCCCTCCTCTGTAAAATGGGGATGAAGACTATGAACCCTACGTGGGACAATCTGATTTACCTTGTATCTGCCCCAGCACTTAGAACAGTGCTTGGCACATAGTAAGCGGTTAACAAATACCAACATTATTATTATTATTATAGAATATTTCTGGAGATCACATTGAAAAAAGGACTGAAATGTATTTTGCTCTTTCCTAAATATTCAACCTCTTCACCCCATTTATTTGAATTGACGTCTCTGTCACCCTCTCTGGACTGTGAGCTCGTTGTGGGTAGGGAATGTCACTATTTATTGTTGTATTGTACTTTCCCAAGTGCTTAGTACAGTGCTCTGCACCCAGTAAGCGCTTAATAAATACGACTGAATGAATAAGGAAATTTGAATAATCAGATATCTGATATCTGAATGTAGACAAATGACCTCATCTTTCTTTAGTCCCCTCAGCAGCTGTTGTTCACTTGTTTTCAGATATTAAGTGAACTTAGAGCATTTAAGCCATCTGACATTGTGGGAAAACTCTGGCTATCACAAAAGGAATAATTTGAGTGATGGGCTGAGGGAATGGAACTAAGAGAAGCAGCATGGCCTCTCCCTAGAATTTAGTACAGTGCTCTGCACACCTTTAGCATTCAATAATTACCATTGATTGATGAACAAATACCATAAAAAATTATAATGGACTCTAAAGATCTCAATTTGTTCCAATGACATGATCTTGGCAACCAAAACTTGTCACCAGAATTAATGGGTCCTCAAAGGAACATGAGGAAATGGTCAAAAGAATCAAGGTTATATTTTAAACCATGATTTATGCTTCTAATGCGATGCTCAAGTCTGTCTAGGATTAGAAGTCTATGACATGCATGAATTGGATTATCTGGCCCTAATTTCACTCAAAGAAACCTTTGGGGAAAATTTGAAAGTAATGAATTTAATCCAGAACTAAAAACACCCAGTTCTCCTATACTGCACAATGTAATTTTGGGTTGCCCCAAATTACCCAAATTCAACTGTTGTGTTCTACCTAAAACATGTAGTGAAAATCACACATTCTGGCAGGACCGCATGTAGCCGCTGTTCTCAGTCTGAACATAGTCCTACAAATGCTCTCTGACTTCTAGAGAAGCAGCGTGGCTCAGTGGAAAGAGCACCGGCTTTGGAGTCAGAGGTCATGGGTTTGAATCCCAGCTCGGCCACTTGTCAGCTGTGTGACTTTGGGCAAGTCACTTAACTTCTCGGTGCCTCAGTTACCTCATCTGTAAAATGGGGATTAAGACTGTGAGCCCCACGTGGGACAACCTGATTCCCCTGTGTCTACCCCAGCACTTAGAACAGTGCTCGGCACATAGTAAGCGCTTAACAAATACCAACATTATTATTCTAGGGCAAGAGGGAGGAGTTTTTCCATAGAAATTTACTCCCAAATTGAAAGAAAAAAAGTCTACCTATTCTCCTGGGACCCAGGTTCCCAGAATTTCTGGGAGAGAGTTCATGATTCCTAGATTACTGTGGTTCTCCCTCCTTGATTCTATCTACAGGATGAGGTTTTCCTCAGAAAAGGCAACATTTGCTTGGCACACTCTTACTCTTCTCATTTTTTTTCCTTCAAAAGAAGACACAGAATATCCCAAGAGAAGAGACACTAGAAAAGGATCAAAGGAAGAAAAGAAGGCTGCAAAAAGAGGCAGGAAGGAAATCCCCAGAATACTGACTCTGGAAAGAGCAGAAGCCTATTTTGGAGGAAAGCTCAGGTCAGTAAAGTAGCTCCACATCAAGGAATTCTTTACAGTGGAGACAAACAAGTTGAGTCTTGCGCTCTCATAAGGGGGCGGAGGGTGAATGGGGAGAGAAGAAGTCCTTTGTTTTAACCTGAATCACTTCTTTAGGCAAATCGAAGCAAGAGTTGGAAATTCCACTGACTACACATCACGCTTGAGAGAAGACATACCGATACCTAAGCAATGCATTTTCCCAGGCTAGTTGTTGGTAGTTGTTATTTATTAGTTCAGGGAAAATATATTCAGTTGCGCTAAAAGTAGGGGAGAGACGGGAAAGTAGAGAAATCACACATCCATCCAGTAGCTTAGCTTTGAAGAAAGTCTCACTCCACCACACACAAATCAAAGAAAAAATGAAAAACACAGTGACTTTTGAATGTATGCTTTTCTGGAGAATGCTTTCCTATCGGTATTTAATGAAATGAGAAAAAACATTTTGATTTCATGAAATGAACTCAGAATTCCACGGTGCAGTGGCAGTCACCGACCAATACTGGGAGCTCATGGAAAGATTTACTAAAGGAACTCTAAAAATAACCCATATTTGCTCTAAAGAGACCTGAGAAACATTGAGCCTTCCCAGGAATTCTGGCTACTTTCCTCAATAAGTCATTTCTGGTTACAATAGGTTGGGTCAGGGTCACATCCTCTGGGGGCCTGTCAAAAGTTGCTTGAACAGTGAGAAATCAAGGCCATGCCTCAGGCCCTTTTTTAAAATAATAATAATAATAAAACATTCTCCTCTTCTGCAAACAAAGAAGTTTACAGAGCTTAGTCATCACATACATTTTCCCTTGGACAAACGTAACCACTCCAATAGCCACATGCACAGAAATATTAAAGTCAATGTTTCAAAAACAGATTATGCAGTTAGTATTTGAGTATATCAATAAGCATTTTATCTTTTTACAATCTGTGTTAACAGGGATGAGGATAAATCTCCACACAGTTAAGTGCCCTCTTACATTCTCAGGATCTTCAGAAATCTGGCTCTTTCGCTATCAGTAAAAAAATTAAACAAAAAAAATTTCAACTAAAGGTTTGACATTTTTATGGTTGCAATCGAACTCTAATTTGACTGATTTCAACTCCTCAACACATGAGGAGTCACCATCCTAACCCAGGGGCAGAGATTTAGACCTCGGGCAGTTTTGAAAAACTACTTATTTTCCATGAAGTAGGGGATGGGAATGAGCCTTTAGGGTATTTTAAAATGGATGAGACAACACAAAATTGCCGTCAAAGGAAATGTAACTGTATATGAATGGAAACTTTCACAAAATCATGATCTATCAACTTCCAAACATTATTCAAATATGTATCATTCTGGTCAGGACAGAGCAAGATTTGCTCACTATTTTGCAGATCTGCTCATTAAGAGTTGACACAAAACAGAAGTTTGTGGCATTTTAAAAAATTTGCATTTGTCATAAATCTGCCAGTGGTCACAAGAGGAACAAATTGTTGGCCTATGAATACCTCGTTCAGAAATTGTATGTTAAGTGATGCTCTGAAGGGGTAAAGAAATTCATGTGTCAGGACCACTATCTTTATGTATGCCAAGAAGATGAACTGAAGAAATCTCAAGAAAGTAGAACAGAATACTGCATTTAGATTTATATTTCACTATATATTTTTTAAAACACTGGAAAAGATGTAAAACTCAAAAAGAAAATCAAGTACTAACAGTGAGCTTCTTTCAGATGTTCAAATTAATTTGGCTTAAAAACAGAGAAAGCAATACTTTTAGAATTCACTTTAAAGGATTATAACTGTCGGAGAAAAACCACTGTAAACAAATCATACCTATAGCATGCACAGATTTATAATTCGATTAAGGCCGATTTCTGGGTTTTGCATTTTGAAGAATCAAAAAGAGAAACAGCAAAAGATTTTCCTCTGCCACAGCTAAGAGAACAGACGCTGCCACTGCCATGGGGACGTTGATATTCTATTGCCTCAGCCACCAGGGACTCAAGCCATGCCCAGTAGCCCAGCTCGGGGAAAGGCGTGCCGGTGGCCCTGCCATGCCTCCCGTTGGCGGGGAAGGGAGGTCCGTCCACATGCAGAAAGAAGGTAGGATTGAATTCTTGCTTTCAAGGATCACCTTGTGGGTGTTATGTTCCTGCAAACCCCTCATTTCGTTCTGGCCAAACTTCAGGCACTGCACTGTTCTCTTGTCTAGGGTTCTGGGCTTCTCTATTTTATTACCCTCAGGAGCTTTAGGAAGCTGGTCTGATTTTACCTCGAGATCGCCTTTGGTAATCGATTCCTCCTCCACACGAAACTGAAGGTCCTCAACCTTCCTGTGGGATGAAAATCAAGGCAGTTTAAAAAGAGATTAAGACTGCTCACAGCTGTCATCCCCCACATTCAGAACTAACCCTTTTAAAAATCTCTGAAATAAATGGGAAGGGAAGGAATTCCCTCAGTGTGTTTTCACACCCTTCTGCCAATGTCCCTAAGAGCCTCATCCTAATAGCTGAACAAACTCTATCTAAATTAAGTGAATTAAGTGAAACCTCACCAATATCTCTGGAGAAATTAATAGAAAAACTTAAATGTTCCCTTTTTTGCCCTTTATGCCCCTCATCATCAGTAAGGGTCCTAAACTCAAACTGCTTTCTCGTAACAGATATATCAAGGAACTGGATCAAATTGTCATAACCACACAGGAGGCTTTAAAACAAATTGAAAACATAAATGTTATAAAATCACAGGGGCTGAACAGCATTCATCTGAGACTTCCACAGGAACTCAGAAGGGAAGTTTGGGTAACTACAAGTGTATAACCTATCATTAGGAATGACTACTATCCTAGAGCACTTACAGGCCACTAAAATAACTTCTACCAGTAATATGATTTCCAGAGATGAGCCTCGGAATTGGAGACCAGAGAGTCTCTCCTACATAACTAGCAATCTGATAGAGTGCTAATTCAATTTAGCATCCATGAGCACTTAAAGCAATACAGCCCGTTGCAGATAAAATAATATGGTTTCCCCAGGGGATATCGTGTCTGTAACCTGAGGGAATCCATAAACATGAAGCTAGAAAAGAAATAGTATTCTCAGATTTTTCTGAATCATCAAGGTTGCACAGCAAATGTTTTTTAAAAACTAATCATTGTTTGGTTAAAATATTCTGTATAAACTTAATAAATAGCCAACTTTCTGGAAAAAGAAGAGTGGACTCCCCAGAGATCAGTGCACCGGGCAGTTTTATTTAATACTGAGCTCTTTCAGATGGGGATAAACTGCAGGAAGGTCTCAAAAGCAGTTAAAGCACTCAGTCACCTTATCCCCTCCTACCTCACCACTCTCCTACTAAAACCCAGCCTACACACTTCACTCCTCTAATACTAACCTTCTCACTGTACCTCAATCTTGTCTAACCACCGACCTCTCGCTCACATCCCGCAATGCCCTACCTCCTCATATCCAACAATTACTCCTCCCTACTTCAAAGTCTTATCGAAGGCACATCCCCTCCAAGAAGCCTTCTGTGACTAAGGCCTCCTTTCCTCTTCTCCCACTCCCTTCTGAATCACCTTGACTTGCTCCCTTTATTCATCCACCCTCCCAGCCCCAAGACACTTATGTACATATCTGGCATTTATTTAAATTAATGTCTGTTTCCCCCTGTAGAATGGGAGCTCGTTGTGGGCAGGGAATGTGGCTGTTTATTGTTATACTGTGCTATCCCAAATGCTTAGTACAGTGCCCACAGGAAGTGCTCAATAAATATGATTGAATGAATGAATGATTGAATGAATGAAAAGTGGGCTGAATGAAAGAAAAATAGCAGGAGGATTTCCATAATAGGTGTAAAGTAGTACACCGAGGGAAAAGCAATCCACATTATAACTATACGATGACAGAATCTGGGCTATTGGTTTCTAAACAAGAATAATCTTGGCGTAATTATCGAATGCTCTCTCAAACATTGGTCCACTGTATGGCAACAGTCAAAAAGACCATAAAATAATGCACATCAACAGGAAAGGTATAGGAAACGAAAAAAAATACACAGCTCTGCCATTATATAGTAAGTCCCCACCTGAAGAATTGTACACAGCTCTGGTCACCTTGTGTAGTACTGCATGTAGTTCTGGTTGCCTCAATTTAGGAAGGACATGAGAGCTGAGAAGGCACAGAGAAGGGAGACCAAAAAGACTAAAGGGGGACATGACTTGGTGTTTACACATTCATAAAGGATATGGATGGGCTGACCCAGATTGGAGTTCCTCAAATCCCACACCACCAGAAATTAGGCAGCACCACTAGCACTTCGAAGTTCAAAACTAACCAAGAAAAAAAGTCTTTTCCATAGCAGTAAGCGCTCATTACAGCAGGAAGTTGTGCAGCAGCACTATCAAAAGGTTTAAGAAGGGATTGGATAAATTGGTGAATGAGATGCATGATGGATTATTAGAGAAAAAATTATGGATGCTAGAAAGGCCAACTTCTGAGCATTTCACTGGATGACTACGAAGGCAATATCACACTGTTCCTCCAAGTACTCTTTAGCACCATTGCCAGTGACAACATACTGGGCTATATGGTCTGGCCTAACATTGCGTAAGCTCCAGTTAGATCTAGAACACAGTTGAAAAAAGTGCTTCTGGATTTCAAGGGACAGTTCTGCTTTGTCATTCAGATGAACCCAAACTCAAAATGACCGCCTCTAGTTTCTGGGATTCATTGAACATATAGATGGGAAATGTGTGAAGGATTTATTCCTATCCCCCAATCTACATACACCAGCAATTTGGGGTTAGCAATAAGAGGGCTAAAAGAATCCTCAGTTTTAGCTCCCAATGTACCACGGTGGGACCCAATAGGCCTCAGCTGCAAACCTGGGAAACCAAGCATAAGGAAACAGAAGAACTGACTATGGCGAATCTTTCTGAAATGAGAGAGACTAGAAACTTGTAGGATCCTTTTCCAGAGGGAAAAGGGAGAAGGAAAGAAAAAAAGTGAAACTAAACCCATCTAAAGGACATACAGATAAAAAAATTCTAACCTACCATCTTCTGGAACAAAGGCAAGAAAAAATATTATCGAGTGGGGATGGGGACAATCTTCAAGCAGTAAAATGCTCCCAAACTTACTAAAGAGCTCATTGTTGGAAAGCTCTCTTGTTGTTCAGCAACTTGCAGAATGAGTCCCCAAGTCCTGCTGAGAGCTGTGAATAAACGGCACTAGATGGCCTGGCATGCAGAGGTACCTTTTTGGGCGCACCTGCTCACCGCCAAAGACTACACATGGGACTTTCGAAAAAATACCCCAAAAAGCAATCACAGGAAGAAGATGACACTGTGTGAAATGCCATACACGGCTTCAGGGGAGGGTTTTAGGGAAAGCTGGACGGGAATTGAGATTCTGAAACAAAATAAATGCTCAAAAGGTTTCACTATGAATGTTTTTCTCCCTTTACAGAGGCTCAAACCATCCTCTATTTCTAGAAAAAGCCTTGTATAACAAGAGGACATGCTTCCCAAGGAAACCTTCTTCTGTTTTGCCAACAGATTTGTCACTTGAAAGCCAAGATAATTCTGACACTTAAAACAGTGAAATATACCCTGTAGTATTTAATAATGTACTTTAATGATGATGATGATGACTTAGGTCACTCTCCTTGAGTTTAGAAGGGTAACTGGGCAAACCCCCAAACTATCTTTGATCACACTGCAAAAATAGCTCTTTTGTTTTGTCTGGCAACATCCCCTAGCTCCAAGGGAAAACACCCCCAAAGATACATAAAAATGTGGTTAATAGGGTCCTTCCGAGAGAAATAGTGATTGAGTGAGTCACTGACATCAGACTTGGTTCACAGGTAGATTCTACAGCTCCTTGGGAGACACTGCTGTAAATCAGTGAGGCTATTACCACAGAGTGAAATCCAACTCCCTTTGTTTTTTTTTTGAAGCACATGCTCTGAGTTCTCCCAATAAGACTCGAAAGGAACCCTTCACCCTAACCCTTTTGTTAGAACTCTCACAGTCCAGCTTCTCTTCCAAATGAGGCCCTAGCATGGACTTGAGGTAGGCATTTTTGTCTGTTCAAGTTGTAATGATTCATTCATTACTTGCGGCTATTCTTAGTCAAATAAACCACAGGATGCCAAATCTTATTTTAAAACCCAGAGATAAGCCACCTGTGGGCTGAAAAAAGCCTTTCAGGACTACCTTTTCTCCTCCTCCAGTTGATTGAGAAGCTCCACCTTTTCCCGGTCAGCAGCTTCCACCATAGCACGCAACTGGTCCATCTTTGCTTCCATTTCCAAGGCATGCTGGCAAAAGCAAAGATGTTAATAAGCAGTCTGTTCATGGCACAACCACAGACACTGCCACATCTTTCCATAGGGCTCTGGTAAGTAGTAATATTTTGGAATTTTGTGATCATTAATAAGTTATCCCTCCCAACACTTCTGAAAAGAGGGTCTGCAGAATTATATCCTTTGGAGAGTTGAGTCTCTTCTGTCCATGGAAATACGATGGCTAGGTGGTATTCTCTCTTCCCAGCTGAAATACACATAACATACACACACACACACACACACACACACACACATACACAAATAACATGGTACTTCTGCGAAGTGAATATACAATGCCAGAAGGCCAACGTGGGACCCGAAAAAGCAAGTTTTCAACTCTGACAGGAACCTACACTAAGGACTAGAGCTTCTGAATCAACACAACCACAAATTTGACACACATCCTCTACTCACACCTAGTTTCCTCACTGTTGGCATGAGGTATACCTTTCTTCACCTTGCTCAACCTAAGGATCATCGCCTCTGCCCAGAAGCCTCAGTAATAGGACTTCACCTGATCATGTCCATCCCGGGCCAGGGCTAGTTCCTGTTCTATTTCCCCCACATGGCTTGTGGCTTTTGCCACCTCCGCCCTCTCCAGGTCCCGCTCTGCGAGCAGCTGCTCGATGTGCTGCTGCTTCTCCTTCAGAGCCTCCTGGAGGGCGGTGGTGCCGGAGATCTTCCTGGCGTAGCGTGAAGATGTTTCGGTCAACTGAAAAGTAAAGTTAAAGAAGTGAAAGGAAACTCCATTACCACGGCAGAGAGAAAATGGTTTATACACAGCCAAGCAGAAGCGCCTCCTGTTCTTGACATGCTGGGAAATCGAATACAGAAAATGTTTTTTAATCAAAGAAGAAGGAAAGCATGCAGCTTGTGCCTGTTAATTTCACAATGTGTGAGCTATCCTAGAAGCAGAGCCAACACACCTGGGTAGCAGCCACACTATGATGACACCAGTCCACAAAGAGCAGAACGAATGGCATAGAACAAACGGGCCCTTGCTGCAACTTATAAGAGAGAAGAAGCTCAGAAGAATCCCTCTGAGACGGTCTTGCTAGAGTCACCTTTTTTGGAGGGGGGGGAGCGGGGATCCTTTTTTCCAAGTTCCTACTGAGACTATATAAATCCTTGTGCATTGGGAATTTGGATGTGGCTTCTATACTCTTCTCAGATTCACCATCTTGGGCTTCCAACCTCCTGGTGATCACAAGGAACAAGCAGCTCTGGGAGTCACAGATCCTTCTTCAGAAGATTAATGAGGATTCATAATTACGGAGACACAAATTCAATTTGTTTCATTTTGTTTCTGAATCTCAATCAGAATCTCAGGAATCTTCAGAGAATTTTACCAGAATAAGAATGAACAGGCAAAGACATCATTTCTGCTTTCAAAATGTAAGTCTCCACACTTGGTTGTCCATTATGTTCGCACAGCTGGGTTTCTTGTGCCTCCAGTGAGAAAGAAAACATTGTTCTTCTTTTATCCATATGACCATCACCCTTTGAAATTTCACTAAGGGGTACACGATTCCTTCCTGAACAACTTGAGCACCTCTAAAATGATTTAAGACACTAGATAAGATGACCTGAGCTACAAGAAAAGAGAAATGTTGGTTTCTATTATTCACTTTGAATAAAATTCCTCACGAGTCCCCAAAGTACAGTCATCTCAGGCTAACATTTTTGAAGCCCTTTGTGCTTACCATGTACTACATCAACCCCAATACCATTCTTCAGAAAAAAAAGTGCCCGCCTCAAAAATCTTCTGAGGAACACAGAGAGAAGTATTTATCAGACTTGCTCTCTTTAGACTGGACAAGTGCTCACTTCTCCATCTGTCAGCTTTACTTCACCAATGACTCCACTACTTGCTATGTGGTTTAGGTTATTGCTGGGAAAAAAGTAGGAATTGTGGAGGTTAAGAAAAATGAACATGTTGAGGAGTAAAAGTGGAAAATCGTGTGAGGGAGGGTGTGGGGGGAAGGAGAGAGAGAGAGAGAGAGAGAGAGAAAGCGACTGGGCAGATTTCAGAAGATCAACCTCCCTATGAAATTCCAAGTGACTTTTTCTAAGCTGGATAAAATGCAAAATTAATTGAGTTTCTTCAGTAGAGCTTTGCTCAAAGCAGGGGAAGTCACATCACTGGTTTTCTGGAGTTGGCTTGAATTCTTCAGTAAGAACTGTAGAAGTTACTTCCAGGTGCAAATAAAAACGTTTACAAGTTTCGTTTCCCTTTAGGTCTTGGACCCAGTGGAAAGAAATACTGGCCTGAGAAGGGCGGAGAGAAAAGCTATTTGATTTCTTAAGGAGCTAAATCACCAGCAGCAACACAAGTGGAAACTCCATGGCCTCTACCTTTCCTAAGCCAAGGTATAAGGTGAACAAAAATGTTTATCCTGCTGTACGAAGTGTTTAAGTTGTAAGGAAATAAAGGACTATGGCCAATGCTTGTTTGCTAAGATTAGCATCCTAAATCCAAACCTTTCATCCACTAACACACTGAAGAGAAGATAAAAGCATCTCAAAGAATATAAACTATTCACCTACCTACTGACTTCTTTTTCAGTCAGACAAGACATTCAGACTCAATTTTAGGTCCAATTTTAAGGGTAGAGGCCAGGGTCAAAGTTAATAATAATAAAAAAACCAGACTGCACTTCCCATTAGTGTACCTGCACTTCAGGTAGACCAGATGCAACCTACTCTATATTCACTTTGATATTTCTACTTTTATTTCCTCAGGTTTTCCCATTATCCCTATATAAAAAATGCTTGAAATATTTCCCTTCCCTCTCCAAGAAAAATAGGTCCCCTTGTTGGGCCCTTTACTTTTTACTGATTTACATTAGAACTTTGATGCCATTATAATTTCAACACACCTTGCTTCTTAAATTAGTACAGTAAAACTATCAAAAAGGAAGAGACCGCTAGGCTGGAAAAAAACATTCCTCTGATTTCCATATTTTACTGAGGTCAAAAATCATGAAGATTCACATTCACTTTCAACCTTTAGAGAGAAAGCACTTTCACTCCTGGGGACCCAGAGAGAACTGGGAGAGCCCTAAAGGATTTTTGAGGGCCCCTAAACAGCCCTCTTTTTATTTGAATAGGATGTTGGCATTCTTACCATAACGATACTTTAAACTGACTTATAACAGGTTTCAGGGTAAGCTACAAATTCCACCTTGCATGCTTTTTGGTGTGAGAAAAAAACATAGGGGAGAGGGAAAGCCCAAAGCACAGATTAAGCACAGTTTGCTGAACTTGTCTACAGAGGATGCTAGTGAAGTTTACTGCAGCAAACTACAAGCCATGCAGCACGCTCACTTGCTCAGGAAATACAAAGCATGCAATAGGAAAAGGGAGCTTACTAGTCCTGTACGACTGGGCTTGCTGCTTACGGATGAGGCCACCGAGCTCAGGGAGCTGAGAGATGAGGCCGAAGGGCTGCGCTTCAGGCTGGCCGGTGTCGCCATCACCTTCCTCACGGCGGTCTTGGCTTTGGCCGGGGTGGTGGAGGGAAAGCCGATCTTGGTCACTTTGTGGACGGGGGCGAACAAGCCATACTTGGGTTGACACTGAAAATACCTTTAGGGAATAAAAAGACTAATTACTAAAAACGATACTGAATCTAACCGGTTTTCGAGACATTTGTTCTGATGCTTCCAAAGTCAGTGCATCTCAAGGAGATGGGGGAGGTGAGAGGGGAGTTGAAGATTTTCACTTCAAAGGAGACTGTGGCACTGAGAGGGAAAATGACTTGGCCAAGGGCCCGCGAATATCACCGCAAGGTCTGTGCTCTACTGACCAAACCGAACCAATCCACTGGAGGTCTAAATGACGTCTCAATATTCTCTATCCATCTTACAATATTCTCACCACTTAGTTTGGAGCAAATTAGACGTTTATACTTGTAAAAAGTAGTTCTCTTTCCCCCTGTGCCCCATAAACTCTTCTATATTGCTTTAGCTCTAATGGAGGGTTGCTACAGCATTCTACACCTTGAGAAGCTGCCTAGAGTTTCATCAATTTAAGCAGTATGAACATTACATGTGGTTGAGGCTAAAGGATGCATCCTGAGCAAGTGGGAACAGGCAAGAAGAAAAAAAATCAACTTGATGAATGGATCTTGGGAGAAGAGAGAAAGTTCTGGTATATTTCAATTAATCTGTAAACCTTGAAAAGTTGCTTCAGAGGTACTCTGAAAAGGACATCTCAAAAGTAAAAGGCAGCTCAGTTCAGTGGAAAGAGTATGGGGCTGCGATTAGGAGGACCCGGCTTCCAGGCCTAGCTCTGTCACTTTGGCTGTGTGACTTTGGACAAATCACCTGACCTCTTCATGCATCAGTTTTCCCAACTGCATAATGGGGATAATAATAACTGCCTTTCCCCAGGGGTGTTGTTGGGACAAAAATGAATAAAAGCGCTACATAAACTCCAAGTATTACTCTGAACAAACCTTGTCCCAGCAACAGCTCCATCGTTCTTTCCCAGGGGTTCATCAAGCTCAACACCGCACCATTCCCCTTTGGCGAAGTCTGTCTCTCCCAGAAACCGTACCACCCCTGCCTTTGTACCACCGACCTAAAAGACAAGGATGACAAAACAGAGTTTGAAAATTAAAAACAAAAACAGTAGAAAAATAACCCTTACAGGTTCCATCAGTAATCCAATATTAAATTCAGCCATTTCTGAGATGCAGCATGCCTAATGGATAGAGCACAGGCTTGGAAGACGGAAAGACCCGAGTTCTAAACCCAGCTCTGCCACTTGTCAGCTATGTGACCTTGAGCAAGTCATTAACTTCTCTATGCCTCAATTACCTCATCTGTAAAATGGGGATTAAGACTATGAGCTCCATATGGGACAGACACTGTAGTCAACCCAATTTTCTTGTTATCTACTCCAGCGTTTTGTCAGTGCCCGACAAATACCACTATTATAATTATTACTATTAATAACAACAATAATCATAGCTTACTCTATCTCAGATTTGCTCAAACTGGTGGTTCCTCCTCTAATAATTATATTCAAATCACATCTCCAAGAGGCTTTCCCCAACTAAACCCTCATTTCTTACTCCCTCTCCCTTCTGCATCATCCTTGCACTGGATCTGTACCCTTTATTCACCCCACAGCCCTTACATACAGATCCAAAATTTATTTTATCATCTCTCTTCCCATCTAGACCTGTGGGCGGGGAACATGTCTACCAATTATTTATATTGTACTATCCCGAGCACTTAGGATAGTGGTCTGCACACAGTGAGCTCTCAATAAATACGACTGATTGATAGTTGTTAGGCACCTACTCTGTGCAAAGCACTGTACTAAGAACTGGGGTAGATATAAGATAATCAGGTTGGACATAGTCCCCGTCCTCCATAGGATTCAAAGTCTAAGGAGGAGGGAGATCAGGTATTTAGCTCCATTTTACTGATGATGAAACTGAGGCCCGGAGAAGTTAGTTGGCGTGCTTGCCCAAGGTTACTTAGAATCTAGGTCCCCAGACTCCCAGATCTGACTCTTTCCATTAGGCCACACTATTTCTCTGACTTACATATTTATTTTCTAAAATAATACAATCTGTTTTAGTATTTCTATAATCTATTCCATTGTCTCACCCATAAATATTTTCCTCCTACATTCCTAAACAATAAATAATTCTCTAATCTGGCTTCCACCCCCTTTACTCTTCATTTATTCAATCGTATTTATTGAGTGCAAAGCGCTGTACTAACCATTTGGAAGAGTACAGTATAACAGTAAATAGACACATTCCCTGCCCATAACAAGCTTACAGTTTACAGAGAAGCAGCATGGCTCACTGGAAAGAGCCCAGGCTTGGGAGTCAGAGGTCAAGGGTTCGACTCCCGGCTCTGCCATTTGTCAGCTGTGTGACTGTGGGCAAGTCACTTAACTTCTCTGTGCCTCAGTTACCTCATCTGTAAAATGGGGATGAAGACTGTGAGCCTCATGTGGGACAACCTGATGACCTTGTATCTCCCCCAGAGCTTAGAACAGTGCTCTGCACATAGTAAGCGCTTAACAAATACCAACATTATTATGCCTGGGTGGAACTGTACCTGAAGTTATGCGAATGGATTGCTCCCCAAGAGCATAAGTGAAGAGAAAAGAGAATAAGAGATCCAGAAAAGATCCTTGCAAGACACCCACATTTAGGGAGGGAGTTAAAGATTGGAATACCTGTTAAGAGTTGTGGGTGTGTGTGTTTGGTGGAGGCGGGGGCAAATAAGGAGGAATGGAAGAAATGAGAAGCTATAAAGAGAGCTTTATTATAGCAGGGACCCCTCTCCACAAATCCCTCCTTCCACCCGCTATCCCAAATCAACCAGTCCATAGAGCTCCCAATTTTCAAAGCCTTTCTAAAATCCCAACTCCTCCAGGAAGCCTTCCCTTATTCATTTGCAGCACCCTAGTCCTGTCATCCCAACAGTACTTATTTACACATTCATATATAAATGCTGAATTATTTACTTTCCCTGGAAAAAAAGACTCAACAACGTCTGCTTGAAACTGAGTCATGAGTTAACAGGAAACATTTTTTTTTTTTAATAGAGACTTGGCGCCTTGACTCTAATACCACTAGACTGTAAAGGTCAATATGGGCAGGGAACAGGTCTGCTAATTCTGTTGTACTGTACTCTCCCAGGCAATTAGTACAGTGCTCTGCAGATAGTAAACACTCAATAAATATCATTGATTGATAGACTCGCCCAACAGGCAGTATTCACCCCTTTCTTTCAGAAGAACAGGATTACTATTCAGAACTCCCTTAAACCAGTAGGGAGAAAGTCATGTAGGGCCCTGAAATCTCTCCAGTTCCCCTCTACTTTATCAGAGACCTCAACTCTGAAATGTAATTAGCAGTCCTAAATGTACAGATGGGATTTCATTGGTTTTAGTAGTTTGGTTGGTCCAGATTACTCTTTCTTCCATAAGGAAACCAGGGGTGTGCATGGGTGCACACATATACACATACACAGCTGTTATGATTTTAATTAAAGCTACAATTTCCAAGAAATGCTTGTTCAGGAGTTTATTAGGAAAAAAAGTTGGAGGGATTGGAAAGATTCATCTTCGACCACGTAGATGGATGTCACAGAGGTTAGCGATTGCACTGTGTCTTTCAAGCATCATTTTATTCATTCAATTGTATTTATTGAGCGCAGAGCACTGTACTAAGTTGCCACTACTGGGGCCAGAATATGGGCCTGAATGGACCACATGTCTAACAAGAACAGAACAGCTCATACAGAACCAGCTGAGGAGAAGCAGCGTGGCTCAGTGGAAAGAGCACGGGCTTTGGAGTCAGGGCTCATGAGTTCGAATCCCAGCTCTGCCACTTGTCGGCTGTGTGACTGTGGGCAAGTCACTTAACTTCTCTGGGCCTCAGTTCCCTCATCTGTAAAATGGGGATTAAGACTGTGAGCCCCACGTGGGACAACCTGATTCCCCTATGTCTACCCCAGCGCTTAGAACAGTGCTCGGCACATAGTAAGCGCTTAACAAATACCAACATTATTATTATTATTAACCAAAAGAGCAAATAGGAACTCGAGTTTTAGAAGTTCAAAAATAAAGAATCAAAGACTTGTAGTTTTAGAGAAGTAGCAGACCCACTGTGCATTCTTTCTGGCTTATAATAGCTGCAGCCTCACAACAGAGGATGTGGTAAAATTGGCTCAAAGTAAGAACTCTCCACTAAGGGAAAAATAATCTAAGCCAGAGCCTCAATTTATAGTGTGTGGATAAGCTGCAATTATTTTAGGCCAGTTCAGCTTTACAAATCAAGAAAAATATTTCACCAGGGGGAAAACACTTAAGAGGTCAAAATGGTAGAGGGTGGATATTTCCATTAACAGGGAACTCTATGTGAGATCTCTAGGCTCATGAAGAGAATGCCAACTTCCTGAGCAAAAACAAAGGCATTTAAGCACCACCCAAATTCTGCTAAGACCGAAACAGCGTAGCTTTTATACTGGCAGGTGGGAAAGCTGAGTTAAATTCCATCTTTGGACTAGTTTACTCCAGTCCCCGGGAAAACAACAGAGCCACTCTGAGTCTCATTTTCTTTACCTGTAAGATGTGGGAGAGATTGCTGATTTGCCACATAACGATCTGCCAGTAACAGCAAATAAAAAGTGTCAGCAACTTCAGACCTGCCAAGTCAATCATTCACTGGTATTTATTATGGGCTTAATATGTACAGAGCACTGTAATAACAATAATAATAATTATGGTATTTGTTAGGTGCTTACTATGTGCTAGGCACTGTATTAAGCGCTAGGATGGATACAAGCAAATCAGGTTGGATTTGGGGCTAACAATCTCAATCCCCATTTTTGCAGATGAGGTAACTGAGGCACAGAGAAGTTAAGTGACTTGTCCAAGGTCACACAGCAGACAAGTGGCAGAGCCGGGATTAGAACCCATGACCTTCTGATTCCCAGGCCCGTGCTCTAGCCACTACACCATGTTACTTCTCCTACTGTACTATACTTCCTACTGTCCTCCTGTACTAAGCACTTGGGAGAATTCAATGCAACCAAGTTGGTAATCACACTCCCTGCCCACGAGTTTAGTCTAGAAGTCAATCAATCACATTTATTGAGCAGTGCGTGCAGAGCACTGTACTAAACACTTGGGAGAGCAACACTATAAACAGAGTTGTTAGACACGTTCCCTATCCACAATGAGATCCCTAGCTACATAAAATACTGGCAAAATGCTTTTAATTAGTACTTGGCAAATGCAGTGCACCAGAAACAACTAACTTCCTATTTGTCTTCCAAACGTCAATCCTTTCCCACAGAGTGAAGCCACTCATGAATTCCATGCCATAGGTTTAATGCTTAAGTTAACCATAGCTCCCCCATTTTAATAAGTACAAGATACAATTCTGAACTCCCGGAGTGAGGTGAGAGAGACTAGTAAATAATAAAGAAGCATCTGAGTTAGGGAGGACCTAGGCTACAGGATCATTAATAACGAAGCACAATTCAAAGCAGAACTGCAGTGCTCTCTAAATTCACTTTTTCCATAGATCCATGACACAGGAGGAAAAACTGAGGGAGAATCTGACCCTCAGACTGGAGAAATGACTACCTCCTGAGAAGGCCAGTCCAGTGATAAGAGTCTAGATCTGGGATTCAGAAACGGCTGCTTGCCGAGCCATTACATAGTCCAAACTGAGAAGCAGTGTGGCCTAGTGGATAAAGCACAGGCCTGGGAGTCAAAAGGAACTGTGATCTAATCCTGGCTCCACCCCTTGTCTGCTTTGGGCAAGTCACTTCACTTTTCCGTGCCTGCTATTCATCCATAAAATGGGAATTAAGCTTGTGAGTCCCATGTGGGACATGGACTAGATCCAACTTGGTTTGCTTGTATCTACCCTAGTGCTTAGAACAGTGCCTGGCACATAGTTGGCACTTAAATATCATAAAAACCAAAAAAAGCCTTCAGGGAGGCCAAGCTATCTACACAATCTTTGCTCTCTGCTCCACAATGAGCAACTCACCTAGAAATTAAACAACTAGGGGCGACAGTGACTTTTAAAAGTTTTAAAGGAAAAGATGGCCATAAAACTGGCCACTACGGTTCTGACTCTGACCCAATAATGGCATTGGTTGACTAGCCACCTTAGATTTCCAAATGTACTTTGCTCAGGCTTTATGTTTCTCAAGTAAGTGTTGGTACTTACAGTAGCAGATACCGCTGGAAGCGGGCAGCGTTATTAAGGTCACATATCCTCCAAGAGACTTTCCCAATTAAGACTTCTTTTCCCTGGCTCCTTTTCTCCCTTCTACACATTTGGCTCTGTGACCTTTGATATTCAACCCACCGTCAACCCCACAGCACATAGGCACATATCTATAAATTATTTATTATAATTTATTTATATTAATGGCTGGCTCCCCCTCTAGACTGTAAACTAATTGTGAGTAGGGAATGCGTCTTCTAAATCTGTTGTATTATACTCCTAAGTGCTTGGGACAGTGCTCTGCACAGAGTGAGCATTCAAGAAATACCGGTGATTGAAGCTAGCCCTATCTACACCATTTAATAGGACTGTGTCCCTTGATATCAGCAAAACTTTAAAGATTTTGAGGTTCAAGAATAATTTGCTTTGCTTGCTAAATTCAGACTGGGACTGGGCCCAGAAAACCCAGCCCATGCAGAGTTCTAGGAACGGAATTTCATTTTAGATGTTCATTTGGAAGAAAAGCACTGCCACCATGAGCAAATTTTCAAAACAGAATGCTCAGCTCTGGCTTAAAATAGAAACTCTAATCACAGCTATACCCACTCCTTAACACACAGCTGTTCTCAAATACTGATAAGATCATCTTCAGACAGGACAGGTATTTAATTTTTTATCCACATCTGCTTAGTCCCAGTGTTAAAACATGAACATCCAGCAATAAACAGGAAAAAAAATGAACTTGTACGTGCTTTATCGTTTCATGAATGTTAAAAGCAATGAAGCATTTTCAGGCTCAAGATTTTGATAAATCACATTCCCAAAAAGTGTGTGCATCTGAAGTAGGGTTAAGCTGAGAGCTCACCATTATGCAATAAAAGGAAAAGAACACTAAAAGTAAATAAAAAGTGCAAGAAAATGGAAAGAACAATTTTAGAATCAATATATGAGTATTGGGAATTTCAGTTCTTACTGCATGATGTTATCTGGATGGAATTACCATAAAAAGCTGAAGTAGGTGTCCAGGGTCCTAGCCGTTTACTGAGGTCAATCATGGGGTAAAATGTGCAGCCAACTCTGCTTTCATTGTTTGTTAGTTTTATGGTCATTTTTAAGTGCTTACTATGTGTCAAACAGTGTTCTAAGCACTCGGGTAGGTACAAGTCAATTAGGTCGGGGCTCAGTCTTAAGTGGGAGGGAGAACAGGTATTAAATCCCTATTTTACAAATGAGGAAACAGAGAGACGTTAAGAGTGTTGCCCAAGGTCACAGAGCGAGCAATTGGCAGAACCGGGATTAGAACCCAGGTATTCTGACTCTCAGGACCATCTCTTTCCACTAGACTATGCTGCTTCCCATATCTTGGATGACTGCTCCCTACTTGTCCCTCAAAAAAGACTAACCGGTAGGGCAGTGGAAAGGTAAGTGCAGAAGTAGTGGGGAGAGGTAGCAGTGTTGAGGAGATGATTCCTATCGGGGAGGTGTGACAGAGATCTACACCTGGCCTTCGCCTTGGGGCCCTGTCACCATTACTGTCAGCTATGCACAAAGGAGGCTCAGAAGAAGTCTTCAACTCAAAAAATGTCATCTCAGCAGCTGAGGAATTTTCTGGCAGCTGAAGAGTGGAAAAGGAATTTCTAGAAGTTAAACCAATTCTATATAAGCCTGAACAAGGATGAACTATAAATGTTTTCATTGTTGTTCAGACATTTTCAACTGTTTGAAAATGCCATGACGTAGAGTTTAGGAGAGGCAAAACGCAGCCCAACCATTTGGAAAATATTCAGTATAAATTAGGCTCATTTGGCCACAGGGACACCAAGTATTACTTCTGAAAATCAAAGAGCACCAGGGCCAAGCTGAAAGGTCTTAAATCCAGGCAAAACCTAAGTCTCAAAACAGGAAAGCCTAAAGGAATCTTTAATGCAAGAGCAAACCCTCTATGGGAGCAAAACAAAATGGAGAGACTAGGGAGAAAGAGAAAAGGTTGTGAATGTTTTATTGTATGCTCCCAAGTCCTTAATACCTGCTCTGTACACAATAAGCACTCAATAAATACAAATGACTGACTGAAATTCAGCTTCTTCCTGTTTGCCAGTTGCAATAAATAATATTGTAAAAATGTTAATCAACAGCAATACACCAACACTAAATCTGCTGAAGGCCAGGGTACCGCATCGGTAAAATGGAGATTACAACTGTGAGCCCTACTTGGGACAGAGACTGTGTCCAACCCGATTACCTTGCATCTATTTCAGCGCTTAGTACACTGTCTGGTATATAGTAAGCACTAAACAAATACCAAATTTATTACATCGTTCCAAGTCTTAAATCAATACATTCTGTTTCAATTAGCTTAGTCAGAGGGTTAAATTCTTACTCAGCTTCACAAAAGGAATTTTCCACAGAAGAGATATTTATTTATTTCCTAAGGGATGATAGAGTCAATAAGTCAAGCCATCTACTGACATGGACTCTGGCTTGACAGATACTATTTCTTCCTAGAATAGGCATGGGGTCCAAATTGAGCAACCCATTTAAAATATTTAGAAGTCTTAGGAGAACATCCTCAAATTTTCCATCTGCTTTAAAACTCAAACTGTCAATATGATTTACAGCAAATAAAATGCAAACAGGGTAGAACTACAGAAAAATAAAGCCGAATAAATGATTACCTAAAACAGTTATTAGTACTGTTTATAAGTTTGCTCTTAGTGTCACCTGATTCTGTATAAAACTATGGCAATAACTATATTACATAAAGGAATCCTTTCCAAACAGAAATGCTCACTAATGTATCTGTCATTCAAGCACCTCAAATTTCCCTGCCAAAAACAAACAAAAACAACCACAACCTTAACCCTCTCAATACATCAGTAATTACTGTACAAGCTGGAAATGAGGTGGCAAGGAGAAACACGCAGCCTAGGCCTGTGTAAATCAGAAAAAAGGTGGGATGGGCCCAGACCATGTGACTTCTCGACAATGGAAAGACCAGGCCTCAGATCTCTACATGCTCCCACCCCCCTCCCCCACTACTTATGTACATATCTGTAATTTATTTATTTATATTAATGTCTCTCTCCCCCTCTAGCCTGTAAACTCATTGTGTGGATAGGGAATGTGTCTATTGTGTTGTAGTCTCCACGTGCTTAGTAAGTGCTCCGCACACAGTAAGTGCTCAATAAATACAATTGATTGACTCTGGAGATCCAATTGACCTGGATTGGGTCCTCCACAGCTCAAGCCAAACAGGCTAAAAGTCTGGGTCTGGTTCAGTCTGACACAGATTTCTTGGTTTTTTTTGGCCTGCCCTGTAGAGCTGACCTTTACAAGAAGCATGATCCCTTTAAATATTTACTAGATCACTGTTTTAGCCACTTCGGTCCATCATGGTCAACATTATCATGGACAGCATTTATTAAGCACGTAATGGACAAAGAATAGAAGATGTGTGGGGGACAATGAGAAGCAGTGTAAGACATGACCTCTGCCCTTGAGGTCTTTACCACATAATAGGAAGACAAGCAGATATTACTGGATAACAATACACTAGTTAAGAGTGCAAGTTGATGTAAGCGGCTACGAACAACCAACAGATTAATAAGTAAATGAGAGAAATGCCTGATTGAGAGAGTACGAGGAATTAATCAGAGAATCCTGGCTTCCTTTGGAGGAATGGAGAGGTGAGGTTTGAGAAAGCTGAGGTGGCGGGAAAACTATCCTAAGACAATAGGGGGAGGGAGGAGAAAAGTATGAGCAATGGGTTAGAAGAGAGAAAGAGTCTGCTAAGATCAAAGGCCAGTTAGGAGATCTTGGCTGAAGTGGTAGCAGGAGGAGCCAACACTCAGCAAGAAATGCAGATTTAAACGTTTTTCCTGTTCTTGTTTATTCACCCACTAAGGAAGACCAAACCCAAATGAAGTAATAATAGAATCGTAGCTCTGGAAGAGATTTCGAGAGAGGATCTGTTCCTACTTCCTGCCTCCAGAATGGGGGATTATTAAATCCTACCAAGTTGTCTATGGTTCTCCATTTTTGCTTCTCCAGGGAAGGAAACTGATAATCCCCTTTGAAATTCCTTTCAGTTTTAGCCCCCTAATATCAAGATGTTTTTCCAAAAATTATCTTTCTCCTGCTTAAGTTTTAGCCTATTTCTGATTTTTCAGTCCTCATAACTGATCGCCATGATCCCTATAAGACACCTTCAACTACTTAAGGATAGATATTAAGTCCTCAGCTTGGAATATTCAAATATATGTTTAGTTATTTCCACTCATTCCTCCTTGTTGAGGAAAATAAAAGAAGATGGGGAGGCGGGTTAAAACTACCTCAATCTTATCTCCTTGACCAGGCTTCAGAAACTTGAGTCTCAGGGAGGGCCTAGCCTCTGCAAAGTTCTAGTAATAATAATTATTACTACTATTATTATTACTATTATTATGGTACTTGCTAAGCACTTACTGTGTGCTAACCATTATTGTAAATGCTGAGGTAGATATGTTAATCAGGTTAGACACAGTCCCTTGTCCCACATGGGGCTCACACTCTCATCTCCATTTTAGAGATGAGGTAACTGAGGCACAGAGAAGTTAAACGACTTGCCCAAGGTCACACAGCAGCCATGTGGCAAAGCTGAGATTAGAACCCAAGTCCTTCTGACTCCCAGGCCCATGCTCTATCCACTTAGCCATGTTTCTACTGCTACCCCGCCACATACAAGAGCTGCACACTTCCTGGGATTAAATATGCAAGCAATCCTCAGGACACCTAGTAAGTATTACCCTTCCCTCCTAGAGATGAATTTGGGTCCAGGTGGGTCTCGCTTCTTGAACTAGGCTCCAGCAAGACCTCAAATTGTTAGCTCATGTAAAGATTCTGTCCTCCACGAATAGAAGTAGGTTATAATTACTGAAATGTTTATTTCCTGGAGAGTGGGCCAGGAAATCCTGGAAGCACTGGTCCTTTAAGAATTGTAATTATGTCAATTAAGGAGGGCAACCAACCCGTGCCCTTCCAACCCAGCGAGAGCACATCTAACCTCCAAGTGATCACAGACACATTTATGTGGACTATTAAATCATCTCAAGGAACCCTGAAGCTTATACGTGTTGAAACCATGAAAGAAAAAATCACAGGGCAAGAAGGAAAGGCAACTGACACACTGAATACTTTTCTATGAGCTTAGCAGAATGCTAAATAAAGGAGTGACTATATAATGAAGTTATAACACCACCAAAAGTGTACTTTCATTTGGTTGATGAAGATGACAGGAAGCAAAATCCCTCCCTTTACAGTCATTACTGGAGTACAAGCACATGGGTCCTTCACTACACATTTTCTTTAGTGTTTAAAAGAACTTTAAATTTCCCTCAGAGTATAAGGCCTAAATCTGGCAATCTAGAAATCAAGAAAATGATAACAATGAACTGAAATGAGCATTTCAGAGCTTCCATCAGGGTTTGGGAAGCAGCATCTTGCTAATAATAATAATAATAATTACTATGGTGCTCATTAAGCACTTACGATGTATCAGGTACTCTTATTAAGTGCTGGGGAATATAGAAGATAATCAGGTCAGACAGAGTCCATGTCCTACAAGGGGCTTACAGTAAAGTAGGAGGTAGCACAGGTATTATCCCCATGTTACAGATGAGCTAAGTGAAGCATAGAAAAGTGAGGTGACTTGGCCAAGGTCACAAAGCAGAGAGGTGACAGATCGGGGATCAGAACCCAGGTCCTGACTCCCAGACCTGTGCTCCTTCCACCAAGCCCATGCTGCTCCTCAGCTTGTGTGGATCTTGCTTATGATCCGCTCCCCCTTTCCCAAACCACAGGAATGGGTTGGAGAAAACCTCTTTCAAAACGTTGGCAGCCACTTGCAAACATATTTGGTTAAAGAGAAAACTAACAATGTTTACAAGAGCATATTCAATGTTTTTCTGCTGCCTAAGCTAGAGAGAAAAGCTGGAAATGATCACTTTCACATTTGTGTAATCTAGTACCCAACCTGCAGCCCTTTTCTACTTTACAGAATCTTCTTGCATTTAAAAATGAACAACTGGTAAAGACGGTTGTAAATCTAGTTTTGAGGTAAGGGGAAACAATCGCAATCACTGCTTAGGGAGAGGATTCAACGCCAAGGAGTAGAATTCATCAGAACAAGCGACCCACAATCTCTACATATCACATCATAATCACCATCCCAAATATTTCTCAACTTACCAAAACCCTATCTCCGATTTTGAGCTCTCTTTCTCCTTTTTTAACTGAGCCGGCTTCCGAGAGGTTGGAAACAGATTCACTGGCAGTTTTAGTGAGGTTGCTGATTTGAGAAGCAGTAGAAGGTTCCTTAGCTGCCACGGGCAGCGAACCTTTATGAGGAATGCCTGATGGGGCAGGTGCCGCCGGGGATGAAGACACCAGGCTAGCAGTGGTGGAGGTGGACAGAGGGGACGCGGCTCGGGAAGCCGAAGTAACCTGGGTGCCATTGGCTTCGTCTTCAGTCAGCACTTTCCTCGTCAGCTTCGAAGGCCTCGTAAATATGCCCCGTAAAGGTTCGCACTGGAAATACCTAACTCCGGCCACTGACCCATCATTCTTGCCGATGGGTTCGTCTAAAACAATCCCAGCCCACTGGCCTGGGGCAAACTGGGTCTCTCCAAGAAACTGGATAAATCCAGGCTTGTTCCCATTCACCCAAACCCGCTCTCCAACTCGGAAGTCATCCACAAACTCATCCTGGGTCTCTGAGGATGGTGTGCTTGAAGTTTTCTCACTGGATACAGCCTTTTCTACAGGAGCTGAAATGAAAAACAGAAGAAAATTTCAGCAAATATCTAGTCTGATACCTGTATCCCAACTCAAAAAGCCCATTTTAATAATGATACGGTGGGAAGGCAGAGTATATAAACTGCTCTGACTCTGCCTTAGACTGTGAACTCCTCGATGGTCAGGGACTGCCACCTGTGTGTTCTTTCCCAGCAATCAGTACAGTGCTCTGCACACAGTAAGTGCTTAATACTATTGCTATTTCTCTCCTCTGCCTGACAATACTCCTCCATCCTTGACTCTCAAACTCTTTGCCTGAGCCAGCTTTTAACTCCCTCCTCAAACCCCCTATTTCCCAGCCTTCCCCAGTTCTTGCCCCTAATGACCCTGCCAACTATTGCATTAGAAAAACGGAAATCCGGACCCAACCTCCCTAAAACCTACCCTGCTCCTCCTCAGTCCCTCCCTTCTCCTACCTACCCTCTCTTCAACTCTTCCATCCTTCCCTGCATTTTCTCAAAAGATCTCCCGCCTCCTCTCAAAATCTTCCCTCTCCACCTGCACCTCTGACCCCATCCCCTGTCCTGGGTTTTTTGGTTTTTTTTAAGACAAGGGATACATGAGCAGGTTTGTAAGCAGAAGGGGGAGGAACCACTGTAGAGTGAGTGCTGCTAAATGACAGTCAGGCAGGGAAGGGGAGAAGGGGAAAGTGCTTTTAATAAGAAACTCTTTAGTGCCAAATCCAAGGGCTCCACTCTATCCTAATCCTCTTCAATCTCTCAGATGCCTTTGACACTGTGGATCATGCCCTTCTCCTGGGAACATTATCTAACTTTGGATTTATTAATAATAATAATAATTTTTAAAAATAAAAAATAGTGGTATTCATTAAGCACTTACTACATGCCAGGCATTATTCTAAGCCCTGGGGTGGATACAAGAAAACCAGGGGGGGGACACAGTCCGTGTCCCATATTGGACTCGCAGTCTCAATCCCCACTTGGCGGTAAACAGAGACTTGGAGATGTGACTTGCCCAAGGTCACACAGCAGACAAGTGGCGGAGCCGGGATTAGAACCCATGTCCTTCTGACTCCCAGGCCCGCGCTCTCTCCACTATGCCATGCTGGTTTACTGAGACACTGTCCTCTCCTGGTTCACCTCCTATCTCTGTGGCCACTACTTTTCAGTATCTTTCACTGGCTCCTCCTCTTCCTCCCACCCTCTAATTGCTGGAGTCCTTAAAGACTCAGTTCTGGGCCCCTTCTATTCTCCATCTACATCCACTCCCTTGGAGAACTCATTCACTCTCATGGCTTCAAATCATCATTGCTACCTGGAAGACTCCTAAATCTTCCTCCCCAGCCCCAGCTTCTGTCTGTCTCTGCATTCTCGGGAATTCCTCTTGCCTTCAGGGCACCTTTACTTGGATATCCTGCCAACACCTCAAGCTTAACATGTCCAAAACAGAACTCTTCATCCTCCCACCCAAACCCTGCCCTCCTCCAGACTTTCCTATAACCAGAGACAATGCCACTTTTTAGCCTCACAAACTTGTAACCTTGGCATTCTCCTCGACTCATCTCTCTCATTCAACCCACATAATCGACGTTACTAAATCCTGTGGGTTCTACCTTCACGGCATCTCTAGAATCCGCCCCTTCCTTTCCTTCCAAACTGCTACTTCGCTGATCCAAGCTCTTATTATACTCTGCCTTAAATACTGCACCAGCCTCCTCACTGACCTCCCTGCTTCCTGTCTCTCCGCTCTTCAGTCCCTACTTCGTTCTGTGGCCCAGATCATTTTACTAGAAAACCTCTCAGTCCATATCTCCCCACTCCTCAAAAACCTCCAGTGGTGGCCCATCCATCTCCACCTCAGAGAGAAATTCCTTAATGTCTGCTTTAAGCACTCCTTACCTTGCTGATCTCCTAATACAACCCAACATGTACACAACCCTCTTACTCACTCTTCCTCCATCTCTGCTATCTTGCCATCGACTCTTTGCCCCTGTTTTCTTTCTGGCCTGGAACCCCCTCCTCCTTCATATCCAACAGACCACCACTGCCCATTTATTCAAAGCCCTACTCACTTCTCCTATTCACCCTCCCTTCTGCGTCGCTTAGGCACTTAGTCCTGTGATCCTTAAGTGCTTTGATTTTCACCCCACCCTCACAGCACTTCTCTAATTTACTTTAATGTCTGTCTGCCCCTCTAGACTATATATTTGTTCTGGGCAGGGAACTTGTCTACTGACTTTGTTGTCTTGTACTCTCCCAATTGCTTAGTTCAGTGACCTGCACACAAGTAGGTGCTCAACATGTATCACCGAGTGATACACCATAAAAAAGGAAACTGGGCAGCAGCGGATCCTTTCATTTCATGGAGGGTATTTTTTGGTAAAAGAAATAACATGGGATGGACTGTATTGTATCTTTAATTAATACACTGCTAGCCATTTTCCAAAGGTCTAGTGAAGATTACTGCTTATCCATAGTTATAGTTTGCAGATCACCTGAAGTTCTTGATATATTCAGGATATGACTGCATTTTTTCCTCAAGGATAGACTGTAGGCTCACTGTGGGCAGGGAATATCTCTCTTTATTGCTGAATTGTACTTTCCTAGCACATATTACAGTGCTCTGCACACAGTAAGGGCTCAATAAGTATGACTGAATGAATGAATGTCACTGTTTAATATTGCATTATATTTTCCCCAGTGCTTAGTACAGTGCTCTGCACACAGTAAGCGCTCAAATACGATTGATGAATGAATGAATGACAGAATGAGACTCTGGTGCCATTCTTTAGCTTGGAATATCTCTTGAGCGTGCAAGTTTTTCAAACCTCTCTGGTTCAGTTCATATCAGTGCAATTCAGGTGGCTGCACTCGTAGCTTCTATGGGGGCTCAGTGCTGCAGGCGCCTTGATCTTGCCCTAGGCCCTTCCAAGTCTAGGCTCTACTGATGTCTAAACAAAGTCTTTTGCAAAAGGAGGTCTTTCCAAGTGCTTTACATGGTCTATAGGATGCTGGATAAAGAAGAAAATCTTGAATTGTTGACTTTAAAGGGATAAAATCCCAAGGAATACTTAAATAGTTACCTTAAAGGAAAACAATCCTTTCATTCTCTCAACAAAAGTTCCCAATACCTCAATTGACTCATTGGATGACCCCCAAAATAAGCCTGAAGTCATTTTTGATTTTTGAAATTTTTAGGGAGAATTAATAAACCGGAAATGAAGCAGGGTGGCTCAGTGGAAAGAGCCCGGGTTTGGCAGTCAAAGGTCGTGGGTTCTAACTCCAGCTCCGCCACTTGTTTGCAGTGTGACCTTGGGCAAATCACTTCACTTCTCTGTGCCTCAGTTACCTTATCTGTAAAATGGGGATTAAGACTGGGAGCCCCACGTGGGACAACCTGATTACTCTGTATCTACCCCAGCGCTTAGAACAGTGCTTGGCACATAGTAAGCACTTAACAAGTACCATTATTATTACTGTTATGAATTATGACTATTTTAATTTTCACTGAAAAGAAGTAATTAAAGAGACTGATTTATCCTTTCTTACCAGCAGCAACTGCAGCTGATTTTGAGGCTGGGCCCCCAGGCTTGCTGATCTTGGTAGGGGCCTTAAGCCCACTCGGCTTTAACATACTCATCTTCTTTCTTCTTAAATTATAGGTGGTTTTCCCTTTGGCTTCTGATCACTATCTTTTCCCAACCATTGATAGAACTGTAGGTGCTTTTATACTGAAATCCTTATTTGGAATAAACCTGTAGAGAGAAAATGTACAGTCAAGTTTAGCTTTTACTGGTCAAAAGAAAAATCAGTGTGCAAAGCAACTGCAGTATTTTAAGGAATTTCCGTAGTAGGTAATATGAGTGACAATTTCCCAATAGAGAAGCCAACTGCAGTGGAACCTTAAATCAAGTAATTTTATATACCATTATGTCCAAAAAATGCATTGATATTCACCCCCCCTCATCCTCAAAGGAATTTCATACATAGCTGTAATATATTTCATCGATGTCTGTCTCCCCCTCTAGACTGTAAGCTCATGATGGGCAGGAAACCTTTCCACCAACTCTGTTGCATTGTACTCTCTTAAGTGCTTAGTACAGTGCTCTGCACACACAGTAAGCACTCGACAAATACCACTGATCTGAATTTTTCTCCACCTCGCTTTTGAAAAATGCATGGTTTCTAGATAGGTTTACCTTCAAAAAGGAAAAGTAATCACTCAAATACAGATGAAGAAACAAGCTTTTGCTATGCGATTTTTTTTAAAAAAAGTTGTAGTTAACTATGAATTATTCCTGCTAGCAGAAGGGCAGAAACAACTAGGAGGAAGAAAGTAGCTACTCTCCTTGCAAGCCTTAATGGGGGACCCTGATGTGGAATTTAGTGAACTATAATTCCATATTTTACCTTTCTACACCCTTATGTATTTTATACGTTTCGATAATACTGCTTCAGTCTTCATCTTTCCAAAATGAGAATTCTTAAGATCCTTTCAGTCTTTCTTGTAAGAAAGCTGCTTTAGAATCCAATCATTTTTAGTTGCCTATCTTTTCTGTTTTGTCCTTCCTCGTAGGCTCTGATCAGAATGATGGGCAGAATTCCAGGTATGGATGTTGTATAGGTATCCCCTTATAACCCTCTTCCTGTAGCACATTTACATGATAATTATCTTGAATCTTAATGCCAGCATCTCTCATTTGGAAAGTGCACTCAGGTTTTGCCTCTCACGGATTCACTGCCACATGCATCTCCTCAGTTTGTTGGACATGTACATCTCCAGTGCACAGAAACTATGTAGCACCCCACAGGCACGGTATTCTGCAATGATGTAACCCCTCAAATGGATACATTATGGTACATCGTGAGCTCAAATTCTGTAACCAGAGCCACTGTTGTCATTGCAGAGAAAAAACATTTGAAGAGCTTAAGTCTGGCAGTTACATTCTATGTACTTAACTGTCTGGACTCGGTGAGTGTCAAATGGACACATAGAAAGCTTTTGGTTTGGCAGGGTGAACGGGGTGGGGGTAGGGGGGCGGTTTGTGGGTCTCTAAGTTAACATTTCATTGTTTAAATACACAATATTTTCCTACATTGCTGTGCAATCATGAAGGTTAAATGATAACTGTATTGTGCTTCTTTTTTAAAATGTTTATATTGCTTGGTCCATTTTTTGGACTTTGAGAGTGCATTAATCTTTTCATTGTTTTTCCCAGGGAAAACAATATACGCATTTGCTTAACACCCTATTTACATGAGTACATGATGTGCACACAGTAAGCACTCAAATGCCACTGATACAGTATTTATTAAGCAGTTAGTATATGGCAAGCAATGTGCTGAGCAGAGATTCACTCATTCACTCAATCATATTTATTGAGAGTTTACTGTGTGCAGAGCACTGTACTAAGCACTTGAGGGAGTACGATAGCACAGTAAACACATTCCCTGCCAGAAGGAGCTTACAGTCTAAAATGAGTTTACGGTCTAGATAAGATGATCCAATTGGATGGTCCTTCTCCCATAGCACAATCTTAAGAGTAGATACAGTAGCTCTCTTATATAAGGCCATTTTACAGATGAGGAAGTTGAGGTTGAGCAAGCTTAAGTGATTTGACCCAAGTCTCACAGAGCAGATCAATGATAGAACTGGGACCAGAACTCCAGATCTTATTACTTCCAATCCCTTGTTCTTTCCATTAGGCCCATCCTACTCTCTTGGAGTCAATTAAGAGCATTAATTAGGGTGTTTCGGTAGTGGAATACCAGCATTCTATTTTTTTCAATACCCCTCCTGATGATGCACAACAAGGAAAAGCACCAAAAGAAGGATGAAAGAATGGAAAATTGCTATAAAAGGAATCTCTCCCCAACCACTGAGCTTTGAAAAACAGAAGTCGATTCTTGATGTGTCTTTGAAGTGATCCATTTAGAACCATTGTAAATTGATGACTAAACTGTAAAGGAGTAAACAATTGTGTGGGAACAGTATCTGAGTGCCTGTGTGTGAGTGTAGGTACTCTTCAATCACTTCTGACTACAGTTAATAACATTTGTTGCTAAAAATGGCAATGGGTAATACTATCCACACTGACGTGAGAACACTACCTCATGCGCATGACAGGAAGAGCATTTCAATAGAGTTAGACAGTTCTTCAAGGTATTACTCTGGAATTTACAGGTCCCTTCAACTGCAGATTATAGGAAATTTAAACAGAAGCATTTGAAGAAACTTTTTTTTATGGTAACTGTTAACCACTTGCATGTGCCAGGCACTGTACTAAGCACTGGGGTAGATACAAGATAATCAGGTTGGACACAGTCCCTGTCCTACATGGGGTTCAGTCTTAATTCCCATTTTGCAGATGAGGAAACGCAGGCACAGAGAAGTTAAGTGACTTGCCCAAGGTCACAGCAGACAAGGGGCAGACCTGGGATTAGAACCCTGGTCCTCCAACTCCCAATCCTGCCTCTCTATCAGGCCACGCTGCTTCTAGTCCTTTTCTATAGCCTTTTTATTTGCAACCAGATTATTTTTCGAAAACCAAAATTAAATCCCTCTTCCTTGCTTAAAAACATGTTTTTTCTCTCAAAAGGAGGCTCACCTCTTGGAGAGATTAGGGTCCAGATCAACATCCAGCCTCTGTGGGTATTCAGAGGGGATAGCAAGGCTAATGAGTGGAGTCTTTCATCACAAAATATTTAACCCCTGCCAGTGGCATGATTCCTCTTCACAAGCATCTGCTCCCTTCTCAGACAAACATTTTCATTTCCTCTTGAGGACAGGAAACTTGGTTACCAAACGTCATGGTGACCCTCGGCTCTATTTTAAGAATCAAGGAAGCCAGGTCTAGTGGGTCAGCCAAATGAGAAACTTGAAATAGAGGGTTGCTTTTTGTTGTTGTTGTTGTTATTGTTAAGCACTTACTATGTAAACAGTCCCTGTCCCACACAGGGTTCATAGTCTTAATCCCGATTTTACAAATGAGCTAATTGAGGCAGAGAGAGGTTATGTGATGTGCCCAAGGTTGTACAGCAGATAAGTGGCAGAGACAAGATTAGAACCCAGATCCTTCTGACTCCCAGGTCCAAGCTCTATCCACTAGGCCACGCTGCTTACCAACATGAGCCTAGGAGTCAACTCTGATATTTGATCTGATTAACAAATGAGAAATGGGAAGCTGTGTGTGTCAGGATGTCTAGCAAAGAGGAAGAAGTCTGTGAAGGACAGGACTCTACAATGCTTAGGTAGTTCCCTGACAGGACTCTGCAATGCTTAGGCAGTTCCCTGATATCATCCCATAGCTCAAAAACCTCCAATGGTTGCCCATTCTTCTCCACGTCTAAAAGAAACTTCTGGTCACTGGTTATAAGGTACTCCCACCTGCTCTCTTCCCCCTACTTACCCTCTCTCATTGCACCCTCAGCTCACACCGCTTTACATCTCTCGTAATATCTTACCGGCAGTGCTTTGTTCTCATACCTCTCTCAACCGAACACCTGCTCATTCCCTCCCTTTCAAACCTGGCAGACCACTGCTCTTCCCCCTCTTCAAAATCCTCCTGAAAACCCATCACTTCCAGGAGGTCATCCCTAATTAAGGTATTAACCCCCAACCCTATTTCCTCCTGCTATTGCCACTTTGGTGCTTCTGCAATATCTTAGCACTTGGGTATTCATATTACCCCCTCCAAAGAACTTATGTAAATACCTTATTATAGCTGTAATTTATTTTAGTGTCTGTCTTCAGGCTGTAATCTCCTTGAAGGGAGGATTGCTACTGAATGCTCCCAGGTTCTTAGTAAAGTGCTCTGCATAGAGAAAGCATTCAAACAATACTTTTGACTGACTGGTTAGGGAAGTTGGACTTGTCATCCAGTGATCCAATTTAAACAGAAAATGTTTTCATTTTCCACAAGCCAAGGAAAAGCATCTGAGCTGTCTTGAAATTAGTCACCAACAAGATCTAGATTGGCTAAGTAAGGGCTTAAAGATCAGAAGTCTTCTTTAACCTAAGTTGCATTTCTCATGCCACCTTCTTTTGTTTTCACCTATTAGCAAATACCCTTTTCTCCAAGGAAGAATGGTAGACGCCTCTAGTTTTTTTTCCTCTTTCCCCAAGCAAACTCCTCTCCTGAGATTCTCATTTACAACTTGAATGAAGATGGCTACAATTTTTCAAGAATGAGGGACATCTATTTAAACTACAAGAATGGCCATGTTTTTTCTTTGGAGAAGGCAATCAATGGCATGCTCACTTGAAGAAGAAAAAGTCACCATAGAGAGTAGGAATGCTTCAAACTAGTTGGATTCAAGAGGTACTACAAAATGCACTATCTCAACTTCATTTCCTATTCCAAAATGAAAAAAATAAGTCAGTTTTTAATCTACATGACTACACTCCTGTCACTTTGCTAAAGTTTGGAACAACCCTTTCACACACACATTCCAAAAAAACCCACCAAGAACAATCCATTTAAGAGTGGATTTGAAGAACAGTGTGCTAGGCAATACAGGACATTGTTCATTTTGAAAAGAAACTCCATCCACATGTTCTGGAACCAAATACAAGTAGATAGGAATACCTGTGAAGGAAAACTTAAAGTCTGTATCACAAGGCATGTGAAACCATCTTCACCCCAAAATTTTACCCAAAAGTCCTTTTTTCTGGGATGTTAATTAGTCATATGTCAAAAAAATAGTATTTCAACTACATTTTTCAGATATCCCATAAGGACAGAGGTTTAAGATTCTCAAAAGTACCCCCAAATCTGTACCACAGAGCATGTGAAGGCAGCAAGGCCACTAAAGTAATGGAATCTCTAATGCCTAGCATCCTGTAATCAAAGGTTTACTCCACACAAAAGGGACCAAGAATGAATTATCTGCCACACCCCTTCCCAGAATCATTGCTTCAACAATATTGGTATTTCAGTTTCCCGAGCAATGAGCTTCAGGAAACAAAGCCCTGTCAAAATCATTGGCTGGTGGGCAAAATACTTCCAGAAGTTACACTCGATACACTAGCTTAATCCTTCAACAACATATGACAATAGAAAACTTGATGAATCAAGATTTACCATGCTCTTCCAACACCACCAAAATTAAGAAGCAAGATGACCCCATACCTCAAGCCTAGGCAGCGAGCTTCCATATAGCCAAGAGAACAGACTGTAAATGACACCCAGTGCAATCCAGAGCACAGTGGCTGCCCTCGAAGTAAGGTACGAGCAGTGTTTCACGCTAAATAAATCAGCTTGAGCTGGGCCAGGCAAAGCAGTTTTAGCCTGCTGCCCTAAGGCTGCCACGCTGAAATGTCAAACCACACCTGGGACTTGTCTTTACCAGCAGAATCCACAGGTATTTAGCCCTCTCTCTATTAAAAAAAAAATCTGAGGTATTTGTTACACTCTTTCTAGGTGCCAGGCACTGTACTAAGGGCTGGGGCAGATACAAGGTTATGAGGTTGGACTCAGTCGCTGTTCCTCATAGGGCTCACAATCTTAATCCCCAAGGTCAAAAAAGTGAAGTGACTTGCCCAAGGTCACACAGCAGACAAGTGGCAGAGCCAGAATTAGAACCCAGGTCCTTTTGACTCCTAGGCCAGTCCTCTATACACTAGGCCATGCTGCTTCTCAACAATATAAGCCAAACAAAAAATTGCAAAAGCATCTTTATAATGTGAAAATCTGAAAAATGAGCTTACAACTCTGGAAGGAAAATGGATTGATTTACCCAGAAAAGGCTATCTTGTCCAATGTAGCATAATCATCAATGAACAATGAAAAGGAATCCCAAATTAGCTGCCTGCTTCACCAGGCTCAAATTGCAGAGTTTCAATCTGTGGCATTTTATTATTCATCTAGTTACAGGGTGGCTTGTGTAAGAGTCTTCACATTTTTATTGGATTAACCGCTTGTTGAGAACTCATAATGTTAACAGAATTAAATTTGAAATTTAATCCAAGATAAACATACTAGTGAAATGGAAATCAAGGCAGGCTGCTACTTTGGAAAAATCTGGAAGAAAATATACTAACCACTAATCAGAATCCCATAAAAATGGGACAGAGTCTAGTTCAAGCAAAGGATCTATTTTTAAAAAATTGAAAAAAAACACGACAGCAAGCCAGAACCTATATATTCTACCTAAGTGGCTCATTAAAAGACCAAACCAATGAGAAAATTGCATGGTACTGCTTCCTGTCTCCACACTTGAAAATCGGGACGACTTGCTGCCCTCTAAAGAATTCCTGGTACAAAGGTTGACAGATTTGTCCCCTTTTTAAACAGCAGATAGCACCTTAATTTCTACATAAAACCCAGAGTGGTATACACATATAATAATAATAATGGTATTTGTTAAGCACTTACTATTTGCCAAGCCTGTTCTAAATGCTGGGGTAGATACAAGGTAATCAGGTTATCCCACGTGGGGCTCCCAGTCTTAATTCCCATTTTACAGATGAGGTATTGAGGCACAGAGATGTTAAGTGATTTACCCAAAGTCACACAGCTGACAAGTGGAGGAGCCGGAATTCAAACCCACTCCCAAGCCCGTGCTCTTTCCACTAAGCCACGTTGCTTCTCTTTCTATCCCCAACTAAACAGGTACAGTTAGCAAAGCACCAATTTTAAAAGCAAATTTTTCCATCCTTTTGATTTGAAACTTCTGAATTTGGACCTTTGATGGACCACTAATAAAGAATTTTAGTCTTATTATTTTCTGGAGTTTGTTACTGTTTTACAAAAGCTAATATGTAAAATGTCAGCTTTTAGGTGTATAGGGAATACTATTAGCATAATGCAATTGACTGTGTGCAGAGCACTGTACTAAGCACTTGAAGGAGAACATTGGAGTTGGTAGACACATTCCCTGCCCACGAGGAGCGTACAGTCTAGAGGAAGGTGGAAGTAAGGTTGGAGGTTGGAGTCACTAACTCCTCTACGGCAAGAATTTTTGACATTTTATTACAAAGAGGAACCCAAACACTGCAGCTTTTTGCCTTACCCAAGAGGCAGCACTTAAGCATTTCCTCACTCTCCTTCTTAGAAGCATTGAGAGGATACGGAGTGTCTGGCTTCAACCAACAACATTACTGGTAGCCTGGGAGACGGCAGGAAGGCTAACATGTGCCTGATGATGGGAGAAGATGGGATACCTCATGCTGTCCATGGAGTCAGGTGATGCCTCTGTAGTCCATCCAGTTGGAAGCTTTGGGCAGACAATTCCACAGATTTTCTTATTCAGTTGTGAGGTCATAGCTGATGAAGTCACAAATAGAACTTCCTAAATTAACCCATTCTCAGTTAATCTCTCTTCAGTAGTTTACAGGGAAGTACTAAATGTCTTGTAGCTTCTGGGACCTGAATCTGCCTCTAGATACCTAAATCAGGGAGGAAGATGCAATGCTCAATTGAGGACAACAACCTTCAAGAGCGGGAGCACTTGTAATTAATTTTAGGTGTCTGTCTCTCCTTCTAGCTTGTAAACTCCTTGAGGGCAGAGATAATGTCTATCAGCTCCATCTATCCAATGCTCTGCACAGAGGAATAACTCAATAAGTACAATTGCTCCATTGACTAAAATAAGGCACTTAATCATGTGGATTGACACCTTCCAGAGATTCTACAATTCAGTACTCTTGTGTAGGGCTAAATAAATCAAAGTTCCAAACCTATGAGTGTTCTATTAGCTATAGACAGGCAAATATTGCCCAGAATTTTTAGCAATGAAGGTTTTATGGATTGCTGAAACTAGATGATTAGGTCAAATACATTACGAAAATAATGAAAATGGCCTTATTCCAAGACACTTGCCACAGTACATATTTACTTGAATGACAGCTCCACTTTTTTGAATAATCTTAGCAATATGAAAGTAGGGATGAGGCTATTATGTGGGGTCACGTATGAACTGCGTCTACTTTTATTATCTTATATCTACTGTTATTATCTTGCATGCACCACAATGAACTGAATCTACTTTTATTATCTGTATCTACCGTAACGCTTGACACACAGTCAGTACTTAATACTATTATTTTGTGAATAAGGCAAGTGGGAGACAAAAGAGGGGAAGAAAAAGGAAGGAAAGGAGAAGCAAGTGAAAGGTAAATGGGCATTTGATTCTGTCACTCTTCTCTCGCAACTTCCAAGTGCTGTACACAATAGCCACTCAATGAATTAAAACCCTCTCCCTTCTCCTCTTCCTCCTCTGGAGCCTCCCATTTCAAAAGAAAAACAGCAAAACACAAAAACAAAAATACTACCCTAGAGAAGCAGCGTGGCTCAGTGGAAAGAGCATGGGCTTTGGAGTCAGGGCTCATGAGTTCGAATCCCAGCTCTGCCACTTGTCGGCTGTGTGACTGTGGGCGAGTCACTTAACTTCTCTGTGCCTCAGTTCCCTCATCTGTAAAATGGGGATTAAGACTGTGAGCCTCACGTGGGACAACCTGATTCCCCTATGTCTACCCCAGCGCTTAGAACAGTGCTCGGCACATAGTAAGCGCTTAACAAATACCAACATTATTATTACCCTATCCATTGCAATCTGATCCATCTCAAAGTGTGTCCATTTTAAAAAGAAACTGCTCCCTGCTGCTGCATCATCTCATTCTGACCTCTTTCCTCTTAGTATCAGGCAAACACTGCTATCACTGCTTACAATTATGAGGTATCAAAAAATAATAATAATAATGATGGTATTTGTTAAGCACTTACTATGTGCCAAGCACTCTTCTAAGTGCTGGGGTAGATAAAGGTAATCAAGTTGTCCCAGTGGGGCTCACAGTCTTCATCCCCATTTTACAGATGAGGTATGTGAGGCACAGAAAAGTTAAGTGACTTGTCCAAAGACACACAGCTGACATGTGGCAGAGCCGAGATTATAAGACATTTTCTCTGACTCCCAAGCCTGTGCTCTTCCCACTAAGCCATGCTGCTTCTCTGAAAACAATCTTTTGTTTCTTCCTCAGAATTGTGCATGGGGCAATTACATAAGTAAATATGGTATTTCACTCCCCCAACTATTCTGGGTTTCTATTTAATTGCCTTCTTTTGTTTTAACTTTTGTATACATGCTATTATAACTATATCTATTGTACCTGCTTCTTTCCCCTATTAGTGTGTAACCCATTCAAGGGTAAGATAAGGTCTGTGTATTTTACTTCTATTATATGTTCCCAGGTGTCTAGTACTCTTCGCTGTAGGTCCTCAACAAATACAGATGAAGTATATCTTTTTAGTTTTCAATCCACATACATAGCCTCAGAATTGCTTATCTTGTAAAAGAAAAAAACCCGCAAAGATGGGAAATAAAAATCTCGTTTCAGCTCTACAGTCTTTTCCCCTAGAGCAGGTTTGCATATTGGCAAGATTCTACTTAAGATTTGAGTAGTTTAAAATGATTTTTCACACCACAGTAATTGTCAAATTTAAAGTCATTGGCTTAACAATATGGCAGTCAGCAAATTCCAATTGGATATTACTGAGTTACTGAACAGAAAAGGTATATAACACTTCAAAGTAAAAGAAAAAAAAAGTTAGCACAACTTGACTTAGAATTTTGGGATTACTTGAGATATGCACTCACCTAAAGTAAATTAATGAGGTTGAATTACTTCAAAGGATACATTAGAAAATTGATTGCACAACTGCTTTAACTAACAGAGGTGAAAGGGCATTTCTCTGGCAAGAGTAGAAACTAGATTTAACTCTTAAACTACTCAGAAAAAAAATGAATTTATCTACTAAGGATGCATATGTTTTACCACAAAAAACATGGACAAAAAAGTCCCCCTACCAAAGAAAATTCAAGATGTGATGGACTTTGGAAGGCCCCCAGAGATGACCATAATATGAAACAATGAACGTGGTTCTATTCCTGAAATACAACTCATTTTACAAAGACAGTTACTAGCCTAAAAGCAACAGTTTTAAGCAACTACCCATTGATTGGGACTACAAATACAAGTAAACCTGGCAACAAAAGGGCAGAGGTTGAAAGACAAACCCCAGAGAAGAATGATTACCATCCTCATCAACAGCATTTATCCAGTGACTATTGGATATAAATACAGTCCATATTCAGTCTCTAATATTCATTTTTCTTCCACATTTTTCCTGAAATTATCCCTCCCTCAGCACTCTTCCAAGTCCCCACTCTGGTGGAAGCTCTTGTAACCTCCTAGATGGATTATTGCCTCAGCCTCCTCACTGGTTTCCCTGCCTCCAGCATCTTCCCTCTTCTAGCCATCCTTTAAATAGTAGTCTGTTTCATCTTCTTAAAACACTCTTCAGAACACATCACTCCCCTCTTGTGGGAATATGTATCTACTGTCTACCCCAGTGATAAGCACAGTGCTTGGCATAAAGTGTTTAATAAATGCTAAAGCTCTGTAAAATCCTTGATGACACCCCCTTCCAATTTTCATCAAATAGAACATCCTAACCATTGGATTTAAGGCTTTCCACTAGAGATATCCTTCTTACCCATGTGCTCCTGTCTCTAGCAACACCCCAGCTCACACTCCTTATGAACTACTCTCCCGATTATACCGCCTCTACTCTACCTTCTCTGGATGCCCTTCCCCTTGCACGGAATTCCCTTCCACATAAAACCCTCCCAACAGCCCCTTCCCACCTGCAAAGCCCTCTTCATGAGTTATTCCCATCACCTTGAACATGTGATCCCATATGTCATCCGCAGCACTAATCTGTTTACTTCTTTCACTTAATCGAAGGTATTTATTGAGTACTTGCTATATGCAGAGCACTGTACCAAGCCCTTGGAAGAGTACAATACAATGGAGTAGGTAGACACATACTGAGTTTACAGTCTAGAGGGGGATAAATAACTTTTAAATAAATACTACCTAATTGCCTAATTTTGTTTCTATCACTTGTAGCTAAGCTTACTTTTACTAATAAATACAATTTTTGTTAATGGGCAACTATTCAGGGCAGGGACAACGTCTGTTACCTCTTGAATATGTTCGAGAGTTTAGTACGGTGGTCTTTATAGAGTAGTTGCTCAATAAACCCTCATATTGATAATCCAAAGCTCGATATTAGGTGTTCAAGACCATACCGAAGTGAAATGTAGGATCCCACTCTCTAAAAACTCCCAGTCTAATGGGGGTATCAAACATAAATCACTGTCCTCCATATTCGATGAGGACGCCTCCGTCTGAGACCCTATCCATGCATGTGAGGGTAAGTGCCCATGCCTGACCAACGGACACTCCCTTCCACGCTGTGGCACACTGTTCAAAGACTTTTACTAATGGTTAGTCCACTGAGCTGGAAGAGTTCCCCAGTGGATGATAAGGCAATTCTGACACCAGCTTTCTGCTGCATCACAGAGGCACAGAATTGGGTCAACGGGATACAGTCTTGCTTTCCTCTCTCAGTGATGGGGAAAGGCTCATACAGAGTACTTTCAACCCTGACTCAACCAACCACACCAAGGAGTAACTAAAGGCTCACTATAGGCTTCTCGGGACAGGGTCTGCCACTTGTCTATGTGACTTTGGGCAAATCACTTCACTTCTCTGTGCCTCAGTTATCTCTTCTGTTAAATGGGGATTAAGACTGTCTGCCCCATGTGGGACAAGGACTGTGTCCAAACCGATTTGCTTGCATTCACCCCAGAACTTAATATAGTGTCTGGCAGATAGTAAGCACTTACACACCACAATTGTCATTATTATAAGATCAATCATATTTACTGAGCACTTACTATGTGCAGAGCACTGTACTAAATGCTAGAGAGAGTACAATATATCAGAATTAGAAGACACACTTCCTGCCAATAATGAGTTTAGTCTACAGTCTTGATCAATCCATCCATGGATTTTATTAAGAGTTTAAATACATATTATAAAAACAAAAAGCAAAGTTTGCGGGGGCTGCAAGGGACTCTACCTGCAGTAGCATTCCCCTCGGCTTCCCATCTGACCCTGCAAATCCCCCAGAAACACCTGCCATCTCCAACCAGGCCTTCATGGGCTGTCGCACCCAGTGACCCCTGAGCCTCGGGGGCTATGAAAAGTTCAAGCAGCAGCAGCAAGAGATTTCCATAAATTTGAGAGCGCTCAGAAGGCTTTGGTTGTAACTGTGCTCTGGATCACCTGGACAGCAGGGCTCTGACACCCCTCCTGGTCCCCTTTCCCACCAGACCTGGGGGACTCTGAGCTTTGTCTTTCACGTTGTTCAATGTTGTTTTTGTGTTTCTATTTTCATCCTTCTTAATGTTTCTGTTACCAGATCCCCTCACCACCTTATTCTTAGACGGAGAGCCCTTGTAGGGCCAAGGACTGTGTCCGATTGTCTTCCAGAATAGCAGGGAGGAGGTGCTGTATAATGGAGGAGGCTCCACGTTTGAGTGCCAGCTCTACCACCAATTGGCTGTGTGACCTTGGGCAAGTCACTTAATCTGTTTCCTTAACTGCAAAATGGGGATAATAGCACTGGCCTTGCTAGTTACCTCACAGGATTGTTGTGAGGGCAAAAGTGAAATGAATAAGAGATCGTTAACAAAACCTTAGGTACTATCCATGTGCTTTTTCCAATCACTGGTTCAGAGCTTTGCAAAGAGAATCCCCTTAATACTGTTACTTCTAACCAGTAAACAAACAAACGGCAAAACAGATAAGCTAGCTGTTGAGGGTGATGTGATCAGGAAGGTAAATCAGGTTCACACTTCTATTTAAAAAAGAGTAAAAGAAAATAGCTGTCTCTAAAACAGACAAGGCAGTATTACAGTAAGGAAGAGCCTAAACTCAATTTAATCAGTTTCTCCTAGCACCAAATGCAACATTGCAATTCTTTCACTTTCCATTGTGACAGTAGGGACAAAAGTCACTGATCCTCACTGTGCCTCAGTTCCTACAGTCTCTTTTCTGCCAAGCCATCAAATGGAGAAAGAACATTTACTAAAAAGCGGACACATTTGAAGCTGTCCGAAGCAAGGGGTGGGGGTTAAAAAAATCTTGTACCAATGATCTAACATAAATGTTCATTTTATTTGGATGGAAGGAATGGAAAAGAAAGAAATTCTACTTTGACAAAGATGCACATAAATTAAGATTGATTTTTTAAGTAAATGTGGGGGAAACTTCTGCAGACAGTGAAGTAATTGTTCTCATATCCTATTTCTTGGTTTAGGAAGCTCATTCATATTTTAATCCTCTTCCCTGAAGTCACAAGATATACAAGTATCTGCTGTGTCATTTGTTTGCTTCAACATAGCAGACTTCCAAACAAGCTAAAAGTAACATGATCTGCTTCTGCCTCCAAAATTCATTTTCACTCACATGCCACCAGAAAACAACATTCTAGTAGTTTTCCACACTTATCTGTATCTACATAAAGGTGATAGGATATATTATTTTTCCCCTTTGTGTTGAAATGCGTACTTTCACATACATGGTATAAAAAGTCTTTTGAATAAATGTCAAATCTTTCTTCATTCAAACCTTTCTTCTTGTAGGCCTAGGAGTGGGAACTAAAAAGTGAGGCAATAGCAACTAATTACCATATTTACTGATTTACATATTATTCTCTGAGTGCCATAAGACTTGCGAGTCAGTTAAAAGCAACTTCCCAATCTCTGCTAACAACCTATAAACCAGAGCAGTATGGGGCAAATCTACAATCCCACGCAACAATTTAACTATTAATAAAATCACTTAACTGGAAGTAACACATATTATTCAAACTCAAAGCTCCCAAGCATCTGCTGTTGACAGTTCAAGGAACCATAAGTCCCTGAAAACTACTCCTAAGGGCAAAGCAATCTGGAACTTATGTTCCTAAACATAAGAAAAACCATTGGATATGATTGGGTTTTCAAGGGAGAGTATGCATGTGTGTTTTTAAGCCATGCAAATTAACCCACACACCTCAAAAATTTTATGTTGTGGTTTTTAATCAAATTACTCTCTGATTGTTTCTTTCCCACCCCCTCTCCATCTGAGCTACCAAAGGGGATATTATCAGAAGGGTTTCACAACACCAAAGGCCTGGAGGATCTCTCTCCCTCTTTTTTTTTTTAATCAAGTTGAGGACTATAGAGCCACAGGCCAAATTTTCAGTTACCACCATCCATCAGCTGAGGTGCACACAACAGGAGTAAATATGAAATCACCTACTAATTAGATTTTCTGATAACACTACATTTTCCAGGGTACAAATTTAAAACAAGTACACAGAGAAGCTTATCTTGTGAATTACCTAGGATAATTACCAGTTTGTTATCCCAGGTCCCACTAGATCCTGTATCTTCATTCTTTGCCCTAGTCCCTGATATGGGGGCAAGGAGGGAGGGAGGGAAGGAAGGAGAGGTGGGGGAAAAAATGGGGAGGGGGCCTCCCTGCAATGGCTGGGACAGACATTTTTTCAGCTTTTCTGTGGTTCAGATGGGAGCCTTTCACAGCTCATAAATGGCCTGAAGGCCCTGGTTTGAGTGGGAATTAATCTAGAATATTCTTGTCTAAGAAACTGCATAATTCAGTATTATTAAATCCATTATTCTGGCTATTTGAGCATGGAATAAGCCACTGCTCTGATAAATTTATGACACAATGGAAAGAGAAAGCAAATATTGAGAAATATAGTATGCAACATACAAATGTCACATTTCAAAATGCAGTGGAAATGTGGAGTTTGCAACACATACAGTTAGAAAGTGCATTAAAAGATGCAAGAAAGCTGATGGATGCCATTTGGCAGGTTTAAGGGATATATTACCAGAGATAAAGTCTGAAGTTTAGGCTGGGGAAAGAATTGTCTGGATGGAGGCAGCACTACACAATTTTCCTTTGAGTCAGGAAACCAGTACAAAAGCAAGGAACTGAGTGAGAGAATAATAACAACAATAATAATAAATTGTAGTATTTAAGCACAATGTGCACTATACTAAGTCCTGGGGTAGATACAAGATCATCAGATCCCATCGGGGCACTCTAAGTAGGAAGGAGAACAGGTATTGAGTCCCCATTTTACAGAAGAAGGAACTGTGTCCCAGAGAAGTTAAGAGACTTGCCTGAGGTCACACAGAAGGCAAGTGGCATAATCAGGATTAGAACCCAAGACTTCTGTATACCAGGCCCATGCTCCATTCGCTAGGCCACAATGCTAAAAGGCTTGCAGAAGAGGAGGATGAGATGGGTTTAAAAAAGAAAAAAAAGTAAGTCTTTTTAGACTACTGTAGTGGATGTCTAATACCCTGGAGAAGAAAAATGGGCAATGGGTGACACTTTTCAGATAACCCTCCTTTCATGGGCACCAAAAACCAGTCTTAGAGTTTCAATAGTAGTAAATTCCTGTAACAAACTTTGGCAGTTCACCACCTCTAAGGATCAGGATAAATACGGCAGAAGCCCAACAATACAACAGATGACATCTTTATCCTGATATATACATATATCATTTATATATAAAATGAAGCAGAATAAAATGAGGAGAGATTAGGAAAGAATCCACAATAACTGATGTTTTGTCAATACAGGACCTTGCCTACACAAGAATCCTCAGGTACAGAAAGAGACCAACTAAGAAACATTCTATTTTCTAAAGTTACGAGGTTTCTAGTATTGCTCCTATGGTCTTTCAACATCAGGATTTCCTAAGCCCTTGTGTGCAGACAGTGGTCCCAGGCACTAAGGAATGTGATGATGGAGTCTCTCCTTGTAAATGACAGATGAGCCTCAGTTCAGTCACAAAGGTTTAAGGATGGAGACCCTGGGCAAGTAGTTTCCAATAGACTGTGAGCTCCTTGAGGGCAGGCTATGGTCGTGGCTATGGACTCCTAGTGTACTCTCCCAAACCTTAGTGCAGTGCTCTGATCATGGTAAGCTCTCAGAAAATACCAACGATTGACTGGCTGCACCAACTTGCACTCCCCTAGCCCTGGCCAATCATGTTCCCAATAGGGCAGTGGGTGCAATAAGCAAGAAGGGAGACAGAAGTACAGCGCAAGGTAAATAGCATCCAAGAATTTTTTTTTGGTGCAAACCCATTTACAGGTGAAGTGACTGTGGCATAGCACTCTGTTAAGGAATGTACAATAAAGATGCATTTCTGCCCAAGGGGTTCACAATTTAATTATTTGGGCAACGATGTTTTTGTGACCACAGAAGCATCTATTCAGTTACATAACCTAGGGGAGGACAAATTTACTGACTTGTAAATCCTGAAATAATTAACTTAATATGGATTGAAAAGCATTTTGCAAATAATTAACTGTGGATAAGAAAGAATAAAAAAGAAGGAATGAGGGAGAAAGATCCTGAAGTTAAAATTGTAAAAGTAATAGTTCAAATGCCACACCATTTGACTTCTACTTCTCCCAAGGCATCTCCTCATCACCTGCTGCTTTAGTGTTAAGATCCACCATACCAATCTTTCTTACAAGATTTATTTATATTATTGTTGTCTCCCACTCTAGACTGCAAGGTCATAATGGGTAAGGCACGTGTCTGTCAATTCTGTTAGAGTATACTCTCCAAGCACTTAGTACAGTGCTCTGCGCATAGTAAGAGCTCAATAAATACGACCGATTGATGACAAGGTTTTGGAATGGAATAATTAAGCATTACACTCAGCAGAGAACAGGAGTGCTGGCTATCAAAATTGCTAAGGGAGTGTCATAGTAGGTTATATGACCAATAGTCATTTAAAAACGAAGCAGTAAGATTGCCAAAATATATAGCATTCTTTTTGACAAGCATTTTAATATACGTAATAATAATAATAAAATAATGGTGGCATTTGTTAAGCATTTACTATGTGCAAAGCACTGTTCTAAGCGCTGGGGGATACAAGGAAATCAGGCTGTCCCACGTGGGGCTCACAGTTTTAATCCCCATTTTACAGATGGGGTAACTGAGGCACAGAGAAGTTAACTGACTGGCCCAAAGTCACACAGCTGGCAAGCGGTGGATCCGGGATTAGAACCCATGACCTCCGACTCCCAAACCCGGGCTCTTTCCACTGAGCAATGCTGCTTCTTATACGTATCTTCCTAAAAATCAATTTAGTACTCTGGGCTCAACTGACTACTTTAAAATAATGCAAATAAAGATTAGGAATGAACAAGATTCCTGGCAACTAAAATAATAATAATTGTGGTATTTTTAAGTGCTTAGTTTGTGATCGATACAGGACAAATACCAGAGAGTAAAGAGGGATTTTAAAATACTTCCCTTTAAGGGCAAAAATTCAATGAAAAGCAGACCATGGGAAGCAGCATGGTGCAGTGCATAGAGCCTGGGCCTGGGAGGAAGAAGGTCATGAGTTCTAATCCTGGCTCCGCCACTTGGATGTGTGGGATTGCGAAAGTCACTTCACTCCTCTGTGCCTCTGTTACCACATCTGTAAAATGGGGGTTGAGACCGTGAGACCCACATGGGACAGGGACGGTGTCCAATCCAATCTGCTTGTATTGACCCCAGCGCTCAGTCCGGTGCTTGGCACAGAGGAAGAACTTAACAAATACCACAATTACTATTATTCTCTAAGTGATGGCATCTTTCATTAGATGCCATTCACATTCTCTCCTCACCAGGCATAATCCAACTGGGGCACGGAGTAAAGTGTGTGGTCAGTGCAGTACAAAGATCACTGCTCTAGGAATCAGGAGACCTTGTTCCTGGCTGACAAACACGGGCAAAGACCACACAATGCACTTCGCAATGTGCTGCACCCTTGCCTGCCTCAAACTAGTTAATGATTTAATTTCTAAAGTTCAAGATGAACAGTAAGAACAAAATTACAGCTGGGTATTTAACTGGCATATATAGCCCACTGACAAGCAGCTATCTATTTGGCAACCAGATGCATTTTTCAAGTGTGTATGACAGAGTGCACAATACAATACAATCTGTACGCATAACTCCAGAAGCTACAGCAGTAACAAACAGGCTCTAAACCACCAAGAGAGGGCAAGTTGGGACATTCAGCCATCTTGAAACAAGAAGCAACCATAATTATCAGTAACAATGGGTTTCTTTGGTCAGCTCAATTTCTGAGATGATTTGTGCTCTAGACATTCAGAGTAGCAAAAATGAACTTAAAGATTTTCCATCTAAAAAAAGAAATGTGTGAATGAATTTGGGGGGATAAATGGATCAGTGGAGAGGGGGAGGCAGGGAAAATTAAAGCCATTTTGTTCCTCTTTCACAAAGCTTCTGCAAATTTCCAGCTACTGTCAATGCACACTATTTTCTTGGAAAGCAATTCTGAAGGGACCAAATTACTAGGTTTAACACCTCACCAAAGAAAGAGCTTGACCCAGGAACTGACAGTAACTGAACTGTTGAATAAGGGGAGATAAGTGATTAAAAATGCTTTATGAAAATTTCTGAACTTAAAGACAAAACTAAGAGCATCAACTAAGAAAAGATGAGGCTGTCAAGACAAGCTAAAAATCTGTTCTTCCCAATTTTCACAGGAAAACAGTACTGGCAAATTGTTGTCTGCCTTCTGTTAATAGGCTGAAGTTACTTCTTGTATCATGAAGAAACTTTTTATTCTAAACTTTTGTTTGTTTGACATGAAGAGGCCTGAATTCATCTCATATAGATCCCTAAGAAGTAATCTTAGCTTCAGCAAAATAGGCTGTTATTCTGCCCAATGGACCACGATTAATGTACTCACCTAACTTAAGAAAAAAAGGCTACTTCTAATTTACTTATGCTTACGCAGGCCTGTTAGCTAATTTGAAAGAAGGTGTCACACTTCCCAAAAAGCTGACGTCAGTCCCGGAAAATGCTGTCTGATAATCTTTTTATAGATTAGTCATCCTAGACAGAAGCATTTATTTTGATGGCCTTTTTCCAGTCTTACAAGATAAAACTACCCACACTGGTTTGTATTAGATTTTCAATAATTCTAAAAAAAAAAATTCAAACTCCAAACTATAAGGAGTTATTTTGACTTGTCACTAGTAGTGGTTTCACTGTATTTTCAAAAGTCCAGCACTTTAAACAGGACTTAAAAGAATTCTCATTTTAACTAATAGAGGGAAAGACCAATTTACTAACTGAAAACTGAAAGGAAGACCAAAGTTTACTAATGGCAAAGGGCGAGTTTTGATGCTGAGAGTGTAGTTGTTCCTGTTCAGTGCTGGTTATTCAACACTTCAAAAATCATAAGTTTTGAGTTGCAATGAACTGTTTCTTTTTTTTTTTAAAAAAAAAAAAAAAGGCTGGTCCCAGTGGCTAAATTTTTCCTACCCAAACCGGGTGTACGCTCACTGTCTCAGACTAAAAATTTTTTTGAGGTCATTGACTTCTAAAATAGTAACCATAGTGTCTAACATCCACTACACATGCAATACATACTGTTGTTGCTGCTATTCCTGTTTTTTATAGGGGATTTCTTTCACTTTGATTTTATGCAGTTTGGTGTTCCATACACCTATTCCATGGCTAAATCTCTGAAAAGGAATACAGGGAGGAAACAATTCCCATTCCATCCAGAAAGATAAATTAGGGATTGAGACTCAGCAGTTCAGAGTCAAAGTTAACCTTTTCGCCTCCTAGATCCAGATGGGCTAAAGCTTAAGTAAAGGAGTCAAACTAAAGCAAAGGCAAAGGAGTCATGCTAAAAGGTTGGGTCAGAAGTAGCAAGGGTGACATTTTTTTGACATGGAAGTGTTTTTTATAGGACACTTCACCCACCACGATCATCTGTAAGTACTTCCCAAGGGCAGTCACCTTTGGATCTTGGATTTGTTTGCACATAATTGTATACTGTTTTTGTCATGATGGTATATTAAAGGCTAGGATTTACAAATAAATATATACATATATTTACAAAGAAATCACATCAGAATAACTCTCTGGACTAGGAATGGTACACATGTAAATAAGGGCATACAACATCCATAACTGTAACTGACATATACTGTCTCCCCCTCTAGACTATGAGCTCGCTGTGGGAAGAGAATGTATCTACCAACTTTGCTCTATTGTACTCTCCCAATTGCTTAGTACAGGATTCTGCGGACAGTAAGCGCTCAATAAATACCACTGATTGATTCACAAACCGATTTGAAGACAGAGATAAAGCCATTTCTTTGTGAAAAGAGCTCACTTGGGAAGCCCCAGAGGTTGGGGATCCAGGAAAACAAGGAAGACATTGCACATCACAGAGAACTCTCAATTAAAAATCATTAGTCCTTTTCTCAGGTCTATACTTTCAAACTCTCTTAAGAAATGTCATTGAACAGGATGACTACCTGCTTTTGGGGGCATAGTATTCAACAAAAGAAGTTAGATTGCCCACCACTGGTTCACAAAGTAAGAGAACAAACCAGGTCTTCCAGGTAAGTAAAAAAAAGTCAAGAAAATATATTCGGGTACCTCAGAGGGGAAGCTCCTGCTTACCAAAGCTAGCCAGTGAATCTAAAGCTTTCGTTTTCTCAGACTCACAAGGGAAATCCTGTACCAGAAAAGATTATGCGTGCTACTCCTTAACTATTTTTACGAATAAGCTTTCCTCAAGAGTCATTCATGGTAGTATCTCCAAGAGCATGTCAGAAATGCTATCAGCACTGTGATGTTTTTATTAGAATTTTTATTACATGGATTTGGAGAGTGGAAAGTAGGAGTTATTTTTTTAAAAATCCCAATGGTTCAGAAAGCATTTTAAAAGGAGGAAAATAACTCCTCCAGAAAATTCCTGGATTTTCCTTAAAAGGTGCATCACTAAAGGGAAGAGTAGGTTCCAAAGAATATTCGCAGTTTTAAAAGTAAAGGCTTTTCGGGCAAGACTAAACACATACTACAAGTCAACAAGCTGGGAATTAAAAAGCCTGTATTTCTTTCATTACAAAATCAGTAGAAAAGAGAAACTCTACTTTCAGACTCCTTTCCTAGGGTCAAAGTAACAAAACAACAAGCCTAGGCAACCCACTCTTGCCCTAAGAAGGTTTCCAAAAAAAAAAAACAAAAACCAAAAACGAATTACCCATCTGTTTTTATGTGAAGACACACAGAACTTCTTTGAGTCCCACCAGATATAAAAGAATACTAATGAAAAGATCCTTCTTGCAACCAGACTGCAAAACACTCAGAACTAAACTGGCTGTAAAATGCATGAGCACGCCACAAGCCCAGAAAAGAAGAGTTGCATCATGAGTAAGTTTCTGGCTCATGACCCTGGAGAACACAGTGTCTCCAGACATACAAGGTTTGTTTTTTTTTTAGGGGAGGGAAGGCAGGAAGAGATTTAGGGTAGTGGTTGGAAGTAGTTGATTAAAAGCATTCAGCCAAGCATCCCTAATATTGCTTACCATTCCTGGAAGAAAAAAATCTGCCAAGATTTTCAGATCTTTTATGCGCTATTATCACGGTACTTGCGTGATTCAAGAAACTCACCCAAACAGTAAGGAAATAAAATTGCACTATTTTTTCCCATTATTTTCAAGCTTTAGGGAACTTGCATGTGCTGAACATCTGGATCCTTTTGACCTAAATCTTTCAGAGAAGACAAAGCCTTGGCGGCTACAGTGGGAATGAACTGAACAGATTCCTAAAGGAGAATTTAGATGAAATCACTACACTTCCCAGAAACAGACAAACCGTCTAATCTGAATGTAGAACAAGTGAGTTAGTTCTTATGCTTTTTTACGGGAAATTATTCAGAGTATATGAAGCCATAAAATTGTGGCCAGCATTCCAATAAGAATTCCTGAGACAGTAATAGAGGATCTCTGAGGAGGTGGAAAAAAGGATAATCTAGGGGATTTCAATGTGAAATTCAATGGATTAGGAGATTTGATCTGAAGGGCCACAATCTCTCAACCATTTAAGAGTCAAAACCAGACAAGATTCTCAAAGGAAAAATCCTAAGTAGGGGTTCTGCTTTCCTCCAAATGCCATCCTTTGAGTCCATTCCTTCACTGCTGAAGGAAACCTGACCTCCTGGAAATGATGTCTGGACGAAAGGCAACACTAATAAGGCTAGGGATCACCTTGGTACTTGCTGCCAAGGAAAGGATATTAACTCAGATGCCTCTGCCGACCTAAAATTTCCTTCCTCTGTTTCACTAATTCAAATCTGAATTCTTATTTAAAATTTGTGAAGAACTTTGAGTTCCGCATCTAAAAATATATGTCACTTTAGTGGATTTAAGAATCCCTAAAACTACACTTCTCCTGAAAGAATTTAAACCCAGCACTGTTGGCCACAAGGTTACTACTGCCTAAGAGTGTCCATAGCATGGCCTAATGGATAAAGCAAGGGCCTGGGAGGCAGAAGGACCTGGGTTCTAAACTCCACTTCATCACTTGTCTGCTGTGTGACTTTGGGCAAGTCACTTCTCTGTGCCTCAGTTCCTTCATCTATAAAATGGGGCTCAAAACTGTGCGCTCCATGTAGGATAGAGATTGGGTCGAACCGATTGGCTTGAATCTACCCCAGGGCTTAGTACAGTGCCTGGCACATAGTAAGTGCTTAACAAATAGCACTATTATTATGATGATGGACTGCTTCAAAATCAATATATTTATTGTAGGCCTGTGACTTTAAAACCCAAAGAAGGGAGGTAAATGCAGACTTCCATTAAATAGCTGAGAGTACAATTACCCGAACAGGACACAAATGCAAATTTCAGTTACAAGGATGCCCCAGGCAGAGCAAAGATATTGAATAAATGCTTACAAATAATAATGTCCTGATCAGTGGCGAGTTCCCAAGGTCTATGCTTCATACCACAACAGCTACCCACTTTCTGGGATAAAGTCTGTCTCCTTTCTACTTATTTCTGATATGGCTAGTCCGAAACAACTCTAAAAATCCCACCCCCACTGCTGGCTTTAGTGACAACAAGTATCAAACTTTGAAGTACTGTGTTGCAGTAGATACAATGACCCTAAACCCCTGCCAAAACATAATGGTGTGACCTGGGGCAAGGCATTTAACTTCTCTGTGCCTCAGTTCCCTCACCTGTAAAATGGGGATTAAGACTGAGAGCCTTATCTACTTGCCTACTTGTTTTTGTTTTGTCTGTCTCCCCCGTCTAGACTGTGACCCCGTTGTTGGGTAGGGATTGTCTCCAGCTGTATGACCATGGGCAAGTCACTTAACTTCTCTGTGCCTCAGTTACCTAATCTGTAAAATGGGAATTAAGACTGTGACCCCACACGGCACAACCTGATTACCTTGTATCTACCCCAGCGCTTAGAACACTGTTTGGCACATAGTAAGCGCTTAATATCAACATTACTATTATCTGTTGCCGAATTGTACTTTCCAAGCGCTTAGTACAGTGCTCCGCACACAGTAAGCACTCAAAAAATACGACTAAATGAATGAACAGGGACAGTGTCCAACCCAATTATCTTGTATCTACCCCAGTGCTTAGTACAGTGCCTGGCACATAGTAAGTGCTTAACAAATACCATAATAATTAATACTATTATTAAGTGCCCAACAAGTTAAAGACTTTTATTCTCTCAGATAAAAACATTTCCTAATTTTCCATTTCTGTACTTTGGAAAAAACACAAAACAATTTCTCTTCACGGGCAAATTTTCCCAGTAAAAGAAAAACATCCACTAATTTGCATTAGTTTCTTTGAATAATACTCTAAAGATTAGTCCATCTGCCTGTATGTCCCCTCATTCCTCCCACTACTTGGTTTTTTAATTTTAGTTTTTACTTCCATAAAAATAGGTTTTGCTCCCCATGGGAGCTTGTTTCTTTGTAGCACAGAAAATCAATTCAAAGATTTCTAATTAGAAATATCCCGGCAGCCACTGGCTGCCTCTCTGTCAGTAGGACTCAGATTGAAGTTTTAAGGCAGCCAGGAATCTTCATTCCTTCACTCCAAAGAGGTGACCAATGAAAAGGTGGGAAGGAGGGAAGGGAAACAGAGGAGGTGGCTGGACTCTTGCCAAAAAGGGCAACTACTGGTGGATAAAGCCGAGACACAGGCAGCTGAAAGTGCAGCCCAAATCCCAACCACAATTTTAAAGATGGAGTTTTAAGGATCGGAGGAACAGATTTCAAAAGAACGCTTGAGCAAATGTCATCCGCATGGTGTAGTGTGCACAGCACGGGTCTGGGAGTCAAAGGTCATGGGTTCTAATTCCGATTGCCACTTCACTCACTCATTTATTCATTCATTCAATCGTATTGATTAAGCGCTGACCATGTGCACAGCGCTGGACTAAGTGCTTGGAATATTCAATTCAGCAACAGAGACGATCCATGCCCAACAACGGACTCACAGTCTAAATGGGGGAGACAGACAACTGTGTGACCTTAGGCAAGTCACTTCACTTCTCTGTGCCTCAGTTCCCTCAATCTGTCAAATGGGGGTTGAGACTGTGCAGCCCCACGTGGGACCTGGACTGTATCCAAACCAATTTGCTTGTATCCACCCCAGCACTCAGTAGAGTGCCTGGCACACAGTAAGCACTTAACAAATACCATCATTCTTCTTTTTAGAGAAGCAGCATGGCTCAATGGAAAGAGCACGGGTTTGGAAGTCAGAGGTCGTGGGTTCTAATCCCGACTCCGCCACTTGTCTGCTGTGTGGCCTTTGGCAAGTCACTTCACTTCTCTGGGCCAGTGACCTCATCTGTAAAAATGGGGATGAAAAAATGTGAGCCCCACATGGGACAATCTGATGACCCTGTATCTACTCCAGCGCTTAAAACAGTGCTCTGCACATAGTAAGCACTTCAATTATGGGAAGTAGAGTGGCTCATTGGAAAGAGCCCAGGCTTGGGAGTCAGCAGTCATGGGTTCGAATTCCAGCTTTGCCACTTGTCAGCTGTGTGACTGTGGGCAAGTCACTTAACTTCTCTGTGCCTCAGTGACCTCATCTGTCAAATGGAGATTAAGACTATGAGCCTCAAGTGGGACAATCTGATTACCCTGTATCTACCCCAGCACTCAGAACAGTGCTCTGCACATAGTAAGTGCTTAACAAATACCAACATTATTATAATTAAATACCATCATTATTATTATTAAACGGGGGAGACAGACAGCAAAGCAAAACAAAAGAAGACAACATCGTCAAGATAAATAGAATCAGGGGAGCCTCCACCAGAAGCAGCCTGGCTCAGTGGAAAGAGCACAGGCTTGGGAGTCAGAGGTCACGGGTTCTAATCCCAGCTCCGCCACTAGTCAGCTGTGTGACCTTGGGCAAGTCACTTAACTTCTCTGTGCCTGTTACCTCATCTGTCAAATGGGGATTAAAACTGTGAGCCCCACGTGGGACAATCTGATCACCTTGTATCCCCCAGCGCTTAGAACAGTGCTTTGCAAATAGTAAGCACTTAAAAAATACCACAATTCTTTTTTTATTTTTAAATAGGGTCATAAATAATATATAGAAATGAGCACAGCGCTGAGCGGAGGGGAAGGGGGAAAAGCAGAGGAGGGGGAGCAGAGGGAAAGAGGGGCTCAGTGTGGGAAGGCCTCCTGGAGGAGGTGAGCTATTTGGGAAGGGAGACAAAAGAACGGGCCAGGGAGCCTGGGCCCCATCCAAGCCGGCAAGGCCACCACCTGCCATCGGCCTCCCCCAGGACCCCCGAGCAGCCGAGGAAGGACGGCCCCGGTGCCCAGCATGTCCTGCTGCCCGGCTGGCAGGGGCAGGGGCAGGAGCTGGACAGGAGCCGGGGCAGGAGCTGGAGCAGGGGCAGGGGCAGGAGCTGGGGCAGGAGCTGGAGCTGGAGCAGGAGCAGGAGCAGGGGCAACAGCTGGAGCAGGGGCAAGAGCTGGAGCAGGGGATGGAGCAGGGGCAGGAGCTGGAGCAGGGGCAGGGGCAGGGGCAGGGGCAGGAGCTGGAGCTGGAGCAGGGGCAGGAGCTGGAGCAGGGGATGGAGCAGAGGCAGGGGCAGGGGCAGGAGCTGGAGCAGGGGCAGGAGCTGGAGCAGGGGCAGGAGCTGGAGCAGGGGCAGGGGCAGGGGCAGGAGGCGGCCCAGGGGTTGCCCCAGACCCTCCCGGGGGCGAAGTCCCCACCCCAGGCCCGTTGTGGCGGAAGGACGATGAAGGGTCATTCCTCCAATCGTATTAATTAATTCATTCGTTCATTCAATAGTATTTATTGAGCGCTTACTGTGTGCAGAGCACAGGACTAAGCGCTGGGAATGGACAGTCCGGCAACCGATAGAGACCATCCCTGCCCACTGACGGGCTTACAGTCTAATCGGGGGAGATCATTATTATTAATTGAGCGCTTACTCTGTGCAGAGCGCTGGGAATGGAGAATTAAGAGAGACCGTCCCTGCCCCACGACGGGCTCCCAGTCCAAACGACAGCGGGAGATCTCAGGGCTCAGATCTTGGGGCGGGTTGGGGGGAGGATCCGCACGGTGAGAGGGGCCAAGAGGGCCCGGGGCGCGCCCACGGCTCGGGGAGGGAGGGAGGGAGGGAGGGCCTCACCCGCTCCCCGCCGAGGACGCCCCCCGAGGGGCCCGGGGATCCCGCCCAGCACCATCCCCCCACACCACACCACACCCACACCACACCCACACCCACACCCACACACCCCCCCAGGACGGCGGGCCCCGACCAGGGCGGGAAGGAGGCAACCCGCGGCGCCCGGGGAAGGAAGGAGGGCGGTCACCCCGACCCCGCTCACCGTTGGGGGGACGGTGGTGGTGAGGACGGTGGTGGTGAGGACGGTGGTGCCGCCGCCGGCCCGGCCGAAGCTCCGAGGCTCCCGCTGCCACCTCAGCCGCCGCCGCCACCTGCCCCACTGCAGCAGCGGACCCGCCTCCTCGGCTCTTCGGCTCCTCGGCTCTTCGGCTTTTCGGCTCCCCGGCTCCTCGGCTCCCCGGCTCTTCGGCTCCTCGGCTCCCCGGCTCTTCGACTCCTCGGCTCGCCGGTTCCTGAGTCTTCGGCTCTTCGGCTCCTCGGCTCCAGGGCGGGAGCTCGTGACGTCACGGTCTCGGGCCTCGACCGCTCAAAGGCGAAGACGGCCGCAGGCCCCGCCCCTTTGCCGCTGCCGCGCGCCCTCCCTCCCCCTCCCTTCGTCGCCTCAGGCCCCCTTTCCCTTCCGCCCTTGCTCCCTCACGTCCACTTTTCTTCACCTTAGCCCCTTTTTCGTCCTCTCTCTTCCACCACAGCCCCTCCTGCCTCTCTCTCTCTTTCTCCTTTGTTGCCTCCACAACACCCCCAGTGCGGTTTCTGTGGCAGATATCTCTAATCGCCTCCCGTCCTCGTGGCATTCATTCCAGGGCCCCAGAGCCGACTCCATCCTTTTAAACAATCCCCAGGTTTTAATTCAAAACTCTCCCGCCGGTCCCTCCTCCAAAACATGAAAAACACCAGGAAAAAGAACAGCTGAGACGGGGCCCAAAGGGGTTTTTATTTCTCAGATTTCAGGCGTGGTGAGGAGTTTTAGGACCGGCTCTGCAGTGACAGAAGACTCAGACTTGTAATAATAATAATAATGTTGATATTTGTTAAGCGCTTACTATGTGCCGAGCACTGTTCTAAGCGCTGGGGTAGACACAGGGGAATCAGGTTGTCCCACCTGGGGCTCACAGTCTTAATCCCCATTTTACAGATGAGGGAACTGAGGCACCGAGAAGTTAAGTGACTTGCCCAAAGTCACACAGCTGGCAAGTGGCAGAGCCAGGGTTCGAACCCATGACCTCTGACTCCAAAGCCCGTGCTCTTTCCAGTGAGCCACGCTGCTTCTCGTAGACGGAGGGAAGCTGGTTTGGGGGTCCCCTCTATCTCAAAGGAGTCAAGGCAAAGTAGAGGATGTGAAATCCCTGGAAACAAGGCAATAATATTAATGATGATGGTATTCGTTAAGTGCTTACTATGCATCGAGCACTGTTCTAAGCCTTGGGGGAGATACAAGGTCATCAGCTTATCCCACGTGGGGCTCCCAGTCTTAACCCCCATTTTACAGATGAGGTCACTGAGGCCCAGTGAAGTGACTTGCCCAAAGTCACACAGCTGACAAGTGGCGGAGCCGGGATTAGAACCCACGACCTAGACTGTCAGCCCGTCATTGAGCAGGGATTGTCTCTATCTGTTGCCAAATTGTAATAATAATAATAATGTTGGTATTTGTTAAGCGCTTACTATGTGCCGAGCACTGTTCTAAGCGCTGGGGTAGACACAGGGGAATTAGGTTGTCCCACGTGGGGCTCACAGTCTTAATCCCCATTTTCAGATGAGGGAACTGAGTCACAGAGAAGTTAAGTGACTTGCCCACAGTCACACAGCCAACAAGTGGCAGAGCTGGGATTCAAACTCATGAGCCCTGACTCCAAAGCCCATGCTCTTTCCACTGAGCCACGCTGCTTCTCATGCTTGTACATTCCAAGCACTTAGTCCAGTGCTCTGCACATTGTAAGCACTCAAATAATACTGAATGACCTCTGACTCCCAAGCCCGGGCTCTTTCCACTGAGCCACACTGTGTGACTTGTCCTGTTGATTCCAGAAATGCCTCCCAACTCACTTGAACCAGATCCCTTTGCCTTTGAAATTGCAACCCTCAACCCCTACTGGGCTCTCTTCTTCAGCTACAAAGTGTCACCCACATATTCCTATGGACCATTCTTACATTCAATTCTATTTTTTGAACACTTACTGTGTACAAAGCATTGTATTAAGCTCTTGGAAAGTACAATTCAGCAATAGACAATCCCTGCCCACACCGGGCTTATGGTCTAGAATAGGGGAGACAGACTTCAAAACAAGTAAACAAGCATCAGTATATATAAAGAGAATTACAGATATATACTCATCAAACAAGTAAAAAGGCATTAATATAAATAAATAGAATTAGAGATATGTACATACACATACAAGTGCTGTGGGGCGGGGAGAGCAAAGGGAGTGAGTTGGGGTGACATGGAGAGGAGGGGGAACTGAAAAAAATGGGGATTAGTCTGGGAAGGCCCCCTGGAAGAGGTGAGCCTTCAGTGGGGCTTTGAAGGGGCGAAGTATGATTTGAGGAAGAAGCCTTCCAGGCCAGGGGTAGGAACTGGGCCAGGGATTGATGGCGGGACAGGCCATGATGAGGCCCAGTGAGAAGGTTAGCACCATAGGAGGGCACTGTGCGACCTGGGCTGGAAAAGGAGAGAAGGGAGGCAAGGTAAGAAGGGGCAAGGTGACGGAGAGCTTTGAAGCCAATAGTGAGGAGTTTTTGCTTCATAGGTAACCACTGTAGATTTTTGAGGAATGGGGGGTGACTTGCCCTGAGCGTTTCTGTAGAAAGATAATCAGGGCAGCAGAGTGAAGGATGGACTGAAGTGGGGAGAGACAGGAGGTTAGGAGGTCAGAAAGGAGGCTGATGCAGTAATCCAGTCAGAATAGGATGAGTGATTGTACTAAAGTGGCAGGGGTTTGGATGGAGAGGAAAGGGCGGATCTTGGCCATGTGAAGATGAGACCAGCAGCCTTTAGTGACGGATTGGTTATGTGGGGTGAATGAGAGAGCGGAGTCAAGGATGACACCAAGGTTGAGGATTATGAGATGGGAAGGATGGTAGTGCTGTCCACAGCGATGGGAAAGTCAGGGAAGATATATGTTTTTTAGAAAACAGTGATAGATTTTTTAGTGCAGATTATAACCATAACCAAAAATCCAAGAATTGCAAATTGACTGGTGGGCCCTTTAGCTGAGTTCATTCCATTTTTATGCTTGATTATGCTTGGGAAAAGTTTTTTACCTATTAGTCATTCTGGCAAGAACAAGTGCTCTCAGAAAAAGTCAAGCACTTAGTTTACACCTTTATTTCTCTTTCAGAACCCACTTCCTTTTTGATTAAACTTTTAACATTCTACAGGATTGGATATTTTAAGACCAAGACACCCACCTCTTCCCTCCAAAAGTGTAGTCTTCAAACAAAAGGAACATAAGAGTCTGTTTTTGTTTTTTTGTTTGTGGGGATTTTTTGGTGTTCTCCCTGCAACATGAAAGGTATTTATGCTTTTTTCCTGCCCCAGTTCCTTAGGATTTGGTTTGTCAAAAGATTCCATGGCATCTCTGTGTTTAATTACAAAAGAGGAAGAAAGAGGCCTGAAACCAGGGTTTCTAAATCACTATTTCCAAAAGAATTTATATCAGCATTTATTAAGACCTAAAATCCCTGCTAGAAGAGCTAGTGCTTCCTCTAATCATTGTAATAGGAGCAATATTCGCAACCTGCCCGGCCTTTTAACTAAATTGAAAATGAAACTTGAAAGAGGGGTGAGAACAAGAGGGCTAGGGGCTTTCTAATTCAGTATCTGTCAACTCTACAGTGCTCTTAGTTTTATGTCTTCAATTGCCAGACTCTGGAGGCATTGTCTACCTGCTAAAGAAAACTAATTATTGGGGATAGATATTATTTACATAAATAAACTGAATAAAAATTATGGTTATAATCTGCACTAAAAAATCTAAGAAACAAGATTTCTACTCATAGTGTTAACTTTTATTAACAGTCCAATAGTTGGTTGGATTCTATACACAATATGTAAACACAATTTATTTAGGAATTGTAAAAAAAGGAAAGGAGCAATTTGCAGAATCAAATACAAGTATATACACATATATGTTTTTTAGAAAACAATTTATTACTTTTACTAAAAAGTGGAACTAACCATTAAATTCACTGTATATGAAAGTTAAAAAAACATCCTGCCAGCATAATAGTCACAATAAAATTTAGGGATAATTATGTACTAAAACTGAGCTATTTTCCTAAAAAATTAAAATTGCAATTTTTCCTCATATATCTACATGTTCATAGCTGTTATTCCACAAATTATTTTTTAAAACAATGGGCTAATGCACAGTTCAAGTGAACACTCAAGTTTCAGTTAATAGAATTGCTAGCTAAAGAAAAACTATCTTATGAAAACAAAGCCTTCATTGTGCACATTAGTTAGTAGAGAACAGTATAAAGGACTAAAACTGCCCACACTCATGAAAACTGCTGCTGAACCTTCTGAATAGTCTAGAGTTGTTTAAATTTGGAAATATCATAAAACATTTCTGGTTATCCACTGTAAAGAATTTCAGAATAATCAACTGTTTAATGCAATAGTTCTACCTAAAGCACAAAAGCTGAAAACCCTTGATCACAGCAAATGTCACCAATCTTCTCAGCCACTCTGGCCCTGTCAGATCCTGAGTAGGCAGAGTGGACATGAAGATAAAAATAGCCTCCTGAAGAACTGGTACAAAGTCAGTCTGTCTTGAGGTTTTGAAAAAACTCTAAGTAGAATACCGTATAGAATTACAAGGTAAAATCTTGGGCAGTTTATACAATTTTTGAAATAGTAGACATAATAAAAAATGTATTACAGTCATGGTAATTCACTTGAAACTAAGGCATTCAGCCTTTTTTATTTATGAATCTGCTTCAGTATTTTTACAGCAATCAGAGAAACTCTAGTTTTAAAGCAATACTTATCTTGGTTACCAAAGAAGATTTTGTCTCATTGTTTCGCATATTTATTATCAGGTAAATACATTCCATCCGAAACATTTTGGCACAAGTTCTCAACATTCATTCCCAGCAGTCTCATTCAGACCTTTGCAACTGGTTCTCAAGGGAAATTTTGATTCACTATCAACATGTGGCCATAAGTAGGTTTACCTAAGGCTCAAACACTTTATATTTAAATGCTTAAATTATATATTACAATTTATTTATTTATATTAATGTCTGTCTCCTCCCCTAGACTGTACTTTTGTTATGGGCAGGGCGTGACCGCTAATTCTGTTGTACTGTACTCACCCAAGCAGTTAATATAGTGCTCTTGCACATAGTAAGTGCTCAATAAATACCATTGGTTGATTGATTATATTCTATAGGAATCTAAATCAGTATCTTTTGGCTTTTTTTCACTGTATCTGCAGGTTTTTTATTTAGCTTGATCTACAGATTTTCCTCCCTCTCAGGATCATACCTGGAGGGTATCCAGTACTCTTCCAGTCTCTACTATGGGAGGGAGAGTCAAGCAGAGGCATATCATTCCATTCTTAGCTTGGGCAATGGCTAGCGAGTGAAAGGCAATTTGCTACAAGTCAAAACTCACCTGTGCTGGGCAGCAGCAGCATGGGAGAGAGTTCAGGGCGGAGACTCGAGTTTACTGTGCAGAAGGAGGCAATGGTAAACCGCTTCTGTATTTTTACCAAGAAAACTCTATGGATCCACTACCAGAATGACTACATATGGAGGTCGGGTGTTCTGGGAGATATGCGTCCATGGTGTCATTATGGTTCAGAGATGACTCGACAGCATAAGACAAGACAAGACAGATTTTCCCCAATCAATAAAATACAGATTTTCCATTTGTAGCTCTCAACTTTCTTGCCTCTATGTACTGTGTCCAAGGTGAAGGACATTTCTTATCATTATTCCCTCACTGCCCTGTTTTTTTAAATATTTGTTAAGCACTTACTATGTGCCAGGTACTGTACTAAGTGATGGGGTAGACACAAGATAACCAGGTTGGACACAATCTCTGCCCCATAGGAGGATCACAGTCTAGTCAGTATTCATTCATTCATTCAATAGTACTTATTGAGCGCTTACTATATGCAGAGCACTGTACTAAGCACTTGGAATGTACAACTCGGTAACAGATAGAGACAGTTCCTGCCCTTTGACGGGCTTACAGCCTAATCGGGGGAGACAGACAGACAAGAACAATGGCAATAAATAGAATCAAGGGGAAGAACATCTCATTAAAACAATAGCAAATAAATAGAATCAAGGTGATGTACATCTCATTAACAAAATAACAAAATAAATAGGATAATGAAGATATATACAGTTGATTAACAGTAACATGCGAAATTGGTAGGATTTAATCCCTATTTTCCAGATGAAGTAACTGGCAAACAGAGAAGTTAAATAATAATAATTGTGGGAACTGCTAAGTCACACAGCAGATGAATGGTAGAACCAGGATTAGAACACAGGTTCTCTGACTCCCTTTCCATGCTGCTTCCCATGCGCAAGTGGGCATTATAAATCGTTATATGAGGACTAAGAGGAAACGAGGCTTGGTAATACTATCAATGGTCTTGTACTAATAAATGAAACCATAGAGCATGGTAGAGACCAAAATGAATAACTAGATCATTGCATCCATTCCATCTTCCTAAAACTAGAAAGAACCCCAACCAGATCAATCAGTCCATTGTATTTACTGAGCACTTATTGTCTGCAGAGCACTGTACTAAGCACTTGGGAGAGTACAATACAATACATGATCCCTGCCCACAACAAACTTGCGGTCTAGAGGGGGAGATAGATATTAATATAAACAAATACAGATATGTGCATAAGTGCTGTGGGGCTGGGAGAGGGGATGAATTAAGGAAGTAAGTCAGGGTAACACAGGGGGCAAAAGGGAATGGAAGAACAGGAAAATACTGCTTAGGCAGAAAAGGCTCTTGGAGGAGATGTGCCTTCAATAAGGTTTTGAAGCTGGGGAGAGTAATTGTCTGCCAGATATGAAGAAGGAGGGCATTCCAGAGGAGAGGCAGGATGTGGGCTGGAGGATGGTGGCGAGATAGACAAGATCAAGGTGCGGTGAGTAGGTTGGCATTAAAGGAGTGAGGTGTGAGGGCTGATTTGTAGGAGAGTAGCAAAGTGAGGGAGGAGAGGGCAAGGTGATTGAGGGTTTTAAAGCCAATGATGAGGAGCTACTGTTTGATGCAAAGGTGAATGGGCAATCACTACAGATTCTTGAGGAGTGGAGAAACATGTCCTGAATGTTTTTGTAGAAAAATGATCTAGGCAGCATATTGAAGTATTGACTGAAGTGGGGAGACGGGAAGCAGTGAAGTCAGTAATCAAGGCCAAATAGGATAAAAGCTTGGATTAATGTGGTAGTGGGTTGGATGGAGAGGATGGGATGGATTTTGGCGATGTTATGGAGGTAGAACAAGCAGGATTTAGTGATAGATTGAACGTGTGAGTTGAATGAGAGAGAGGAGTCGAGGACAATGCCAAGGTTATGGTCTGTGAGGCAGGAAGGATGGGGAGCTATCTAGAGTGATGGGAAAGTCAGGGGAAGGACAGGGTTTGACATGTTTTGTTCTGTTCTGTTCTGTTATGTTCTGTTTTTGACATGTTAAGTTTGAGCTGAGGTCAGGACATCCAAGTAGAGGTGTCTTGACGGTAGGAGGAAATGCGAGAGTGCAGAAAGGGAGAGAGATAAGGGCTGGAGATATAGACTGGGAATCATTCGTTCATTCATTCAATTGTTTTTATTAAGTGCTTACTGTATACAGAGCACTGTACTAAGCCTTTGGGAGAGTACAGTACAACAATAAACAGACACATTCCCTGCCCACAGCAAGCTTACAATCTGGGCGGCGGGGGGGGAGACAGACATTAATATAAATAAATAAATATACTACAGTTATGTCATAAGTGCTGAAGGGCTGGGAGGGAGGATGAATAAAGGGAGAAAGTCAGGGAGACACAAAAGAGCGTGGGTTTAAGTCTGGGATGGTCTCTTGCAGAAGATGTGCCTTCAATAGGGCTTTGAAGTGGGGGAGAGTAATTGTCGGATATGATAATAATGTTGGTATTTGTTAAGCGCTTACTATGTGCAGAGCACTGTTCTAAGTGCTGGGGTAGATACAGGGTGGCTCAGTGGAAAGAGCACGGGCTTGGGAATCAGAGTTCATGGATTCGTATCCCAGCTCTGCCACTTGTCAGCTGTGTGACTGTGGGCAAGTCACTTAACTTCTCTGGGCCTCAGTTACCTCATCTGGGAAATGGGGATTAAGACTGTGAGCCTCACGTAGGACAACCTGATAGCCTGTATCTACCCCAGCGCTTAGAACAGTGCTCTGCACATAGTAAGCACTTAACAAATACCAACATTATTAACATTATTATTACAGGGTAATCAAGTTGTCCCACATGAGGCTCACAGTCTTAATCCCCATTTTACAGATGAGGTAACTGAGGCACAGAGAAGTTAAGTGACTTGCCCACAGTTACACAGCTGACAAGCGGCGGATTCAGGATTTGAACCCATGACCTCTGACTCCCAAGCCCGTGCTCTTTCCACTGAGCCTCGCTGCTTCTCTATGAGGAGGGAAGACGTTTGAGACCAGAGGGGGGATGTGGGCAAGGGGTTGGAAGCAAGATAGACAAAATTGAGGTACAGCGAGAAGGTTAGCATTACAGGAGCAAAGGGTGCAGGCTGGGTTGTAGTAAGGAGAGTAGCGAGGTGAGGTAGGAGGAGACAGGGTGATTGAGGGCTTTAAAGCCAAAGGTGAGGAGTTTCTGTTTGATGTGGGGGTAGATGGGCAACCACTAGAGTTTCTTGAGGCTTGGGGAAACATGTCCTGAACGTTTCTGTAGAAAAATGATCCTCATTGAGGTGGTAGTTGAAGACATGCAAACTCTTCAAATTGTCTACTTTCATTCCCTTGTGCTTGTGGTAACACTTCACTTATCTAAATGCCTTCTCATTTAGAGAACAGTCATCTCATTTAAGACTTTCTGCTACTTCTTCTGCATGTAAATCAAAGAAAGTCGAACTGAAGGAATATGTAATCTGATCCCTGGGTCCTTGATGAGAGCCCTTCAGAAAACTCCAACATCTTAATAAATTAATAGTAAGCGCTTAAATACTACAAAGAAGCAAACAAAAAATTGATCAGCTGGGCCACCTCAGGCAAGCACTTGAGGTCTCTGTGCTTTCCCCTACCTCCAAGGGAGGTGTGAGGACATATTTCAATAATCAAGGTCAGAGTGCTGTGGAATAATAATAGCTCTATACAAATTTAAAGTGGGGTTATTATATTCCTAAAGATAACCAACAGTAGGATTTCTCGGTGAAGAATTCATCACTGTTAATTCAAGAGCTCCAAATTAAATCTCAATTTAATTATAAATTGTAAGATACTTGAAGGCAGGGATTGTGTCTACAAAATCTATTGGACTGTACTCTCCCAAGTACTCAGTACAGTGCTCTGGACACAGTAAGTACTCAGTAAATACATTAATGTATTGATTGGTTTGTATTTGCAGTGTGTCTTACCATATTTTATTAATCCTTCCCCTAAATTGTAAGTTTCTTGTGGGTAGCTATCAGTCCACTCATTCTAGTGTACTCTTCCAGCTACTTAATATAGCCTTCTGCACATGGTAGTGCTAAATAAAACACTTCAGGGAGGAAGATGATTAGTGCTTTTTTTCTTTTCATTTTACACTTTAGAAAATTGAGACCCACAGAATTTAACCGGTATGCCCAAAACCACACTGAAAATTACATGTAGTAGACCTGGTGATTCACAATCCTTGACTCATCATAATAACAATAATAATGATAATAATAATTGTGGTCTTTGTTAAGTGCTCACTATGTTCCAGGCACTATGTTCCAGTGCTTAGTACAGTGTTTTGCACACAGTAAGCTCTCAATAAATACAAATGAATGAACTAAGCACTGGGGTGGATACGAACAAATCAGGTTGGACATAATCCCTGGCCATGTGGGACCCACAGTTTCAATCTTCATTTTCCAGATGAGGTATCTGAGGCCTAGAGAAGTGAAGTGACCTGCCCAGAGGTCACACAGCAGACTTTTCAATCCATTACTTAATCCACTGGACCTTATTACCAGCATGCAGCTTCTTGGCATCTTACTTGAAGCTTTCTTCTAACTTATTTCAGTGACAGGTAGAAACTACAACAGCTACTAACGCCTCCTACGGGGGAAAGATAATGAGTCCTTTAATATTTTCCTTTTAGATAAAAGAAAGAGTATCTGACTAGCAACAATCTCCAACACCGGAACTCAGTAGGCAATTGTCAGAGATCAGTCAAACAATCATATTTATTAAGCACTTACTGTGTGCAGAGCACTATACTAAGTGCTTGGGAGACTACACTACAAGATAACAGAGTCAATATACATATTCCCTGCCTACAGTGAGCCTACAGTCTGGAGGTGGGGACAGACAATCAGGGCGGGCACCCAGCCTTCAAACTTGACTCATTTCCCATATCTTCCAGATAATACATTACATTGCAATAGTAATATGCTCTGGTTTCTGCTTTAGATCTCTGAATCTTAAAACACTTAGTCAAGGCTAATTAATTTTTACCCTATCCCTGTCAGGAACAGGAAGTAAAGTGTTATTAGCCCCATGGCACAGATGAAGGACCTGAGGCCCAGAGAAGTTAAGTGCTGAAGGCTATAGGAGTGAGTCACGGGAATACAAGGCCCCCATTTGAACTAAAAAAATTCTGACTCCCAGGCCTGTGTTTTGTCTCTGTACTCTTGATGCTTGATTCCTAATCTGGGCAGAGGGGTCGCAGCCGTGATAGTGTCATTCTAACCAATGGGCGATTATCCCTCTCCAAGGAAAACCCGTTCCCTAACATGAGTAGGACCTCCGGGTGAAGAGACACACCTGTAGCCTAGTAAGTCAGTTAGTCAATCATGGCAGTGTGCACATCACTGTACTAAGCGCTTGGGAGAGTATAATACAACAATAAACAGGCACATTCCCTGTTCACAATGAGCTTATAGTCTAGAAGGGGAGACAGACATTAATATAAATAAATTACAGATGATGATGATGGTATTTGTTAAGCACTTACTATGTGCAAAGCACTGTTCTAAGCACTGGGCACTGTTCTAAATGCTGAGTACCATTTTAAGTGCTGAGCACTGTTCTAAACATGTGGGGATGGGAGGGGGGATGAATAAAGAAAGCAAGACAGGGTGAAACAAAAGAGTGTGGGAGAAGAGGAAAGGAGGGCTTAGTTAGGGAAGGCCTCTTGGAGGAGATGTGCCTTCAGTAAGACTTTGAAGGGGGAGAGAATAATTGTCTGTCGGATATGAGGAGGGAGGGCGTTCCAGGCCAGAGGTAGGATGTGGGTGAGAGGATGGTGATGAGATAGATGATAACGAGGTACAGCGAGAAGGTTAGCATTAGAGGAGCGAAGTGTGTGGCCTGGGTTGTAGTAGGAGACTAGGGAGGCAAAGTAGGAGGGGGCAAGGTGAATCCTCCCATCACCTCTCATTTTATCATGAAGGGGAGGGAGATCAGGAGGAAGAGATGTTACTGCACATCCTGGTTTCTCTCTTCCAGGAGCAGAGAGGTGAGGCAGAGCTTCTGAAGCCCAGAGAGAAGGACCCTCACCATTGGCGTGCCCGATCTTTGAGCACACAGTGGGGAGAATTGTGGGGGTTTCCCTCTCTGGTCCAGTAGGGAGAGAAACGGCCCTCTTCGTAGGACAGGGGAAGAGAGACAGAAATGGGGAAAAGGGGGAATGAAAATTAATGAATGAGAGAAGGAAAAATGGGAAAGAAGGAAGACTGTGAGCCCACTGTGGTACAGGCACTGTGTCTGATCCGATTATCTGTTATCAAGAACAGTGCTTGACACATGGTAAGTGCTTAATATGTACAGGGAAAGGAGTGGGAGGGAAAGAAGGAGGAAGAAAAATAAGGAGAGGGAAAAGGAGGAAAGTGGTGGGAGAGGGAGGAAGAAAAGGAAGAAAACAGAAGGGAGAGAGGATAAATCTGAGGGAGAAAAGAGAAAGAGGAAAGGAGAAGAGCTGAAGGAGGAAGAGAGAAAAAAGGGAATACACCAACTGCTTTACCCAGCTTGACCACAGTATCAGACTCCTCACTGGTCTCCCAGCCTCTCCCCTCTTTGCTCTGCCATTAAGATCATCTTTCTAAAATGTTCTGCACTTGTCTCTCCATTTCTTAAAAACCTCTAATGGTAACCCAGTCCTTTCTGAATCAAACAGAAATGCCAGGGTTTCATCAGGTGTGAAACCAGGATTAGTATCCAGGTCATTCTGACTCCCAGGCCCGTGCTTTATCCACTAGACAATGTTCCTTCTCTTCCTTCTCAAACTCATCTTCTCGCTATGCTTCAAATTCGACTTTCCAGCCTCCTAACCCCTGCCCTCCCCAACTCCTCCTACTTGAAATCCAACCTACCACAACTCTCTTCATTTTCAAAGCCCTTCTGAAATCTCTCCTCTTCCAGGAAAGCTTCCTGGTTAATCTTTCTTCTCCCCAGTTAACTCCTCGGCACTTTTGCACTCCCAATCCAAACCCTTATTGTACATATCAATTTCTAAACCCAAACCCTCCTTGTTCATATCAATTACATATTATATTTGAACAGTTCCTTCTATTTGTAAATTACTTTTTGTTTCTCCCACATATTAGATTTTAATTTCCACAAGAAAATTTTGAATGTGTTGTTTAATTGTGTGGTACTCTCCTAACTGCTCACTTCAATGCTCTGCACAGACTAGGTGCTCGATAAATACTCCTGATTGATTTCTTGATTGATGGAAAAACAGGAGAGGGAGAGAAACAAAGAGGACCAAAAAACATTCCTTCAATGGTATTTATTGAGCACATATTTTGTGCAAAGCACTGTACTAAGTGCTTGGGAGAATAGACCCATTCTCTGCCCACAACAAGTTCACGGTCTGGAGAGGGAGACAGGCATTAATATAAATAAACTACAGATATATGCATACATGCTGTGGAGCTTGGAGGGGGGATGAATAAATGGAACAAGTCAGGATGATGCAGAAGGGAGTGGGAGAAGAGGAGGGGAAGCCTTCTTGGAGGAGTTGTGCCTTCAATAAGGCTTTATAGGGGATGAGAGACATTTCCTGTCTGATATGAGGAGGGAGAGTGTTCCAGGCCAGAGGCAAGATGTGTGGCTCAGTGGAAAGAGCCTGGGCTTCGGAGTCAGAGGTCATGGGTTCGACTCCTGGTTCTGCCACTTGTCAGCTGTGTGACTGTGGGCAAGTCACTTAACTTCTCTGTGCCTCAGTTACCTCATCTGTAAAATGGGGATTGACTGTGAGCCTCACGTGGGACAACCTGATTACCCTGTATCTAACCCAGCGCTTAGAACAGTGCTCTACACATAGTAAATGCTTAACAAATACCAACATTATTATTATTATAAGATGTGGGTGAGAGGTCGGTGGTGAGAAAGATGAGATGGAGGTACAGTGAGAAGGTTAACGTTAGAGGAACGAAGTGTGCGGACGGGGTTGTAGAAATAGAGTACTGAAGTGAGGTAAGAGGGGGCAAGGTGATTGAGTGCTTTAAAGCCAATGGTGAGGAGTTTTTGCTTGATGCAGAGGTGAATGGGCAACCACTGGAGTTTCTTGAGGATTGGAAAGATATGGTCTGAACCTTTTTTCAAGAAAAGGATACAGGCAGCAGAATGGAGTAAGGACTGGCGAGGAGAGAGGAAGCGGGGAGTTCAGCAAGAAGGCTGGTACAGTAATCAAAGTGGGAAAGGATAAGTGCTTGTATTGATGTGGTAGCAGTTTGGATAGGTAGGAAGGGGCAGATTTTAACGATGTTGTGAAGGTACAACTGACAGGGTATAGTGTTGGATTGAATATGTGGGTTGAAAGAGAGAGAGGAGTCACAGATAACGCCAAGGTTATGGGCTTGTGAGACAGGAAAGATGGTGCTGCTGTTCACGGTGATGGGAAAGTCACAGGGAGGAAGGAGTTTGGGAGGGAAGATAAGGAGCTCTGTTTTGCACATACTAAGCTTTAGATGACAAGAGTGAGAAGAAAAAAAGTCAAGTGACAAGAGGAAAAGGCATTAAAAGGGGAAATGAGAAGAGGAGTGAGGGAGGCCTGGAGAGAAAGAGAGAGGAGTACAAGGGCAGAGAAAGAGTGACAAATACTTCCTTTCCTGTGGTCTCCCAACTGCTCACTGCTCAGCATACAGTAAGTGCTCAATAAATACTATTGATCAATTGATAAGCCAAGATAGATAAGAGAAAGAATGAAATAGACCAAAAAAAAGAGTTGCAGGACAAAGAAAGAGTGGAGAGTGGTAGGGGGAGAAAAGTGATGGAGGGAATTATCATAAGAAAAGAAAGTTAAAGGGAAAAGGAGATAAAAGAGGGAAAATACTGCATCTTTCTCTTGGACATTTCTGTTAGTGGGTATCCATTTTTCATCCTGTGTCAACTGTACACATAAAGCTAAATAACCTGTGTGGCTCCTTATTTCTGCCTTGCAGCAGAATCCAATACAATAAATACAAGTAAAGTGAATGCCATCTCCCTAAATACTATGCTGTTAAAACAATTTAAATGCTACAATGCACAGACTAATTGAAACAGAGAATGAAGAGACTCAGGCAGACAGGAAGAGTGGGCTTGGATGGGTACTAGAAATCATGTTTGCTACATATACAGTATAATATATGAAGTATATTTCTGCATGACAAGCAGCATGAGGTAGTGGACAGATCAGAGGCCCGGGAGTCAGAAGGCTGTGGGTTCTAATACTAGCTCTGCCACTCATAATAATAATGTTGGTATTTGTTAAGCGCTTACTATGTGCCGAGCACTGTTCTAAGCGCTGGGGTAGACACAGGGGAATTAGGTTGTCCCACGTGGGGCTCACAGTCTTAATCCCCATTTTACAGATGAGGGAACTGAGGCACAGAGAAGTTAAGTGACTTGCCCACAGTCACACAGCCGACAAGTGGCAGAGCTGGGATTCGAACTCATGAGCCCTGACTCCAAACCCCATGCTCTTTCCACTGAGCCACGCTGCTTCTCAATGTGCTGTGTGACCTTGGGCAAGTCCCTCTTCACTTCTCTGGGCCTCAGTTTCCTCACCTGTAAAATGGGGATTGAGACTGAGTCCCATGTGGGATAGGGACCATGTCCAATCTAATTTGCTTGTATCCACCCCACTGCTTAGTACAGTGCCTGGCACATAGTAAGCATTTAATACTTTGATTACTGTTGTTATTAGTATTAATAATAATCATTAATACTACTACTAATAATCATTTACTGTTGTTATTAGTATTAATAATAATAAATACTACTAATAATAATCATGAGGAACAACCATCTTTTTTAATAGCACTTACAGTGGCCAAACACTGTGCTAAGCATTCTAAGTACTAGGATAGAGACAAGTTAATTAGGTCAGACACAATGGCTGTCTTGCGTGGAGCTCACAGTTTAAGTAGGAGAGAGAACAGGTATCCCCATTTTACAGTTGAGGAAACTGAGGCACAGAAAAGATAAGTGACTTGCTCAAGTAATTGGCAGAGCTGGGATTAGAAAACAGGTACTTCTGACTCCCAGGCCCATGTTCTCTCCACTAGGCCACACTGCTTCTTACAGTTGTAATGTTATGAAGTTTTCGATTATGCTAAGAAAGCACTGCATAGACCAAAAATCTGGGGCCCATATCATTGCAAGATCTAGCCTTGTTTATCTTCAAGAGGAGAGGGGAAAAGACAAATGCCCTGGAAGCTTTTGGGAACTTGTAGTCTAGGGACACACGGGGACTTCTGCACATGCATGGAAGTAGTGGGGCCTAGCAAAAAGATCATGAGCCCAGGAGTCAGAGAATGAGCATTCTAATCCTGGCTCCACCATGTACCAGCTGGGTGACTGTGGGCAAGTCACTTCATTTTTTTTCTGCTTCAGTTACCTCATCTGCTAAATGGGGATTCGATACTTGTTCTCCTTCCTAATTTGACTGGGAGTCCTATGTGGGACATGATTAACTTGTATCTACCCCAGCTGTTAGTACAATGCTTGTCACATAGTAAGCACTTAACAAGTATCACAATTATTATTTGCAACTTTGCCTCAGTCACTGCCCTTTTTCTGGCGGTTGCCATCTCCTGAGACCACGGAAAACACCAACCGCAGGTCACCTGTGTCTGGCCCCACCCAAAGTTTGGAGAGCAAGCCAGTCCTAGACAGAACAGTGCACCCTATCAAAGTGGTAGAAGAATATACGATTTTCCCTTGTTGAGTCAGTAGTCCTTTATCCATTCCATTTCCAACAGGAAATCGAGAAGCAGCTTGGCCTAGTGGGTAGAGCACTGGCGTAGGAGTCAGAAGGACCTAGGTTCTAATGCCGGCTCTGCCACGTCTGTTGCGTGACCTTGGGCAAGCCACTTAACTTCTCTGTGCCTCAGTTATCCCATCTGTAAAATGAAGATTAAGACAGTGAGCCCCATGTGGGACATGGACCGCGCCCAAATCTGATTACCTTACATCTACCCCAGCACTTAGAACAGCGCCTGGCACATAGTAAGTGCTTAACAACACCATAAAAAGGAAACTAGAACGAGAATAATTTGGAGATTACTCATATGACTAGAAGGTTGGGTAACGATTCTAACATGGTGGGCCAATTAAAAACCGATCCCATTTAATTATAGAGAGCTTGTCTTCCCTAAAATTACTAGTAAAATGTATTATCATCCATCATTATCACCAGTATTTACAAAACTATTTTGTGTGTAGAGCAGAGTTCAAGGTCCTTTGAGGCAAGGAATATGCCTTTTATTTCTGGTGTACTCTCCCACGTGCTTAGTACAATGTGTAATGCCCGTAGGATTGAGTCTCATGTCCAGATGAACCTCGACCTTGAACTTCAGGACTAGTGGAAAGAGCAAAGGCCTACCCGTCAGAGGACCTGGGTTCTAATCCCAGTTTTGCCCTTAACTGCTGTGTGTCCTTGGGCAAGACACTTCTCTGGGCCTCAGTTTCCTGCCTGTAAAATGGGGATTTGATACCAGTTCTCCTTCCCTTTTAAAACCGTGAGCCCCAGGATGGAACAGGGCTGTGTCCAACTTATATATTTTGTCTCTATCCCAGGGCTGACTACAGTGCTCGGCACATAATAAGTCCTTAATAAATATCACAGTTATTATTATTTTCATAATTCTAGTGGTTTTTGTAGTGCCAGTGCCTCTCTCTTATCCCTGCCAGTCATGTTCCTACTGCGGAACAGAGTGCAATAAGCCAGTAGGCAGGGGGTTAGCTCACTGTAAAGGTCTTCGTCTTTGTAAGATCTTTGTCTACATTATCCATAAGCAGAAATGGCATTAGAACCTACCTCTTCTGTTTCTCAGAACAGTGCTCTATCCATTGGACCAATAGCAGGTTGTCACTTTCAGTAGGCACTCAATAAATACAATTTCTATTACTTCTATTTAGAACATATGGGTAGGAATTTCTGAGTTTGAGGTAATAAGGACATAGGTATGGGAGAGGCTGGAATGTAGTGCAAGAGGGGGAATATGTGAAATAAGGAGTAGGAGAGAGAGTACTTGGGGGAAATTTAGAGACCACAAGGAAACAATCGGAGAAGCAGCGTGGCTCAGTGGAAAGAGCACGGGCTTTGGAGTCAGGGCTCATGAGTTCGAATCCCAGCTCTGCCACTTGTTGGCTGTGTGACTGTGGGCAAGTCACTTAACTTCTCTGTGCCTCAGTTCCCTCATCTGTAAAATGGGGATTGACTGTGAGCCCCAGGTGGGACAACCTGATTCCCCTATGTCTACCCCAAGCGCTTAGAACAGTGCTCGGCACATAGTAAGCGCTTAACAATACCAACATATATATAACAATCTCTATTAAAATTGAAAAACTTGGTTTAAGTTAAGCCATGACTTTGACACTAGTTGAGGGCTTGGGGGTGTAACTTCATTTTTCTGAGCTCACAGAGTCTGAATTTCAAGTTCTCTTTGTAAATCTGGAAAAGGGGAAGGCTCAATTCAAGACAGATTACATATACAATATGTTTATACAACTCATGATTCCCATAATGAAACCATATACAGTAATCTTTTTCCTATGGCTGAAAAATTGGGATTCCACTCCTTCTGAATCAAGCTTTCAATCTTTTCTACACACATTTGTGACATCAAGATTTACCACTGTCCTTCAAGAAACTTGTTGTGACCAAGAAGCAGTGACTTTCAAACTTAATTTAAACTGCCACAGATGAATCATGTCAAAGTTACTCAGAATGTGGTAATTCTACAATTCCCTGAAGATGAGACCACAGAGATAAGGGCCACCCTGCAGGGAACCATGGTGTGATGTCCATTCCTTTTTTAAAAAAAAAAAAAAATTATGTTTGAAGCAGTGAGGTGCTGAAATCAGGACCTCAGGAATGGAGAGGTCCTGATGCCAACTGAAACTGCTCATCCTGGTTGCTTCACATTGAGGGTTAGGGAGGGAGAAGGATCAGTCAAATAATCATATTTATTGAGCACTTCCTGTGTGCAGTGTACTGTACTGTGCACTATACAGCACTGTACAAGCTCATAACCTTGGCATTATTCTTGACGCCCCTCTCTCATTTAACTCGCATATTCAATCCCTCATCAAATCCTGTCGGTCCCACCTTCACAACATCACTTAAATCCATTCTTTCCTCTCTATCCAAACTGCTACTGCGGGTGCCTGTCTACTTGTTTGTTTTGTTGTCTTTCTCCCCCCTTCTAGGTTGTGAGGCCCGTTGTTGGGCAGGGATTGTCTTTATCTGCTGCCGGAATTGTACTTACCCAAGCGCTTGGCTACAGTGCTCTGCACACAGTAAGCACTCAATAAATACAACTGAATGAATGAATGAAATGAATGAATAATACAATCATTCATCCTATCCTAGCTGAATTACCGCATCAGTCTCCTTCTTACCTCCCAGCCTCCTGTCTCTCCCCACTTCAGGTCCTTACTTCACTCTCCTGCCTGAACCATCTTCAAAAAATGTTCAGGGACATGTCCTCAAAAATCTCCAGCGGTGGCCTATCCACCTCCACATCAGACAAAAACTCCTCACTCTTGGCTTCCAAGCTATCACCTCACCCCCTCAACCTCACCTTGTTTCTCTCCTTCTCCAGCCCAGGCCGCACACTCTGCTCCTCTGGTGCTAACCTTCTCACTGTGCCTCCTTCTCGCCTATCTTCGCTGTCGACCCCTGGCCCACTTCCTACCTCTGGCCTGGAATGCCCTTCTTCCCCAAATCTGCCAATCACTTCTTTCCCCCTTCAAAGCCCTACTGAAGGCACATCTCCTCCAAGAGGTCTTCCTAGACTAAGCTCCACTTTCCTCATTTCCCACTCCCTTCTGCATCGGCCTGACTTGCTGCCTTTTGCCCTTCCCCTCCTGTCAGTCCCACAGCACTTATGTATATATTTGTAATGTGTATTTATTTGTTACTGATGTCTGCTTCCCCGTTTCTAGACTGCGAGCTTGTTGTGGGCAGGGATTTCACTGTTTATTGTTGCACTGTGCTTTCCAGTCTATTCTTCACTCTGCTGCCCGGCTCATCTTCCTGCAGAAACGATCTGGGCATGTCACTCCCCTTTCTTAAACAACTCCAGTGGTTGCCTATCAACCTCCACTCCAAACAAAAACTCCTCACTCTAGGCTTCCAAGGCTCTACATCACCTTGCACCCCTTCCTACCTCTCCTCCCTTCTCTCTTTCTACCACCCACCCCCACACGCTCCGACTCCTCTGCCGCCCACCTCCTCACCGCCCCTCGGGTCTCTGCCTATCCCGCCTGTCGACCCCTGGGCCACGTCCTCCCGCGAGTCCCCGGAACGCCCTCCCTCCTCACCTCCACCAAACTGATTCTCTTCCCCTCTTCAAAACCCTACTTAAAAACTCACCTCCTCCAAGAGGCGTTCCAGACTGAGCTCCTCTTCTCCCTCTACTCCCTCTACCACCTCCCCTTCACCTCTCCGCAGCTAAAACCCTCTTTCCCCCTTCCTCTGCTCCTCCCCCTCTCCCTTCCCATCCCCTCAGCACTGTACTCGTCCGCTCAACTGTATATATTTTCATTACCCTATTTATTTTGTTAATGAAATGTACATCGCCTTCATTCTATTTAGTTGCCATTGTTTTTACTAGATGTTCTTCCCCTCGACTCTATTTATTCCATTGTTCTCGTCTGTCCGTCTCCCCCGATTAAGACTGTAGCCCGTCAAACGGCAGGGACTGTCTCTATCTGTTGCCGACTTGTTCATTCCAAGCGCTTAGTACAGTGCTCTGCACATAGTAAGCGCTCAATAAATACTATTGAATGAATGAATAACAATAAGACAGACACATTCCCTGCCCACAATGAGATTACAGTCTATAAGGATGAGGGCAAGAGGTAATTGAGGAGTAAAATCTATTTTTGATCAAATTCAGATGGCAATGCAGCTTTTCCACTGCTCCTGATCTGACAGGAATAATAACTGTACATATCTGTAAATTTATTTATTTATATTAATGTCCTCTGGACTGTAAGCTCATTGTGACCAGGGAATGTGTCTATTGTTATAGTGTACTCTACTAGCACTTAGCACAGTGTTCTGCACATAGTAAGTGTTCAATAAATATGGGTTGACTGTCTGATAATAATAATAGTTATTAGTTATACACTTAATATGTGCCAGGCACTGTACTAAGCACTGGGGTAGATACAAGACAGGTAGGTCAGATACAGTCATACAGTCCCTGTTCTGCATGGGGCTCCTCACAGTCTAAGTAGGAGGGAGAACAGATCTTGAATCCCCATTTTACAGAAGAGGAAACTGAAGCCTAGGAAGATTAAAGGATTTGCCCAAGGTCACACCGCAGGCAAGTGGCAGAACCAGAATTAGAAACCGGGTCCTCTGACTCCTAGGCCTATGCTCTTTCCACTAAGTCACAGTACTTCCCAACTTGGGTTTATGCTGTGGAAGTTATTGTCTCTCCTGCAAAAACAAGATGTTGTCTCAGAAGTCTAAACATCTGTTGCCATCAACACACACTATGCCCTTGACCCCACCCTTTGCAGTTCTCTGCCTTAGGGCTTCAAAGTGGAGTTCTAACATAAATGAGAAGCAGTGTGACCTTATGGAAAGAGCTAGGGCCTGTTAGACCTGGGAGATCTGCCTTCTAATCTCAGCTCTGTCGCTTGTCATTTAACTTTTCTGTGCCTCAGTTTTCTCATCTGTAAAAATAGAGATAAAGTACCTCATTTCCTTCCCTGTAGCCTCTGAGTCCTATGTGAGACAGGGGTTGTGTCCATTCTGTTTGTATTGTATCTACCCCAGTGCTTTGGTCGGTGATTGGCATATAGTAAGTGCTTACTATTATTATTAAGTTGAGAATGGCTAGCCACATTCCAGCCACTATCACAAGTAGCCAGTTCCTGCACATTTCAGCAGCCGTGGGTTTACTCATGGAGGAACTAGAAAAATCTAGTTAATTGACCAACAGCGATAGTTAGTAGTCTCTTTCTGTAGCAAGTAAGATCTTCTCAATGTTTCCAGGGTACACGTAACCCTGAGCAGAAACATTTATCCTATTTAATATTTTCCTTTCCTGTTCTGCCCTGGCTCTTTCCAGATTTAATCCACTGCTGGATCCATCTCTTTGCTCCTTGGTCTTTTCTTCTTTCCCTCTAATGCCTGGGACGGGAGGAACCGCCACCCTTTAACTCCCTGTATGACTCAAGTCTAACAATGGTGTTGGGCGTGCTCAGTGGCCACAAATGGTTTAGGAAGCACACCAGAGAAGACTTTGACTCAGCAGTTGCCAGATGAGTGGTTACCAACTATGAAATGAAAAAAAAAACCTAAAACACCAAAAAACCACTCTACTGAATCCACCCTGTAGAGTAAGTAACTGGAGCAACATGGTTTAGTGGATAGAGCATGGGCCTGGAAGTCAGAGGACCTGGGTTCTAATCCTGGTTCCATCACATGTCTGCTGTGTGACCTTGGGCAAGTTACTTAACTTCTCTATGCCTCAGTTACCTCATCTATAAAATGGGGATAAGCGTGTGAGCCCCATAAGGGACAGGGACTGTGTCCAACCTGATTTTGTACTTACCCCGGTACTTAGAAGAGTGTTTGGCATATAGTAAACGCTTAACAAGTACCATAATTATTATTTTTGGAGCGATTCCATGAAAAATGATGCAATTTGTCCAGACGATATGCTAACAAGTCAAATGGATAAGTCTAAACGACTGGGGCTTTCCAGAGATTCAAGACAGCAAAAGGGGAGAACACCTCATGCCTTATCATTTGAACAGGAACCAAGTTGGGTCAGGCCTGAATGTTATCAAACTGACGTAGACCATCATCTACAATAGCCCACAGGGCCGTAACTCTTTGTTGCCAACCTTAGCACTGTACTTTGGCATGACACTGGGCTCTAACTAGGAGTTGGACAAATTTCAAGAATAACAGTCTGTTCTCTTGGACCAAGTGGATGAGCTATGTTTAAACATTTTCAGTTTTCTGCGATTAGGGTGGCTTGTTGAAATTTTTATTTGACATTCTTATCCCCGGGGGGGCTTCTTAATTTAAGGCTTGACCCTGTTAACATTTAATTCTATTCAGGAAGATTATTGCTAACCTCATGCGACTTCAACCTAAATGAAGATTTGTAATACTTTAAAAATGTCACATGCCAGTACAGCTAAGTATCTTGTTTAAACACTACAATTAATGGTATGGGAGAATCACCAACCAGAGAACTCAAAGGACTGCATTGTTCAGTGCAGAAAAACACATAAACATTTTTACCACATTTCTCAGTTCACGTTACACCAACATCCCTGCAAATGTTTCCTAATTTGTTTCTCCCTTTAGATCACTGTATAGTGTTCAGAATTTTATGTTAAAAAATAAATTCTTTAGCAAGAGGAGGCAGATGATTTAGATAAGCAAAACATACAATGTCTGATCAACAAGAAATCTCCATCATGGCAGTAGCAATACACAATAAAAGTCTATTACAAGGTGCATTCATTATGCTTGTTTTCTATGAGCCAAGGTTAGCCAAGAATGCGGTCTAATCTCATGTCAGGTTATGTAAGCCCAGCATGCCTTTCTGATGCTTCCAAACCTTGTTTGCCTGCATGATGTCATAACCACACCTTAGAAATATGCTGTATTAAAATACCTTCGTGCGTATGTAGAAATTGCATGGTTGGGCCAGAGACACAGGGAAAGGGTTGGGTTAATGGATAGGGATTTTGGGGAGCCTTGGGCTCCCCGTGGGGACAACAGGGCATTCATTCAATCATACTTACTGAGCGCTTACTGTGTGCAGAGCACTGTACTAAGCTCTTGGGAGGGTATAACAATAACCAGACATATTCCCTGCCCACAACGAACTTACAGTCTAGAGGGGCAAATTAGTATTAGCTCTGTTCCATTTTTTTGTGCTTACACAGAAAAAGACACAGGAAAGCTGGAAAAACCCTTAAAATCATGTCACATCCCAATACAGCATAGTGTCTTAATTGTTTAAATATTACCATCAACCCTTAGTTTTACCACCTAGGTTGTTGGGTTTTTTTTAAAGTACACTAGGCAACATTGGGTCTCACGCCATGATACTTTAACATCTTCCGAATGCCACCATTTTATTTTTATAAATGCAAAAACCAGCTTTAAATTTTAAAATGTAGTTTTGGTTTTTTTTTAGGCTTAATCATGTTTTTTTTTAGTATTCAGGTTAAAAAGCAGGTAAAACCTTAAAAATCCACACTTTAATTATACATAGTAGTCATGAGCATTAGAAGACTGTCACTGAAATTTATGTAGGGGTGCAATTTTGTCTGAAAAGGCTGAGTGACATAACTGGCCACACCTTACACACAAACTTTCGATCAATCATATTTATTGAGTGCTTACTGTGTGCAGAGCACTGTACTAAGCGCTTAGGAGAGTACAACAGAGCTGGTAGACACATTCCCTGCCCACAACCAGCTTGCTATCTGAAATGCAATTTTTGGTTTTGCCTCAGTTCCAAGAGCCTCTCAAAGCTTCTTCTCACCCAAAAAGCCCTTTCATTCTTGATCACATGCTAGTTTGCCTGCAACCGCAGATGTCTTTCAACATCTAGTTGCCCTGTTTCATTGTCAGAGGCTGTTTTCTAGATCTCCAAATCATCTCCTCTGTCCCCTTTGTTTTGGCTTGCACAGTTTTGCACCCTCTACAGCAATTTCAGATTATTAATTCCTTCATTCAATCGAATTTATTGAGTGCTTACAGTGTACAGTAAAATGAGATTATAAGCCATGTCAGGGTGGGGCCTTGTCTCTTCCAAACTGCAAATTTCCCATCACATAATTCTATTGTCATGCAAATCCTCTGTGGGTGGCTCAGCTACCTGGTAATGTGTCACAATGATTTAATTGAGTAACTATTTCCTGGGCACTACTAAACTCAACTGAGTTTCAGTTCATGAATAATAAAATGTCCTATGGAAGAAGCACAGACTTAAAAATTATTTGGAAGATTTCTTAAAACAGTTGTTCCAACGATCCTCATGGGTGAGTGGGTGCTTGCAAGTGTGGTGAGCGGGTGTATTAGGCTTTTAATCACAGATGTGCAAAGAAACAGGGTTGTGTGCTACATGGTTTTGAAACTGTACTTGAGAGGCAAGTGCCAAGACAGGAGTAGCAGGTATGCTGTAGGCGTGGATGGAAATTTATTGTTAGAAATGTGTGGGAAAATTTACATCGGGCCAAATTATACACCACCTGTCTTAATCCAACATCATTAGTCACTCACATTTATGACTAATGGATATGAATGATTGAAAACATCAAGAGCAACTCTCCCTGGTATGATGTCATATATTAAACAGAAACTCAGCTGTCAGGAATTTGGTAAAGCACAGAAAATCTTCCACCTCCTTGTATTATCAGTGGGCCTCCTCATATAATAGTAATAATAATAATAATAATAATAATAGCGTTTGTTAAGCACTTAACTATTTGCCAGGCACTGTACTAAGTGCTGGGGTGGATACAAACAAATGATGAACATTCCAAATATTGGTTCCAGAACGTATGAATACAGGCAATCTGGTGATAATTAATTTGACATAATACAATTCCAAAAACGCCCAAGAAATCGAAAGGCTTTGATTATTTCCCACACACACACAAAAAAAAGCTTAAAGAGGAGAGAGGATAAAAGCACCTTCTGAAGTGTAAAATAGTGTAAGGTACTTGTCTTAGTTGGGAGCTATATAACAAGGACAGAAACTAGATTAGGGAGAATCTTATTTACCAAGGTTAAAAAAAAATGTCAGAATACTTATAGGATCAGTTACTGGTTTTCAAAGTGAAAAATCATGCCCGTTGATATGATACTGTCAGCTGTAAGACATATAGAGACGAGTTACAACACGTGTTAGGGTTCTCTGATTTACCATGAGAAGCAAATAATATATTCTGGAGCTGTCATAGTTGATTTATTCACAATTTTATGGTTTACATCACCTTCTGCCTACTCTTTTTAGTTAATGCAGATTGCCTTCTTCAAAGAGAAAATATGAATACTGCATTTTGAATTTTATCAATGGTATTTATTGAGCGCTTACTGTGTGCAGAACATCATACTAAGTGCTTGGGAGAGTACAATACAACAGAGTTGGCAGGCACGTTCCCTGCCCACAAAGACTTTAGTCTAGTTTACAGTTTATCTGCAAATGGCTCCCTAAAGATAACATTAAGCGTACCAGTTATGATGTTTCCCCTTGGAAGGTTATTATTAACTTTGCTAAAATAAATTGTTAATTCTCTATTCCTATGTCCACATGCTAAGTAAGGTTTTTTTAAAGCTGAAGTTAAAAGTACCTTCTTGGATTTGATTTGGTGAAGCAAATTCAGCAAATCAATAATACTAACTGAGGTCCTACAGTGTGCAGGAATCGAAGCAAGCAATTGGCAATGTACAACAGAGATATAAGACATGGTTCCAGACTTCAAGGAATTACAGTCTAACAGGGGAAGACAGGCACGACAGAATTTAGTTCCTCTTTGGAGAGATATTTTACTAGGAAACTTCATTCTCAGAGTGGAACAAGAAGTCATTTTGTCTTTAATCCTCTATGGAGAATCTGGTCAAATTTATTTGCAAGTCCAAGATCAGTGTTATACCAGAGAATATAGATATTGGATATTGAAAAACCGATTTCTACTGAACAATTTCTACTAACAAGAAAAATCAATATATTTACAGAATTGTAAAACCAAATAAAACAATTCATTAATGGGATACAGATGAACTACTACTGAATACTCTTAGTGTGTTTTGGGCTCAAAATATTTAAACTCTTTTATCGGGACTGTAAATAATAATAATGGTGGTATTTTTAAGCACTGGTGTCAAGCACTGTTCTAAACACTAGGTTAGACACAGTTAATCAGATTGGACACAGTACCTGTCCCACTTGGGGCTCACGGTCTAAGTAGGAGCTTGAACAGGTATTTTATCCCCACTTTACAGATGAGGAAATTGAGGCATAGAGAAATTAAGGTCACATGGCAGACGAGTGGCAAAGCTGGAATTAGAATCCAGGGCCTCTGACTCTCAGGCCCATGTTCTTTCCACTAGGCCACGGTTGCTTCTCATAAAAACATGTCCTTCGCTAACAAAGGGAGGGCAAACACAGATTCTAAGCCAGGAACAAGAATTTAATCGATAAGGAGATTTCTTATTGAAAAAGCAAAGGCGAACCATTTTTTGATTGGTGCGTGGACAAAAGGCAATTGGAATTTATGAAAAATCATTAAAAGACTGGCTTTCATATGAAATTGAATATGGGTATGGCCCTCTCTTCACTATTTTTACAGGGCAATGATGCAATGGCAGTTGCTCTACCTGCTCGTGAACCTGACATAATTTATATTCTTTTTAACTCAAGGCAAAGATTACACACAAATAATCCACCCGTCTGCACTCTCTCACGAAGTCCAAATGCTTGGCTATTATCTCAACTTTCCACACTAGAGACCAACCGCAGTATGAACAAGTTCGAACAGCAATCTCTAGCAACCTACTCCTCCACCCCAATGTTCTCTTTATAAAATTGCATAAATTTATACAGTTCAAGTTTCACTTGGAGATGCTATTTCTTCTCCATTGCAAAGTTTACAGGTTTATCCTTTTGGCTTGTCATTAAAGAATCCTAAAACAAGACCAAGCATCTTTAGAAATGACTTATCTTGAAAAAAGCCTCAACTGATGAAGTACTTAGAGAATAAACTAGCAATACCTACGCTTTCTCAGAATCAAGGCTGGCTGGCATTTGCCAGTCAATCATAATTACAGACTGCTTACTATGTGCAGAGCACAGTACTAAGCGCTTGGGAGAGTACAATATAACAATATAACAGACACACTGTCAAGCACTTACTACGTGCCAGGCACCGTACTAAGTGCTGAGGGAGATACAAGCTATTAAGATTGGACACAGTTCATGTCCCACATGAGGCTCACCCTCTTAATCCTCATTTTACAGATGAGGTAACTGAGGCACAGAGAAACAAAGTGATTTGCCCAAGAGCATCCAGCAGACCCCTGGGGGAGTCAGCACTGATACCAATAGAAAAATTGTTTTAATATTTGAGGTTTTGCTCCATTTTGAAATGTTCTTGGAGCATCTGAAAGTCTGCCCCATCCGGTTTTTGATAGAGAATTTTTCTTAGGGTGTACATTAGAAAACCACAGGGTTAGTTATTATAAAGGTATTTATTGCTGAATGGGATTGGCTGAGGACGGTTCACCCTCTACTGGTCTGGCAGAAGCACCACACACAAGAGAAGCAGCGTGGCCTAGTGGCAAGAGCCCAGGCCCGGGACTCAGAGGACGTGGGTCCTAATGCTACCTCAACCACTTGTCTGCTGTGTGACCTCGGGCCAGTCACTTCACTTCTCTGTGCCCCTGACCTCATTTGTAAAATGGGGATTAAGACTTTGAGCCCCACGTGGGACAACCTAATTACCTTGTAATAATAATAATAATGTTGGTATTTGTTAAGCGCTTACAATGTGCAGAGCACTGTTCTAAGCGCTGGGGTGGATACAGGGTAATCATGTTGTCCCACGTGAGGCTCCCAGTCTTAATCCCCATTTTACAGATGAGTTAACTGAGGCACAGAGAAGTTAAGTGACTTGCCCACAGTCACACAACTGACAAGTGGCAGATCTGGGATTTGAACCTGTGACCTCTGACTTCCAAGCCCGTGCTCTTTCCACTGAGCCACACTCCTTCTCTTTGCTTAGAACAGTGCTCGGCACATAGTAAGCACTTAACAAATACCGCAATTATTATTAACAACCTGAAGCTTTTTTCTGATCACCAGAGGTGCCTGCAGGTATTCGTTCAATCTGTTCCAGTCCGGAGCTTTTGTGAACTCATTCATCTCAGTGAAAATGCAAGTGTAATGCAGCAGCTACAACCAATTATTTAGGGAACAAACAGAAATAAGATTATCAGAAGACTGAAATCTGATATTTGTTTCGCATCCATCTAGACACCCCTCCCAATGGTTGTCCTGTTTCTCTGCATCAGGCAGATCATCGGCTTTAAGGCACTCCATCAGCTCCCTTGCCCACTTTTTCCCACTACACCCGAGCTCCACTTTTCAGTCTTCTCACTGTGCCTTCTTCTTAAGTCTCCCACCTCAAAATACCCTTCTTCCTTCTTGCAACTCCCAACTCCCTTCCAGTTCCCTAGACAACAGCTCTCCCCATCTTCGAAGCCCACCTAAAATCCCACTTTCTCCAGGAAGTTTTCCCAGATTAAGTTTTCTTCTCCTGAGGTCACAGATTCCTAACTACCAATTCGACAATTTTAAGCCACCTTCACACTAACGCACTCACTACTCTGCAGCGTTTCTGAACGTAAAGATCGGCATATACTATTTAAGCACTCGCTCGTCCATTTCTCCATCTTTCCATGCTTTTTCCTAATACTTGCAGTTATTTTATGTCTGCCTCTCCCACTGGATTGTCAACTCTTTGAGGGTACAGATTGAGTCTTCTAAAATAGAAAAGCAGTGGGGTTAAGTGGAAAAATGTCTGGGAATTAGGAAAGCTGAGTTTAAACCTGGCTCTGCCACTGGCTTGCTGTGGGACTTGGGCGAGTCGCTTAACTTCTCTGTGCCTCAGTTTTCCCATCTGTAAAAATGGGGGATAAAATACCTTTTCTCCCTCCCACTGTGTCCCATCTGTTTCAGCATTTATTACAGTGCTTGACACGCAGTAAGTGCTTAACCAATGCCACAATCATTATTATAACTTTAATGTCCCCTTCCAAGCACCTATAACAGTGGTCTGAACACACCCAACTGCTCAATAAGCACTACTGATTACCGAGAAAACATTTCCTGGACTAGGCAAGTCAAGCCTATTTGGATGAGCCAGATCTAGTTATGCATGTATATGGGGGCCACACTTTCACAAAGAATTTACTGGAAGTATGCAGCTTTTTGAAACAAGCAGTTACCCAATACATTATTATTACGTAGAATGATAGGAAAGGAAATTGTTGAAGAGAAAGCTCTCATGAGTGGGGTTATGATACACAGGCCCGCTCAGCCAGGTAGTTTTTCTCTCAAGCAGCAGCAGCAAAAAATTGACAGAGCGAGAGCACCCCGCCCTCTCCATCGAGCTTTGGGTTAGAGGGGTTCTTGCTGCTGCCATTTCTCCCTTGGGTCCCCGATACAGGGACACTGCATAGAGAGGAGCCCCAAAGTCCTGAAAATCTGGGGAGCATCAGTTTATTCTCCTCTTAGAAGGAGCCAAGAACCGGGAAGCCAGCAAAGGTGGGTGATCGGTACTTCTTTGTCTTTCTCCTCTTTTCCCCACTTTTCCGCTGTGGCCAGCTGCCTGGCAGGCTGGGCTCAGAAAGTCTGATACGCTGGTCCTGTAACCAATCAATAGCATTTATTGAGCGCTTACTACGTGCAGAACGCTGTACTAAGCACTTGGGAGAGTACAACAGTTAGCAGACACGTCCCTGCCCACGAGGAGCTGACAGCCTGCAGGAAAGAAACCGTTAGGATGGTTCCAAACGTGAGCTTAAACTCGGTTAAGAGTCTGCTTTTAAAATAGTCCGTTTTTCTTTTATTTTCCTTAGAGATGAAAATCGTGAACGACAAGGTTTTATATTTGGGAAGATATTTCTCTCCAACTTCTGAACTGTGTTCACTCTGGACCTGTAATTTTGGTAGATTCTGCTGTTTGAAAACCTTTCACAACACATCACCCAAAGCTTGAGAGTCTCTCACTCAGGTTCATTCTGTATTTACCAAGGTTATCCTCTCCCTATGAAAAATGAATTCGAAAGCAAGAAATTAATTTACTTCTAGATTTAGCTATGTTACTGCATTATCACACACTTATGCCAGAAGCCTTATAACATTTATATGAAAACTATTTTATTAAACCTCTGTACACAGGATGAACATAACTGTACAGCAAGTTTATGTGAAGAATGAGTTACAAAAAGTAAAAGTGGTATTAAAATTTAACCCACCGAAATCACTTATAAAAATACCCGAAATGGTGACAAAGCTGGTAATCCCTGATTTTTCCATTTGATTGCCAGAATTGAAACATAAGAAATTTAAAACTGTCAGAACTTTAAAAACATTGACATTATCTACAGGATACTTAGCAAAATGTAGAAAGAGAAACAATATACAAAGGACAGTTAAAAACCATCATTCCGTCCGAAACTCACGAGTCAAAAATCGTACAAATCTCAAGAAAACCACGAAGTAACCACCTCGGACTCCGGAATCTTTTATCTTCTCAACTTTTCTTTTTTTTTTTAAAATCAATGAGAATAAAATATGCTATATTAGTAAATCAATAGTCTTTCCACCCCTTAGAGGCTCTTTCAAGCAAGCTGCCAGAGTGGCTCTCAGCACGATCGAAAGCTGGATCGATTTTTTTCCATCGACGAGACCGCTCCTCTGCTCGGTTAAGTTGATCTCCCAGCAAAAATGAAGAAGATAATTACAGATAAACTGAACGTCACACGGGGTAGAGCACCGACCAGCTACTCGGAAGTCTTTTTGGTCTTCTGCTGGTTTCGCGGTGAGTTCTTTAACAGGCTTCTTATTCTGAGATAAACCCCCGTAGACTCTGCCATGTTCTCAAATTCGAACGGTGTGATGCCCGCGGCAAATTTGCTCATGTCAGGAATGGGGCTGGAGATTTTCGTGGGCAACGCGGTGCTGGTGACCGCCTGAGCAAGAGCCTCGTTGCCTCCGTTACTGACTTCACAGTTTGACCCGGCGGTGCTGTTATCTAAGGTGCCTTCCCCATCAGTCCCAGCTGGCTCTTCCTCTTTCTCTTCCTTTTCGCAGAGCACCATGGCCTCCCCAGCGGGGCTAGATTGCAAATGCTCTGTCTGGGTGATCTGAGGGCAAGTGTCCGAAACCCCAGGTTCAACTGACACTGGTTTTTCTGAGGTTTTTCCTTCCGGCGCAGTAGCGGGCTGTTCATTCCTGGATGGTGAAGATGTGACAGAATTTCCAGTTAACGGGGTGTCGCCCGGAATGTCAGAATCACTGTTCGTACTATCTGCCTGTTCTAGCGCGGCCCATATTAACCTCTGTTGCTCTTCCAGTTCTTCTAGGGTCAAGGTGTCTTCGTCCATGGCGGCATCGCCTCCCCTGCTTTGAGTCGAGTCGGCCGAAGGAGCCGACGGTGGAGTGCCTCTGGGGAGGGGCGGGGTGAAGTTTGGTGGCGTCTGGGGAGGAGTTCCTCGGGGCAACGGGGGAGGAGTTCCAATTAGGGGAGATCCCGGAGGCAAGGGTGGCTGGAACTCAAAAGCTTCGCCCGAGTGAGAACTGGGGGGCACCTCCATATCTGCAACACAGGATGCGGAAGAGACTTTAGAAATTGAGACAGACGTAGCCATCGGTCGCAACAGTTGCAAAAGAACCCAATTTTCATCCGTGAACCAATAGCAGACAATGAATGGAACAGATTAAAAATAATTCTAAGGGTTTGTAAATTATGATTACACACACACGCACCCAACCATTTCTAACACTGCACTAGAATTGCATTGTCCGAAGAAAATCACTTAATTCCCTAACGACAGTCTACCTAAAATGGCTAGGGAAAACAAATATGCTGTAGACCAGGTTGCATCTGGTTTTTGGAGGTCACTATAATGCTACCTTTCCAGCGGCTAAATCCAGAAACAACCTGAACTGCTCCTTGATCACTTTTCCAAGGTCTAGTCAATCTTATCCCTTTCATCAGATGTTCAACTCCAAGAGTAAGAGCACTATAATATATTATTTACCATTTACATAATATATTATTTACTAGATCCTGGAGACTCTTTGACCACATACCCAGTATTTTCCATCCACCTCATCTTTTCCTCTGATCATATTACCCCCGACCCCTGCCGCCCATCTTCTCCTACCTAGATTTTCACTCACCCATTCTTTCTTCCAGCTAATGACACGGGTATCCTCTACCTCTCACCTCTCCATTCATGTCTCCTTGTGCCTCCCATTTTCTCACTAACCAACCCACGTAGCCTCCTGTATTCTTTTTGACCTTCTCAATTTACTAGCTTTCATCCGTTTTTATTGTACTTCTGTTTATTATTCCATCTCATTTTTAAAACCTTTGATACCCTTTCTTCCTTCCTATTTGTTCTGATGGAGAAGCAGCATGGCCTAGTGGTTAGAGCACAGGACCCCCCCCCCCCCCAAGACCTGGATTCTAATCTCGGTTCTGTCACTTGCCTGCTCTGTGACCTTGGACGAATCACTCAACTTCTCTTTACCTCAGTCTCCTCCTCTCTAAAATGGGGATTAAATACCTGTTCTCCCTAACCCAAACTGTGAGCCTGATGTGGGATACTGACCGAGTCCGACTGGATTATCTTGAACCTATCCCAGCCTGTCGTACAGTGTTCGGCTCATAGTAAGCACTTAACTAACATCACAATTGGTATTATTTCATTAACCTTAATAGTAAGATATCGGCTATCTATATGAGGAACACGTGGGAATGCATGCATCTGGACTTGTAAACAGGTGATAAAACATTATGTACAGGGATAGACACGAGCAAGGGTTAGCCAGATTGTGAGAGGGGATAGCGGAGCCAGATCTGCTATGGCTGAACGGGGAAGGAAAGGATTAGTGAAACTGCCACCGGATAGTTCAAATGAGTAATAAGGCGGCTGCGCGCTGGCAAGCTCGTCGCTAAGATTACCGCAATTGATCAGAAGGGGAATAGAAACAGCAATTTTGGTAACAAAAAACACCCATTCGTCTTCTTCCTACAAGGTAAGCCCTACAACTAAAAGGTGGGAGGGAAAAGGGTCAAGTGAGAAAGCGGGAGAGATCGGGCTCTTTCCACTGGCAGCCAGCACAAGAATATGGCCAGCACAAGAGACTCAAGGAATCATACTGTTTTGCTGAATGCCCTCTGCATATCAAGGCAGCAAATGTGGAATTATAACTCAGTTCCATGGATTTCACATCCTAAATGCTAATTTGTTAGATGAGACAGTTCATTTTTTTAATATTTCAGAATGAGAGTACATTCAGAACAAGTGAACATAGGCGATGGGTAAAACAAGCTCAGGGTATCATTTTTCCTGTTTGACATTTTCTTAGTGCTCATATTAAGAACAGATAAACTTCACAGAAAGTTGAACTGAAAGCAGTTAATACAAGAGACACATACCAGAATCAAGCTCCATGTCAGTCGATGATGACACCGTACTATTTCCTCTTTTTTGCTTTTTTGGACTATTAGGACTTGATTGGGATGCAGATCTTTTACAGCTAGACTTGGGACTTGACTAAAGGTGAAACAAGAGAGAAAAATTATGAACACATGACAAAAACTACACATTCGTTAAAACTTTTCTTCAGGTTAAGAAATGTAGATTTTAGTTCATCTGTTAAATTAAAAATATTCAGGACTAGGGCTGATTCAAGCAGAACATAATGTACTAAGCCAATCAATCAGTGGAATTTATTGAGTGCTTACTTTCTGCAGCACACTGTACTTAGCACTTGGGAGAGTATGATAAAGTCAGTTGTATTTACTGAGTGCTTATTGTGAACAGAGCACTGTGCTAAGCGCTTGGGAGAGTATGCTATAACAATATAACAGACACATTCCCTACCACAATAAGCAGTCTAGGCACTGAGACAGACATTAAAATTAATTACAGATCTGTACATAACTGTTGTAGGGGTGGAGGTGGGAGTGAATATCAAGTACTTAAAGGGCACATATGTAAATGCATCAGTGACACAGAAGGGCGATGGGGTAGGAAAAATGAGAGCTTAGTCGGGGAAGGCCTCTTAGAGCTGGTGGGATGTTAATAAGGCTTTGAGGTGGGGAGAGTGGCCTGTTGTACGGCGGTCTGTTGTACACGAAAGGGAGGGAGGAGGGCGGCAAGAAAGACCAAACTGAAGTACAGTGAGTAGGTTAGCGTTAGTGGAGTGAAGTGTCCCGGCTCGGTTTTATTTTCAGAAAAATCATTTGGGCAGCAGGGTGAAGTAAGGACTGCAGTAGGGGGAGACAGAAATCCGGAAAGTCAACAAAAAAAGCAGATGCAGTAGGCAAGGTGGGACACACCAAATTCTTGGATCAGCGCAGTAGCAGTTTGGATGGAGAGGAAAAGGGTAGATTTTAGAGATGCTGTGAAGGCAGAGCTGACAATCTGGTGACAGACTGAATATGTGGGCGGAGTGAAATGAGCTGAGAATAACCATCTCGTGGCCTGTGCCTTGATAATGTGGGTGTATTTTGCCATCTCTTCCTCTTAATCTAGTCAAAAGACAAAACACGTGCAGCCGTACAAACATGAGAAAAGACATCTAGTCATCAGCACATTCAAGTTAAAAACGACGAACAGAAACTACGCTCAGTTCTGCCATAATTCATTCAATCCTATTTACTGAGCGTTTACTGTGTGCAGAGCGCTGCACTTAGTGCTTGGGAGAGTACAATACAGCAACAGACATTCACATTCCCAGCCCACAATGAGCAAATGGCATTTGGCTGGAATGTGATTAAAAAAATAAAGAAAGCTCTTTCTTTCATCAGCAAGAGTCTGCTCACACTAGAAAGGCAAGTGCACCTGCCACGCAATAATGGAAGGGGAGAGTACGACGGGGCAGATCTGCCTCACCCCAGGATTTCACAAGAAAGCTGTCCTTGAGTTACAATAGCACTTCACCACAAAACATGTCAAAATCTGGCAGAAAATCATACTTACCGATTGGAAGTTAGAAGAAAGGTAATTAGCAAAAACATCTTTTTGCTGAGAAGCTTGCATTGGTATGGAACCAAATATCCTCCATTCCTATGAAAAGAAAATAAATGTTAAGAAATAAAAATGTATTTGGCAATCTGTCCCTGAGACCAGCAACCACTCTATTGGCTACAGAGATGGTAAATGGAGGACTCGGAATATACCTCTTCCAAAGGCGTGAGTTCCCATCGACTGGGAGCAAAGCACTATGGGAAAGGAGGCTATAGAGGTGTTTAAAATCCTTCGCTTGGTCATCAACCAATTAATTCCCTGGGCCAGTAATCCTACTGTCAGGACAACACCGATAGTGGCGACATCCCCCACAACACAAAAAGCCCCTGCTGATACGACGAAGATTGGGGCAGTTTAACAGAAAAGTGTACCTGTCAGAGAAGGTATCACCCAGGCACATAATAAAGCTTTTAATGTCTCTGAACGATCCACCACTCCTAAAAAATTAACTGGACTGCAATGGAAAGGCAAAATTAATCTCCCTAATCCTCTTTCTAAAGAAAAATTGTTTCCTAAAATTAAATTACATTTGACTTCAAATAACATTATCGACTCAAATGAATTATTTTAAATTTTTAAAATGAGTTAAAATGTAGCAATGTCTGAAAAAATTTAACATTTAGAAGGGAAAAATACTCACATCTGGAATTCCTTTTGGAGTAGATATATTAAAACCTGGATAGTTTACCAATTTAGAGACATCATAAGTGACACACTTATTCTGTTGCTGCAGTTCTCCGGCTTCTGTTTCATCAGTGGCATCTATTAAAAATAATTATCAGTATAGTATTAATATTGCTGTAGGTCAGCAGCCGACGTAACTCAACCTACAAAAGACAGGACGGAGACAGAAATCACACTTGGGATTTCCGACTTCCAATTCACGGCACAGACAATTAGGTCTTACTTTCCCCTGACAAGAATATTCAAAATGACTATTATCACTGAAAGGACATTTGCAGTTCTGAAGTCCAATGAAGGTGAGAAACACCAGGCTGAGAATTTTTTTCCTACTGTAACTTTCCTTCAACCCAGCCAACCATTGTATATTACTAATTAAACTAAAAAAAGATGACAAAAAATAAGTATACATTTTAATAATATCTGTTAAGCACTTACTGTGCACCAGACACTGTTCTAAGCGCTGAGGTAGATACAAGATGATCAAGTTGGACACAGTCCCTGAACCACAGGTGATTCTATCTTAATCCCCATTTTACAGTTGAGGGAACTGATGAGGCACAGAGAAGTGACTTGCCCAAGGTCACACAGCAGACAAGTGGTGGAGTGAGAATTAGAACCCGGGTCCTTCTGACTCTCAGGCCAGTGCTGTACCCACGAGGCCACACTGCTTATGAACTCAAATCAGGAATATAACAACCAAGCTTAGCTTTGAGCTTTACGGTTTAACCTCATATGATATTTTCTTGTATTTCTTAGAAAAACATACAAATCACCCTAAGAAATTGATAATTTTGAGCATGGGTGAATCTGGGGTAGAGTGTCGGGGGCAGAGTGGAAAAGAGGAAGATGGGCGAGGGGGACAAGGACAAGGGCTGGTGGGACAAACGTGGCAAAGGGGAGGACGAGGGTGGCGACTCTTTGCTACTCCTGCAGCAGTGGTTCTCATCCTTGATTCTGGTGCCCCATGAGGGCAAGACAACCACCGGCTTCTTCTTAGGCCTCCCATATGGCCTAGGCGATCACATCTGGGGCCACGGTGGGGGTTGGAGTTCTGGAGCCTCTGCAATCTCAGTCTAAACCCCACAGGACTGCAGTCTCTGTGCCACTTCCTGGCCCGGGACCAGCCACTGATCGACCAGGGAAAGCCACGTGGACTTACACTTCTCATGGAGCTACGGTGGCAAAAATCATCATGATAATAAATGAAGGTATTAATTCAGCGCTTACTATGTGCTAGGTAGTGGGGTAGATTTTTTTCAATGGTATCTGTTACACACTTAACATGTGTCCAACACTGTTCTAAGTCCTGGGGTAGGTACAAATTAATTAGGTTGGACAGTGACCCTGTCCTGCACGGGGATCGCAGTTTAAGGAGGAGACAGGTACCCCCATTTTACAGTTGAGGAAACGAGGCACAGAGTAGTTAAGTGACTTGCCCAAGGTCACAGGGCAAGCAATTGGCAGGGCCAGGATTAGAGCCCAGGTCCCTCTGACTCCCAGGCCTCGGGCTCTCTCCACTAGGCCACTCTGCTTTGTGGATACAAGAAAATCAGAGTGAGCCCAGTCCCTATTTCCCCTATCTGTAATTCATTTTAATATCTATCTCCCATTTTAGACAATAAGTACCTTGTGGACAGGGATCGTCTACCAACTCTACCGTACTATATTTTGCCAAGCGCTTAGAACAGAGCTTTGCACACAGTAAATGCTCAATACATACTACTGATTGATGGGACTCTCAGTCTTAGAGAGAGGGAACAGGCACTATAACTCCATTTTACAAATAAAGCAACTGACACCCAGAGAGGTTAAGTGAATTGCTCAAAGTCATTCAGCAGACAAACAGTGGAGCTGGGGCTAGGACTTGGGTCTGCTCTTTCCACTAGATCTCCCTGTCTCCAAGCTGCCTCTTCTCACGGGCAAGAGAGAGCCTTTGGTCCAGTTCTGAAGCTCGATGAAGGTGAAAAACACCAGGCCAAGGCTAGGAGACCTGCTGCTGGGAAAAGCACAGGGAGGAAAAAAAAATAGAATCCACATCTTAGATCCAGCTCTAGTCCCTTTCTGACTACAAAGGGATGGGTGGGCTAGCCATGGCTTCCTGCCCGCCTGCCTAAAATGCCAATCCCACGGAGGCAATGGCTCACCTTCACCCCAATGGAGTTGGTGCCAATGTCTTTACAATTTTTTTTACCCATGTCAAATCTGATTTCACTTCTCCTTGCCTGACCACATAGGCATTTGCAATATAGAAAAGATCAAGCAGTTCTTTCAGAAGTTCTCTTTTGGCATAGCAAAAATATACTTTTATCAAAGCTGCTTCATCAGAGAGGTTATCCACTCCTTCTTGAATCTCTCCTAGCAAAATACACTGTACCTTTTCCATCATAAAGCGCAAGCCCTGAATTCTCCAATTCCGCCTCTTTGAGCCAACCTGGTGGATAACCCAGCTGGCGCATGCGATAGATGAAAGGCGGAAGATTCTTGTCAGACACACCAAGGGCATCTTGGAGTTCTTCACTAATTAAAAAAGAGAAAAGGCAATACCTTTTTATCCAATTTAGAATACAATGATTGTATGAAAACAAAGGTCTGGTTTCAAATAAAGTCTTAAAGGAAAAAAAAGTAGTAAAATAAATATTTCCTGTTTTGTGCATTTTATGACTGACTTAAGATTTACCTATATTGTGCTGCACGACTACTTTTCACCATATTTTGAAGATAAGGAAAAGTGAAGAATACCTTAGCTCATCTGCAAAAAGTATATTAAGTTACCTAATAATTCCCGGTTTGAATCTGCCAAACCTTTCTTCTACTTCTTCGGCATGATACCTCTGCTGATAATTCTGGTTATTTGCCTCCCCACAAGCTTCCATAAACTCTTTTCTCTTCTCACTTATACGAGCCGGATTCCGTGGCTAAAAGACAACATAATTGGAGAGCCACTGAACAATACCGCTTAAGGCTATGAAAGAAATCAATAAAAATGAATTCATTCATTCAATCATATTTACTGAGCGCTTACTGTGTGCAGAGCACTGTACTAAGTGCTTGGAAGGTACAATTCAGCAATTGAGAGAGATAATCCCCGCCCACACCGGGTTTACAGTTTAGAAGGAGGGAACGCCATGTTGATAAGAGACAGGTGAAATAGTTGCCTGGGTCTAATAAACAGACGGTCACTTATAAAACATGGTATGTTTGGGGGAGTGAGAAAAGCCAAAAGGAAAAATGGTGGGTATAATCAGTTATAATTATAATACACACCAAGTTTAAAAACAAAATTTTAAATAAATGCTTACAAACAACTATCCATGTACATGGGTTTCAGTACAACTTAAATGCAGTTAAGAATCTGAGACAGTCATCTAGTCTGAAGTTGGGACAAATGTCAAATTGAAAAGCTGATCTGTCTTGAAATGACTGGAAATATAAATTAATTTTTAAGGGGAAAAAACGTGCTACCATTTGAAATATATGACCCTTCTGAGTCTACAATTCTACACATGTACTGAAAACATGAGGCATATTCTCCAACAAAGAAAAATTTTATGTAACAAATATTTACCATTGGACAATCTTTTATTTGATGGTCTTCTGAGCCACAGTTGAAACAGTGAGGCTTTGGCCTACTTTAAAGAACAGACACATTTATAAGGTAAATGATTAGCTAAGAAAAAAGTAAAAAGGACCTCCACCACATGCTATTTTCCTTTTCACACGAAGGAATAATGAACTATTTAAACCAATGAAAACTTAAGTTTCCCAAGACAAACTGCATCATTAAAATGTACTATAGTCTTACAAATAAAGGATGCATTCTGTTCCCCTTGCAGAAGGTTTACTTCTCCATTTTAGATGCAAGACAGTTGGGGAAGCGTTCCAGTGACCATCCAAAGAAGAACATGTCAATATTCTAGGTTTTAACCACCTCAATTTTAAAAAATAATATGGAAGCAATAGAAAGAAGCAACAATTTCATTATTGCGTGCTAGGTTAAAAGAGCACCCAGTTAATTATGAAAGAATCAAAGCTGCTAAACAGGGTATGTTTAATTATCAAAGAATGTTACCCATATAGATAATGAAACCCTTTTTTTAAAGCTACAACTCAATTAAACAATTAAGATTTAATTACCTTGGTGAGTCAAACCATACAAAGCCAAATTCATGGTTATTTTTAAAGTAATGAATTTTGCTTTTAGTGATTTAAAAAAACCCAACAACCCACCACAAACCTTTTTGCCTTTACTTGTATTTCCTGACCTTCCAGAGAGACAATTTGACTGAAAACTTGTTGGTACCTTTGGTGAACTGAATTAAGGAACAGTTAATGTAAAATGCTAATTACAAAAGAAAAAACAAATGAAAACAAGGGTGACTTGAAAAACTAATAGCTAGTTTCACAAATCCTGAATTTGTTCAAGGACAGAAACTGTAAAGCAATAACCCATCCATACTGTCATTGGAGCAGAGTTGCTGCTTCCTCTTTGCACACTGATGCACAATATTCTGCCCTAGGCCCCTGGCTGCATCCTGCTATTCACTTCAGGAAATAAGAGGACCCCACTGGAATGTGCAAAGGAGACACACGAAGAAGAAATTCCAAGCCCCAGCAGCAATAGCACCCGGTGTGCCACTGATCTGGACCTTGTTCTTCAAATGCTTTCCTACTTCATATCAATTAAGCCTGAATTAGTGAATTTCTGAGTCTCTGTGAGTCCATGTGTCATCATGAGTGGAGACATTTAGGGGTGTGGAGTTATATCTATGATTCTATTTATCTTGATGGTATTGATGCCTGACTACTTGTTTTATTTTGCTGCCTGTCTCCCCCTTCTAGACTATGAGCCTGTTGTTGGGCAGGGATTATCTCTATCTGTTGCTGAATTGTACATTCCAAGTGCTTAGTCCAGTGCTCTGCACAAAGTAAGTGCTCAATAAATACGATTGAATGAATCCAAATCGGTTCCTAATGTATACCTTTTGATTTTTATCACACAAAATATGGTGCCTACTTGTTGCTTAATAATTTTTCTTGACAATTTTTCTGCTATCACCTAATCCCTTTCATTTGCTTCTATCCCTCATTTTCTGTAACTTGGTGAGGAGAGAACAGAACGAAGCAAGTAGGTAGTCATTCGGGTGGGTGCATTATGAAACTGCCTATCCTAAAACAGCAACTGTTAATTAGCTATAGAAATTGATTGTTGCATAAGGTGTCATTCCAATTATGCTGGGATAAAAGGATTTCTCTCCCTCACCAGGGCCCGGGGCCAGACGAGAGCTTTTCAAGGCTCCAATGGAGGCCAAGGGAGGGGCTTCCACACCTGGAAGATGCTCCCCTTTCAAATCTTGGGCCCCAATTCAATCCCTCACTTAGAATGCAAAGTTGGTTCCTCCGTACAACAGGCGTCTCTGGAGGCTTGTTCCAGTATTTGATCACTAAGAGTCAAGAAATGGTTCTCTATCTTAAACCAAATTTTTACCTAATCCAACTTAACCCCTTTCTTCTTTAGTACTCTGTAAATACAGAAAACTGGTCAAAGTCCTTCTCATAACTGCTTGAAGGGAGTTATTGACTGATCAACAGTATTGTTTGGACAGCAATTATTAGGTCACTTGAAGTCCTTTCTTTTGGCTGAACTCCCCAATACTTTTAGTCCTTCATGGAAGAACCTATTTTCCATCCCTTTATCTATTTTTAATACTTCTCTGGACCCTGGCCAATTTCTTCATTTTTCTGAATTTGGTGACCAAAACTATTCAGGAAACTCATAATACAGGCCTGACCAAATCAGCTGAAAAGAAACACATCAGGCTTGATGACAGAAAAAGGACCTTCATTTCAATAGGTAGGATACTTGGGTATTTCCCATCCTTCTGTAAGCTGAGGGTTTTCGTTCAGTAGCGGCTGACCCAGTTTATCTAGACAAAAATTGGAAAAATACAATACACTTCCTACAACCTGTAGAAAAATAAACCAGAAAATCACCGATAAGCAGAAAATGAAAACATGCCAAGCGAGAAAAATAAAGTTGTAAGGGAACTAATTTAGCTGTTAAACATTTTTTGGTAGTCTATTTTTTGACAATAAAATTTTCATAGTTTCTCACTGAATGCACCAGATCTTCATGCATAAGTAAAATGTTGGTTAAAGATTACACTTCTGGAGGTGCAGCAATTCTCCTCTGCCAAAACAGATGGCGGTTCTATGATCCACTCTATTTGGAAGTACATTCTCCTCAGAAAACCCTCTCAGCCATCATACAAGGCGGCTTCTCAATTTTTGGATCTCTACTTGCTAGACATTTGCACCTACCAAATATTTTAAAGTGTAGTAAGGGACTAGCTTATTTGTTCTATATTACAATCCCAAATTTAAAAACAAGTAAGCGGTATCTCTCTCTCAAAGATTTGAAACCTCAAGAAATTTTTGCCACTTGATTTTTTCAAGAATTCTGAAAAACTTTAGGCACACAAGGCCAAAAGAAAACTACCAAATGTTTTAAAGTGTACTAAGGGACTAGCTTATTTGTTCTATAAGTTACAATCCCAAATTTAAAAACAAATAAGCGGTATCTCTCTCTCAAAGATTTGAAACCTCAAGAAATTTTTGCCACTTGATTTTTTCAAGAATTCTGAAAAACTTTAGGCACACAAGGCCAAAAGATAAGAAACCGTACTGTCTAAACTCCATAGGACTTTGCTGTTTTAGGGCAAAACACATCTCTGGCAAATAAATTTAAAATAAGCTTCAAAGAGCCCATGAAAATCACTTACGCTAAAAGGTTCTTTAATTTTTTTTACTGTACTAGAGTTTTCCACCTTATGATCCTCTTCCAAGACAACACTGGATGGCTAAGATGGAGAGAGAAAAACAAAAATAATGAGGTTACCATATTTTAACCCATGTACAAATTTCAAGCTCTGAGAGGACAAGAAAAATCAGTTTGAAATTCAGAACAATGTACAAATGATAATGCTTCAGGTTCTTCAACATTTCCGTGGAGTGGCTTTGATACAGAGGGAGGATTTAGAACTACGAATACTTGAAGTGGAAGCATATTACACCAATAAAGTGATGAGGAAAAAGAAAAGGGGCAGGTGATAATTGTGTTTTTTTTTAAGTGGTTATTCTATGCCAAGTACGGTATTAAGTGCTAGGGGTAGACACAAGAGAATGAGGTCAGACACAGTCCCTGCCATGTAATGGGGCTCACGGCCTGAGTAGGAGGGAGAACAGGTATTTCAGCCCCATTTGATGGAAGAGGAAACTGAGGAACAGAGAAGTTATATAACTAGCTCAGGATCACACAGCAGGCAAGGGGTGAAGCCACGAATTGAACTCAAATCCACTGACTCCCAGTCCCAATGCTCTGTCCACTATGCAGCACTGCTGCTTCTCACTTCGGTTTCAGTTTCTTTTCAAGTTACACTGTTGAAAGTTGTCACCAAGCAGCTGCTATGAGATATCTCCATAGGTGCCTGTTAGACTTAATAATCGAGTCTCTTCAGTTAAAATTGAAAAATACAATAGATTTTTCGGAAACTTCGGCAAACGTTGGAAAGCTCTGCACTACCATTTGATGTCACAAGTCAGCGTATGGCTGAAAAAACTGGGGCTACGGATGTTCACATAAGTTGTTCTACAAGAGTGTATTCTCATGCACTCCTCTTGATTTGTCTGGACGTTCAGGGGATTAACAGTTGTGCTGTTGAAACTGATCATTCTCATGGATGGCTGGAGGGCAGAAGACAAGAATGGGACAGAGCTGTCAAGCAAGGAGACAGGAAATGTCGGACAGGTTCAGAGGCTGAAATAGCAGTATAGCCCAATCCCCACTAACACTAGGATTTGCCCTTAATGTTGGTTTTGCCCTACAATTTTCTATGAGGAAGCTCTCTTTTAAAAAAAAATGATAATAATGATGACATTTGTTCAGTGCTTACTATGTGCCAAGCCCTGTTCTAAACCCTGGGGTCAGGCTGAACACAGTCTCTTGTCCCACATGGGGCTCAAAGTCTTAATCCCCATTTTACTGATGAGGTACCCGAGGCACAGAGAAGTGAAGTGACCTGCCCAGGGCCATACAGCAGACAAGTGGCAGAGCCAGGATTAGAACCCAGGTCCTCCTGACTCCCAGGCCTGTACTGTATTCACTAGGCCATCCTGCTTCCCCTAAACCCTACTGCACCTATCCTGATATGGCAATACTACCATAGATTTATGGAGAAGGATGAAAAACTTTGGGGACAGAATTATGTGGCTCTGACATCAAATCAAGTCTACTAGGCATCAATCAATTATATTTACTGAGTGCTTACTATGTGGAGAGCACAATATGACAGAGTTAAAAGATATGTTCCCTGCCCAGAGAGTGCTTAGGCACCTAAGGAAAGAGTGACAAAGATAAATTCAAGCATGTATGAAGATATTGCCTTCTATAAGACTACTTGGGACTGACTACTATTTTGGGGCGAGAAGGGGACTGGGATTTGTTTGGCATATTTTTGTTACTGTCACCTTCGATTTATTTTAAAGTAAAAAAAAGTACAATTTAAGAACCACAAAACTCAAAACACTAACAATTTGTTGCAAAAAACAAAATAAGTTCATTTTTCACATTAAGAAATTATTCAATTTATGTATATTCAATTCACTCCTTATAACGGCTACATTAAAACACACCAAATTTGCTTCATCACAGCAAGTGATATTGTTCCTTTTGGGTAAATCTTAAAGGTATTTTGTAAATTGTAGAAACTTTTAGACCAGAGCATCCTTTTACCAATTAAAAAAAAACTGAATATATACACATTTATTTACCCTAAGAAATTTTAAATACCTGAGGTTTAATATTAAAGGTGGCCTTTTCTGTATCACTTTTCTGATGCTCCTCATATTTTTTTACTAAATTTGAAACAAAATCCTCTATTTCTTGATGATATTGCCTGCACCAAGAGACAAGTCAGACATGATTAATAAAACTGAGTAGCCACAATGAAACAGCAGATTGAAAAATTTAAATTTTTTTGTCTTTCAAAATTTTCAATCAGTCTATTCTGCTTTTGAAAGGGTGATCAAATGGAAGATACTCTAAAATATTTAAGCTTATAACATACAAAAATATACCATCTACTACCAGAGGTAGACACAATTGTTTTTTCACTTCAATTAGTTGCACGGTAACTGTCACTGGGCTAAAGGGAAAAAAAAGCACTTGGCTATGGGTAAACAAAACACAATTTGGAATGTAAGAATACTTTTTACTTTAACCACCACCAACAACAACAAACAACAGCACAGTTTTAAGAACATATTTCAAAAACCCAGTGGAACTGGTTTCTTCACTATCTTTTTAGAATGCAAACCAACACAAATCATAAATAACAACAAAAATGACAACAATTTCCATCTGTAATTCCCCTCTGAACAAACTTCAGACCTGAATTCCCCCAACACCTGGGCTCCCAGGGTTGCCTCCTCCTCTCACCCAAGTTCAAAACCTTGTCACAGGGATGCCAAATTTTAATTTCAAACCCAGGAATGACCTTGGGGCTAGCCTTTTAGATGTTGGGGGGTGGTGGGAGAGGTGCAGAAAAAATGAGGAATACACATCAAGGCTATAGATACCCATATATGCATTATATTATATAGTAATACCAACATTATTATTATTGTTATTATTATATAATTAGGCTAAAGGCACATCCAGGGTGGGCAAGACTAAACCAGAAATCTCCAGGGATAAGTGGCTAAAATCGGAAAGCACCTTGGAGTAAAAAAGGTCTGGAGTGACTATTACCACGGTGAGACCTGGTAGTTCTATATTCCTGTCACTCTCCCTCCAGGAGTTGCTTTCCCTGCCCTGCCATCTGAGCCATAGAGTGCAGATAAAAACAGGGGTCGAGAGCGAGTATATTCTGTGTTTCTGATACAATCTGTTTTTACGGGCATAAGCATATATCTGCTAATGCAGTTTGAAATTATTTCCAGTATACGGTATAATCTGATTCTAGTGATTTCTTGGGTTCTTAAATCGAAAGTTTACTGTAACTGGAAGTTTATTAAACTATCACCAAAATAGTGTCACCCTAGATAAATTACTTTCAAGGGAGAATGGTGAACTCACATGCCTAACATACAAATGGGAATTTTAAAAAGAACATAAATCTATTAAATGCACGAATGACAAGCTACTTACTTTGAAATGACACTGTTCATAAATAAAATCTGCAACAAAGGTCCATCTAATTTAGAATCGTTCAGCAGAATTCCACTAAAAAAAAAATATAACATTTTTATACTGGACACTGAAGTAGACTTTTTCCTGTAAGTTTTGTCTTATGCAGAAACAGCTACAAAAATATAAGTATCTATTTCATATAAATTCAACAAACAAACCTCAATATACCTACAGAATCCTCTAAGTCAAATTTTGGAAAATTACATGCCTTTCAGATTCTGACACTAAAATCAATTGATAAGGCAATGTTCTCCACTACCCCAAGTGCTTACTACAGTACTCTGCACATAGTAAGCGCTCAATAAATACCACTGTTGATTAAATCTCAGCAACTGAACCACCCATTCTTCAGCTCTGCCAAAAAGAGAAAGCATTCACCTACCTCTAGGTTTTCTAAAACCAATCACAGAACTTGCCTAACATCTGAGAAGCAATCTAATAACATCGTCTATTTAAGAGAGATCACAAAGCTGGCGTTCTAATTAAAAATGGCCTCTAGTGTATGGGGAAAACCCTCAAATCTACCACAGATCACATAGGAGCAACTCAGTTTAAAAATGGTGATTTTTAAAAACAGGCTACATTTTGCCTTTAAGGTATTTATCGAGTCAAAAGTGTTCTTATTTTTAAAAATGTTTCTTAGAATCTAAGTAGTTTTGAAAAGCAAAAAGGCCATAACATCAGATACATCATTCTACAAAGCCTTACTTCTTAGTTCAAACGTCAAAATACTGATGCTAGAAGGACTGGTATAATATAAAATTTCAAGAATGATTTAACTCACATACCTTGGTCGAGTCAGAATGTTCAATTTTCTCTTAAGTTCTTGATGTTAATTATTTATTAAGGAATACACCTCACAGCTTTGAATTCTTCAGAAAAAGAATCATCATAAGAACTTTCAAAATTCTAACTTTATGCAATAGCATGTTGTAAACATAAACCAGAAATATAAATAGGAGGAGAAGCAGACTGATTTGCTGAAAAGAGCACAGGTTTAAGAGTTAGGAAATCCAGGTTCTTCGCTTGTCTCCTGTGTGATCTTAGGCAAGCCATTTAACTTCTGTGCTTCATCTTCCTCACTGTAAAATGGGAATGAAAAACCAGTTCTCCCTTCCCCTTAAACTGTGTGCCCCACAGAGCACAGGGATTGTGTTTGATCTCAGTCAGTAGTATTGACTGAACACTTACTCTAGGTAGAGAACTGTACTGTGCTTGGTGAGGTACAGTAGAGTTAGTAGAAACAATCCCCTTCCCCTTTGTGTCAAACCACTAGGAGCAAGAAGGAAGGCAAAGGGCTTATAATCAATTCCAGAACTTGGGAAAGGAAGCAAAGAAAAATAGGACATTAGTACTGATTTTGGAACTTTACAGGACAGAGGAAGAAGAAAAAGCAGCAGCAGAAAAAAGAGAAGAGGGTGCTTTTAATTCTTTGCAAACCTATAGATTAGTTTCCCCCTCTAGACTTTAAGCTCACTGTGGGGAGAAAACGTGTCTACCAACACATTCTATTGTACTCTCCCAAGCGCTTAGTAAAGGCTCTGCACACAGTAAGTGCTCAATAAGAAATACAATTGATTGAAATCAGGGGGGCACCTCTTTCCTTTTCTTTGTTGCTGCTCTTTCACCAAATTTTGCCTATCTCGACTGGATGACTGCATCAGTCTCCTTTCTGACCTCCTGATCTCCCAACCTCCTGCCTCTCCCCATTTCAATCTATACTTCACTCTGCTGCCCAGATTATTTTTCTATAAAAACGGTCAGGGCATGTCACCCCCCTCTTCAAAAATCTCCAGTGATTGCCTATCAACCTCCGTATCAAACAAAAACTCATTATTGGCTTCGAAGCTCTCCATCACCTTGCCCCTTCCTACCTCACCTCTCTCTCTCCTTCTCAATCCCAGCCGGCACACTCCGCCCCTCTGGTGCCGCTAACCTTCGCATTGGACCTCAATCTCGCCTGTCTCGCTGCTGACCCTTGGCCCACGTCCTACCTCTGGCCTGGAACGTCCACCCCTCCTCAAATCAGCCAATCACTCTTACCCCCTATAAGGGGGTACCTCCTTGAAGGCTCACCTCCTCCAAGAGGCCTTCCCAGACTAAGCCCCCTTTTCCTCAGCTCCCCCTCCCTTCCGCGTCACCTCGACTTTCTCCTTTTGCTTCCTCCTCACCCCATAACACTGATGTAAAGATTCATTCATTCAATTGCATTTACTGAGCGATTACTTTGTGCAGAGCACCGTATTAAGTGTTTGGAAAGTACAATTCAGCAATAAAGACAGACAATTCCCGCCTACGATGGGCTTACAGTCTGGGAGCAGGGGGGGAGAGACATCAAAACAAGTAATCAGGCATCAATATAAATGGAATTGTAAAGATATACATATATAAATAGGTGCTGTGGGGCCGGGGGGGCGCAAAGGGAGTGAGTCGAGGTGATGTGGAAGGGAGGGGGAGCTGAGGAAAAGGGGGTTAGTCTGGGAAGGCCTCTTGGAGGAGGTGAGCCTTCAGTAGGGCTTTGAAGGTGGGGAAGATTGGCAGATTTGAGAAGGGAGGGCATTCCAGGCCAGTGATAGGACGTGGGCTGGGGTCAATGGCGAGACAGGCGAGATCGAAGCACAATGAGAAGGTTAACACTAGAGTAGCGGCATGTGCGGGCTGGGATGTAGAAGGAGAGAAGGGAGGTGAGGAAGGAGGGGGCAAGGGGATGGACAGCTTGGAAGCCAAGAGTGAGGAGTTTTTGTTTAATATGGAGGTTGATAGGCAACCACTGGAGATTTTTTAGGGAGGGGGGTGACATTCACTCAATCGTATTTATTGAGCACTGTACAAAGCACTTGGAAAGTACAATTTGGCAATAAAGATATGCCCTGAACATTCTTGTAGAAAGGTAATCCTGGTAGCAGAGTGAAGTATGGACTGAAGTGGAGAGTGGCAGGAGGTTGGGAGGTCAGAATACCTGGTATGTATTTCCATCTATAATTCTATTTATTTATATTGATGCCTGTTTACTTCTATTTATGTCTGTCTCTCCCGGCCCCTTCTAGGCTGTAAGCTAGAAATTACAGTCATGGGCAGGGACTGTCTCTCTTCATTGCTAAACTGTACTTTTCAAGCGCTTAGTACAGTGCTCAATAAATATGATTGAATGAATTTTTAATTAAGACAGCCCATCAGTACAAGTGAAAACTGTAGTTCATCCTGCTATTAACAGAATTATTTCTTCCTAGAATATGTACATTAACCAGGAATTCTTCGGGTAAGGCTAGAATAACAAGCATTACTTTCTATACTAGAAAATGCAAAAGACCATAGTTCTACGGTGAGGCACAAACTGAAGAAATAAAAAAAGTCAAAGCTGCAATTACACCAGCAGACATTTACTGAGACTCCACTGTGGGCATGACACTATGTTAGGGACTGCTAAAAATGGTATTCAAAGGCCCCTAAAAACTTGCTTTGGAGGACAAAGAAGTGTCAAGACAATACAGCACAAATGACTCAAGCAACAAAACATGCACACTGCTTGAACACTAAAGGGCACACTTGACATTTTTTGAATTAGACAATTCTTTCTGAGACCAAAAAAACCCCTGAGATTCAAATAATCCTATGCCTATGGAATCACAGGTGATGCAGAAAAACTCCAATTATACTTTACTCAGTTTACTCCCCTTACACTGGCTTTAGTTCTCCCAATCAATCAAGCACTTACTATGTATGGAGCACCAAACTAAGCATTTGGGAAAGTACAATACAGTGGTGTTGGTAGACATGATCCTTTTCCACTTAGGGTGCTAGTTCACAGTCTAGAAGGGAGACGGACATTAGAATAAATCAATTAGCGTTGGGGTAAATATAATAGATTAGAGCAGGTTCCTGGCCTACATGGGACTTAATCTAGGGGGGAGAATTGGAATTTGATCCTCCTTTGACGAAAGGTTAAATTTTTACGACTGCCTAGCTAATTAAAATTCATTGATTAAATTCAGCGGAGTTGGGCTAGTTACAGAGTTCTGTGGTGTTAAGTAAGGGAACTTTAAACACTTTGCATGGTGAAGCTAATTATTTTTTAATTGTAGTTATATTCTACTTATGGCTAAAAGTAGGAAAAGCCCTCTTTTTTCCCTACCCATCCTCCACTCTGCATTGCCTATATATTCGAATCTAAACCCTTTCAGTACTTGAAGTTCATCCCCAACCTCAGCCCCACAGCACTTTTGTACATATCCTTCCACTTTGCCATTTCCCCTATCTGTAATTAATGTTTCCTCATATGTACCGTGGGGATTAAATACCAGTTCCCTCCTGGTAGACTGAGAAGCAGCGTGGTCTAGTGGATAGAGAAGCAGCACGGCTTAGTGGCGTCAGAGGTCGTGGGTTCTAATACCGACCCTGCCACTTGTCATCTGTGTGACTTTGGGCAAGTCACTTGGGGATTAAGTCCCACTTGGAGATTAAGACTGTGAGCCCCAAGTGGGACAACTGGATAACCTTGTATCTATCCCAGCGCTTAGAACTGGGATATGCCTGGCACATAGTAAGCGCTAAACAAATTCCATCATTATTACAGAGCACAGGCCTGGGAATCAGAAGGACCTGCGCTCTAATCCCAGCTCCGCCAACTGTCTGCTGTGTGATCTTGGGCAAATCACTTCACTTTTCCGGGCTCATTAACCTCATCTGCAAAACGGGGATTGAGACCGTAAGCCCCACGTGGGACAGGGACTGTGTCCGACCCCATTTGCTTACATCCACTCCAGAGCTTAATAGACTGCCTGCACAAAGCAAGCGCTTAACAAATACCACAATTTTTATCCACCCCCAAGCTTAGTATGTTTATAGTAAGCGCCTAACAAAATACCACTTTTTTCATTTGAGCCCCAAGTAGGACAGGGCCTCTGTCTGATCCCATTGTATATTTACCCCTGCACTTAACACCTAGTAAACACTTAACACACAATTACCATTAATGAGTTCCCACCATAGGCAAATTTAGGGTTGAAAAAAGGGACCTGGAGCCTTAAGCCCTATCCAGAGTTTAACAGCAACCACAATAATAATAATTATGGTATTTGTTCATTCATTCATTTGCATTTATTGAGCGCTTACTGTGTGCAGAGCACTGTACTAAGTGCTTGGAAAGTACAATTCAGCAACAGAGACAATCCCTGCCCACAACAGGCTCACAGTTTAGAAGGGGGGAGACAGACATCAAAACAAGTGAACCAGCATCAATATAAATACATGAATTATATATATCATTAATAAAATTAATAGAATTACCAATACGTACATATATACACACAGGTGCTGTGCAGAGGGGGGCAGAGCAGAGGGAGCGTGAGGAGGCGAGGGGGAGTGGGAGCAGAGGAAATGGGGGGGTTAGTCCGGGAAGGCCTCCTGGAGGAGGTAAGCTTTCAGTACATAATAATAATGGTACTTAAGTGCTGACTTTGTGCCAAGCACTGTTCTAAGCGCTGGGGTAGATACAAGATAATGAGGTTGTCCCATGTGGGGCTCAGAGTCTTCATCCCCATTTTACAGATGAGGAAACTGAGGTCCAGAGAAGTCAAGTGACTTGCTCAAGATACTAATAACAATGATGATGGTATTTGTTAAGCGCTTCCTATGTGCCAAGCACTGTTCTAAGCACTGGGGTGGATACAAGGTAACGAGGTTGTCCCACGTGGGGCTCACAGTCTTCATCCCCATTTTACAGAAGAGGGAACTGAGGCCCAGAAAAGTTAAAGTGACTAGCTCAAGATAATTGATAGTAATGATGGTATTTGTTAAGCGCTATGTGCCAAGCACTGTTCTAAGCACTGGGGGGAGAGAAACGAGGCGATCAGGTGGTCCCACATGCGGCTCATGGTCTTCATCCCCATTTTACAGAGGAGGTCACTGAGGGACAGAGAAATGAAGTGACTGGGCCAAGATAATAATAATGTTGGTATTTGTTAAGCGCTTCCTATGTGCCAAGCACTGTTCTACACGTTGGGGTAGTTACAAGGTGATGAGGTTGTCCCACGTGGGGCTCCCAGTCCCCATCCCCATTTTACAGAGGAGGTTAACTGAGGCCCAGAGAAGTGAAGTGACTGGGCCAAGATAATACTAATGTTGGTATTTGTTAAGCGCTTCCTATGTGCCAAGCACTGTTCTACACGTTGGGGTAGTTACAAGGTGATGAGGTTGTCCCACGTGGGGCTCCCAGTCTCCATCCCCATTTTACAGAGGAGGTTAACTGAGGCCCAGAGAAGTGAAGCGACTGGGCCAAGGTAACAATAATAACGTTGGTATTTGTGAAGCGCTTCCTATGTGCCAAAGCACTATTCTAAGCGCTGAGGGGAGAGATACGAGGTGATGAGGTTGTCCCCCGTGGAGCTCCCAGTCTCTAGCCCCATTTTGCAGAGGAGGGAACTGAGGCCCAGAGGAGTGAAGCGACTTGCCATTGTTTTTACGAGATGTTCTACCCCTTGACGCTGTTTATTGCCATCGTTCTTGTCTGTCCGTCTCCCCCGATTAGACTGTAAGCCCGTCAAACGGCAGGGACTGTCTCTATCTGTTGCCGACTTGTTCATCCCAAGCGCTTAGTACAGTGCTCTGCACATAGTAAGCGCTCAATAAATACTATTGAATGAATGAATGAATGACTTGCGCAAGGTCAGAGCGCAGAGAAGTGGCGGGGGTGAATTGAGTGAGTGAGTGAGTGAGTGAGTGACTGACTGGCGGGTGTCTCCCCTTCCCCCGGTGAGGGCGGTCGGAGCGGGGCTCGAGGGGGAGGACAGGACCGGACAGGATCGGACCGGACCGAACCGGACGCCGCCCTCAGGCCGCCGGGGCCCTGACCGTCTGGCGGGAAGGATATTCTCCGCCCGGAGCTGCTCGATGGTCTCCTCGCACCGCCGCAGCCGCTCCCGGACCTGCCGCTCCCCCACTCCATTCTCCTCCTCTTCGCCTCCGAAGCGGAGACCCGCGGGCTTCGGCGCCTCCTCCTCGTCCTCCCCGCCGAAGGGCTCGAAGAGCTCCCGGTCGCCGAAGTCCACCCCGCCCGCCATCTTGGGCCGCGGACGGGTCGGCCGGCCGGGGGCGAAGGGCGGAGGGCGACGCTCGCTATTGGCTCAGCCCTCCGAGGGCCGACCAATGAGGAGCCGGGCCTGGGGAGAAGCCCTACTGACTACGAGGACCAGGATGCAACGCTTCCCCCCCCCCGTCGGGACGACCTGGAAGCATTGCATCCTGGGACGCCGGGATCCTAGGGGAGCGGACGGGCCTCTTGTGTGCGGTGCATGCCGGGAGTCGTAGTCTCTGAGAGCGGCCCATTGTCCGCGGGGCATGCCGGGAGTCGTGGTCTCTGAGAGCGGCCCATTGTCCGCGGGGCATGCCGGGAGTCGTGGTCTCTGAGAGCGGCCCATTGTCCGCGGGGCATGCCGGGAGTCGTGGTCCGGTGCATTAGGCGCCAGCCTTACGCAGTCACTCCAATCGTATTTATTGAACGCTTATTGTGCGCACAACACCGAACTAACAGTAATAATAATGTTGCTATTTGTTAAGCGCTTACTGCTCTAAGTGCTGGGGTAGACACAGGGTAATCAGGTTGGCCCAGGCAAGGCTGTCTTCAGCCCCATTTTACAGATGAGATCACTGAGGCCCAGAGAAGTGAAGTGACTTGCCCACACTCACACAGCTGACAAATGGCAGAGCTGGGATTCGAACCCATGACCTCTGACTCCCAAGCCCGAGCTCTTTCCACTGAGCCACGCTGCTTCCCATTTGGGCACAATACAACAGCAAATGCTTTTCCTGCCCACCAAGAGCCTACAGTGTGAAACCTTGACTTCTTAATGCATTTATGTCCATCCTTAGGCACTTGGGTATCAATCAATCAACCGAATTTATTGAGGCCTTACTGTAATCATGCAATCATATTTATTGAGCACTTACTATGTGCAGAGCACTGGACTACGTGCTCGGAATGTACCCTAAGGCAACAGAAAGAGACCATTCCTGCCCAATAACAGGTTCACAGTCTAAATGATAATGATGGTACTTGTTAAGCGCTTACTATGTGCCAACCACTGTTCTAAGTGTTGGGGTAGATACAAGGTAATCAGATTGTCCCACGTAGGGCTCACAGTCTCAAGGCCCATTTTACAGATGAGGTCACTGAGGCACAGTGCAGTATCCTCAGAGGAGATCTCCTCCCTCCTCGCAAGTGGCACCCCCTCCACCTGCGCCTCGGACCCCATTCCCTCTCACCTTATTAAAACCATCGCCCCTGCCCTCCTCCCTTCCTTAACTTCTATTTTTAACTGCTCAATCTCCAATGGCTCCTTCCCCTCTGCCTTCGAACATGCCCACGTCTCCCCCATCCTAAAAAAACCCGCTCTCGACCCCACTTCCCCTTCCAGTTATCGCCCTATCTCCCTACTACCCTTCCTTTCCAAAATCCTAGAACGAGTCATCTACGATCGCTGCTTAGAATTCCTTAACTCCCATTCTCTCCCGGACCCCCTCCGATCTGGCTTCCGTCCCCTCCACTCTACCGAGACTGCTCTCTCTAAGGTCACCCGTGACCTCCTTCTTGCCAAATCCAATGGCTCCTACTCCATTCTAATCCTCCTTGACCGCTCTGCTGCCTTTGACACTGTCGACCATCCCCTCCTCCTCCACACCTTATCTCACCTTGGCTTCATGGACTCCGTCCTCTCCTGGTTCTCCTCTTATCTCTCTGGCCGGTCATTCTCGGTCTCTTTCGCGGGCGCCTCCTCCCCCTCCCATCCTTTAACTGTTAGAGTTCCTCAAGGGTCAGTTCTTGGCCCTCTTCTGTTCTCCATTTACACTCACTCCCTCGGTGAACTCATTCGTTCTCACGGCTTTGACTACCATCTCTATACAGATGACACGCAGATCTACATCTCCGCCCGTCCTCTCCCCGTCGCTTCAGGCTCGCATCTCCTCCTGCCTCCAGGATGTCTCCACCTGGATGTCAGCCCGCCACCTAAAACTCAACATGAGCAAGACTGAGCTCCTCATCTTCCCTCCCAAGCCCGGTCCTCTCCCAGACTTCCCTATCACCGTGGATGGCACGACCATCCTTCCCGTCTCTCAGGCCTGCAATCTTGGTGTCATCCTTGACTCGTCTCTCTCATTCACCCCACACATCCTATCCGTTACCGAAACCTGCCGGTTTCACCTTTACAATATCGCCAAGATCCGCCCTTTCCTCTCCACCCAAACGGCTACCTTACTGCTACAGGCTCTTCTTATATCCCGGCTAGACTACTGTGTCAGCCTTCTCTCTGTTCTCCCTTCCTCCTCTCTCGCCCCGCTCCAGTCTATTCTTCACTCCGCTGCCCGGCTCATCTTCCTGCAGAATTGATCTGGCATGTCACTCCCCTTCTTAAACACCTCCTGTGGTTGCCTATCAACCTCCGCTCCAAACAAAGACTCCTCACTCTAGGCTTCAAGGCTCTACATCACCTTGCCCCTTCCTACCTCTCCTCCCTTCTCTCTTTCCACTGCCCAACCCGCACGCTCCGCTCCTCTGCCTCCCACCTTCTCACCGTCCCTCCGTCTCGCCTATCCCGCCATCGACCCCTGAGCCGCGTCCTCCTGCGGTCCTGAAATGCCCTCCCTCCTCACCTCCGCCAAACTGATTCTCTTCCCCTCTTCAAAACCCTACTTAAAACTCACCTCTCAAGAGGCCTTCCCAGACCGAGCTCCCCTTCTCCCTCTACTCCCTCTACCGCCCCCACTTCACCTCTCCACGGCTTAACCCTCTTTTCCCCCTTTCCCTCTGCTCCTCCCCCTCTACCTTCCCATCCCCTCAGCACTGAACTCATCTGCTCAACTGCATATATTTTCATTACCCTATTTATTTTGTTAATGAAATGTACATCGCCTTCATTCTATTTAGTTGCCATTGTTTTTACGAGATGTTCTTCCCCTTGACTCTATTTATTGCCATTGTTCTCGTCTGTCCGCCTCCCCCGATTAGACCGTAAGCCCGTCAAACGGCAGGGACTGTCTCTATCTGTTGCCGACTTGTTCATTCCAAGCGCTTAGTACAGTGCTCTGCACATAGTAAGCGCTCAATAAATACTATTGATTGAATGAATGAAGTGACTTGCCTAAGGTCACACAGCAGACAAGTGGCAGAGCTGGGATTAGAACCCACAACCTCTGACTCCCAAGCCCGGGCTCTTGCCACTAGGCCATGTGCTTGGGAGAGTACACTATAACAGTTGGTATATTCTCTTGGGCTTTCGCTTCTATTTATTCTGATTCTACTGCTTGCAAACATACATTGATCAATCCGTAAACTAGACTAACTCATTTTTTACGGTATCTGTGAAGGGATTAAGAGGTGCCGGGCGCCGTACTCAGAACTGAACTAAACAGAGGCCTAGGTAAAAGATAATCAGGATGGACACAGTCCACGCACCACATGATGTGGGCAGGGACTGTGTCAGTCTATTTTTATTCTGTACTTTCCCATAATTAATTAAACAATACAATTCTATATGTGTCACTCAAGTTTTCATTTAGGTTTTTTAAAAATCATGGTAAAACGCTGAGATTTTTCCCATATGTTGCATTTAATAATAATAGTAACAATAATAATAATAATGCTGGTATTTAAGTGCTTACTATGTGCCAATCACTGTTCTAAGCACTGGGGTAAATACAAGGTAAGCAGGTTGTCTCATGTGGGGCTCACAGTCTTCATCCCCATTTTACAGATAAGGTAACCGATGCCCAGAGAAGTTAAGTGACTTGCCCAAGGTCACACAGCTGATAAATGACAGAGCCGGAATTAGAACCCATGACCTCTGACTCCCAAGCCTGGGCTCTTGCCACTAGGCCATGCTGGTGGCAGAGGCAGAATTAGAATCCATATCCTCTGACTCCCAAGCCCATGCTCTTTTCACAAAGCCATGATGCTTTCCAGTAAACTCAAGAAACCCCCGTAAACCCTCAATAACATGCCTCCCCCCTGCCGCCTTTCCATCAATCAAGCATGGTATTTATTGAGCACTCCGAGTGGTACTAGCTGCTTGGGTAAGTAATAATAATAATGATGGTGTGTGTTAAGTGCTTACTATGTGCCAAGCACTGTAAAATACAACACATCAGTCAGACAGTTCACCTGTCAATCAGTCAGTCAGTCAGTCAATCAGTTATTCAATCCTGCCAGGTTTTCTCCCCCAACAGCAATGGGATTGGGACCGGCCCGCCGTGTCCTCACCAATCTCCCTGCCTTCAATGGTTAGATTTCACCGGTTCAGTGGTTAGAGGCCGGGCCTGAGAATCAGAGGACCTGGGTTCTAATCCCGGACCCACCACTTGTTTGCTGTGTGACCTTGGGCAGGTCACTTCACTTCTCTGGGCCTCCATTCTCTCATCTGCAAAATGAGGACTCAATCCTTGTTCTCTGTCCTACTTACAGTGGGAGTTCAACATGGGACTCCTCACATTGGCTTTAAAGCCCTCAATCATCCTACCTGCTCCTACCTTACCTCTTCCGACTCTTCTACTACAACTCAGCCCGCACACATGGCTCCTTTAAGGTCAAGCTTCTCACCTTCATCTCGTCTATCTCACCCCGACCTCTAGCCCACTTCTCCCTCTAGCCTAGAATGCCCTCCCTCCTCATATCCGACAGATGTTTATTCTCCCGGCCTTCAAAGCCTCACTGAAGGTCCCTTCTAGACTGTGAGCCTGTTACTGGGTAGGAATTGTCTCCTATGCCGAATTGTACTTTCCAAGCGCTTAGTACAGCGTTCTGCACACAGTGAGATGTGCTCAATAATACAATTGAGTTGAATTGAAGGTAAATGAAGGTAAATCTCCTCCAAGAGGCCTTCCCTGACTAAGCCCCTTCTTCCTTTTTCTCTCAACGTCCTCTGCATCACCCTGGCGTGCTTCCTTTATCTCCTCTCCAGCCACAGCACTTATGTACAGGTATCTGTAATTTATTATTACTGAAGGTCTGCCTGTCCCCTCTTAAGACTTTACGGTTGTGGTGGGAAGGGAATCGTATGTTTATATTACCATTGAATCCCCTCAGTGCTTAATTACAAGTGCTTTGCACACAGTAAGCCCACTCAATATATACAATTGACATGAGGGAAATATAATTGAATGAGGGAATGAACCAATAGGCTTTGCTTCCAGTTCTTGCATGTTTCCTTAGTCTTTGCCACTTTAGAAATTATGCTAGTTTGGAACAAGGAACAATTTTTTTCCTCCTCCTTAAAGCAGCATATGCTTTGCCCTGCTGCTCCTACAATTTTCCCATTCCAGTCATTCTAGCTGTGGAGGAGGACAATGTATATTTTTTGTTGTTCTCCCACCCTCCCATCATTATTAAACCACTCTTTCAATGCTCAACAACAGTTTACCAAACAGGTGAAGGGCTGGAGGTGTCTGCTGTTGTCGCCTCCATTACCTTAGGACGAAGCAGCTTGGCTTTCCGTGGAAAGAGCCCGGGCTTGGGAACCAGACAGTCATGGTTCTAATCCCCGACTGCTGCTGCCTATCTTCTGTGTGACCTTGGGCAATCCACTTAACTTCTCTGTGCCTCAGCCTACCTCATCTGTAAAATGGGGATTAAGACTGTGAGCCCCAAGTGGGACACGGGTTTTGTCCGACCTGATTATCTTGTATGCTACCCTGGCACAAAGTAAATAAACACTATCAAAAAAATGCTCACCTTACACTAGGGAAAGGCACACTACTGTACTTCCATGACCAACTATAACAAATGTGAAAAGAATTACTTCAGTGACAGATACTCAATGACAGAGTCTCACTATGGGCAGTGTCATCTTCAAACCAGAAAGGACAACTATAGTTACTGTGCCCCGCACACATTCATCAAGAAGCATTAATGACTTTCTCCAATCGAAAGGCATTATCAGAAAAAATTAAGCCTATTAGAAATGTAGGGCCTTGCTTGCCCCAGAAAAGCAGCTCTGAGTGTTTAACGGGACTGAAAGTGCACACAGTTCAGGACTCATTTCTAAGTGGAAGCAGGCCATATATGTGTTTTTTACCCTTCAATTTGCCATAAACATTCTATAAATTGAATTTTCAACAGGGCTCTGGGAGTAGCAGCTCATAGAGTCAACACTTTTCTGAAATTGCGGAACATTTCAGATTTGACTTACAAAAAAAAAAAGGGTATTTGTTTAAGCCTTACTGCGCCAGGCACTATAAAAGCATTAAGGCAAATACAAGCAAATCGGGTTGGAGACAATCGAAGTCCCACATAGGGCTCAGTCTTAATCGCTATTTTTTACAGATGAGGTCACTGGGGCACAGGGAAGTGAGGTGACTTGCCCAAGGTTACACTGCAGACAAGTGGCAGAGCCAGGATTAGAACTCAGGTCCATTCTGATTCCCTGGCCCATGCTCTATCAACTAGGCCATTCTGCTTCTCATGAACTTGACTGACTTCTTCTGAGCTGGCAGTATCCCCAGAGAGAATTTTAATGGCACTGCAAGTCTGAAAGTCTGCCAAGCCCTACCAGGGCAGAGTATTGTGCCTTTCTGCCGGCCAGGCTCTAAGATTTAAGGACTTGTAATGAACCTGATCCGTTAGCAGTTCTAACCTGGGGGGGCAAGTTGCATTTTTTGCAGTTTTTCAGGTGAAATGGAACCAAGCAGCAGGATTTATTGACCACCTACTCTCTTTAAAACACTATTATTAAGCACTTGAAAGTACAAGTAGACAGACATGATCCTTGCCCTCAGGGAGTCACAATTTAGCTGGCTGAGACCAGACATAAAATTAGTTTACAATCAGGAAGGAAAAGGAGTGTGTTAATGAGCCATTAATGGTGTATGTTGATACTTAAATGCTCAGGAGGCTCTCACTGCATCACTGGCTACTGAAATTACACAGATTCATCTATCCCATTAATTTGTCCTAAAATTTCTAACCAAGGACTGGCAGCCCAGGAATTTGTCAGTTCTTTCTGGATAGAGGTACTCTCTTCAAACAAGACTCAGGCTCTAAACTCATCTATCAATTAAAGAATCAACACAGTACTACTAATTATAATTACGGTAGTTATTAAGCATTTACTATGTGCCAGGCACTATTTCCGACAGTTGGGGTAGGGTAGAAGATATTTGGGTTGGACACAGTCCCAGGTCCTACATGGGCTCACAGTCTTAATTCCTGTTTTATAGAGAGGGAACCAAAGCACAGAAGTTAGGTGACTTGCCCAAAGGTCACACAGCAAGTGGTGGAGTAGGGATTTAGAACCCAGGACCTTCCGATTCCCAGGCCCCTGCTCTATCCACTAGAATACACTGCTACTGCTCATCCTTCCTTTTTAAATAATTTTTCTATTCCCTGGTTTCCCCCCGGTTCCTTTCATTTCTTTGGTGGCTCCCAAATTATTTCTTTGGTAGCTCCTAAGTAGCTTCTTTACTCAGTAGTTTGGTGAGGCCTGAGGCAGGGGAAGAGTAATAACTGCCCCCCTGGAGAAAATGATTTTTACAAATCAGTCAGATCATGTTACTGAGAAAAGTCACCCTTCCCCAATTTTGTGGTTTGAATAAATATCCTATAAACCAACCTATACTCTATCTCTTTCATGGTTTAGGTCCCAGCTTGGAATGATGTAAATATTGATGTCTTTTTCTCACTTCAAATAGAACTTGCACAGGGTTGCATCACTATAAAAACAGAAAGAGCCTACGAAGCTGCAGGATAAGAGATAAGTAATGAAAAACTTAAGTTTTCACTATGGCTATGGGTGAAATTTAGACTCTGAGCCACCTGAGCCTGAAATTCTCTAGCCAGAGCACCCTACCGATTTTTGTTTTAATTTTGTGTACTTGTCCTGGTCTTTTATCTTATATGTCTTATTGTCACTCTACTCCTTATGTATCTGCTTCCCAGTCCACTCCCTATTTACATTTTTTAGGATTGGAGCCCTTGAGAACCAGGGACTGTGTCTAATTTCCACCTGCGTATTCTTTCTCAGTGCTTCGTAGTTTCTGCACAGGAGTAAGTGCTAAATAAATTACTATAACTACAACACAGCTATACTGCTATTACAAGAAGTACCACAATCAGTCTTCTGAGGGAAATTGACGGTTTAATAAAACAAAAAGGAAATAGACAACGTCCTTTTTTTTTTCATCATGAGTTAAGTACTTTCATCTACAGAGTTTGCATAAAAAGCTATGACAAAGTAATTGTGATCAATTCCAGTCAATAAACGGCTTTCTACAATTTCTGGGTCCAATTACTCTGGAGAGTGAGAGAAACACTCAACAATGAAATTAAATGAGCCACGCACAAGCAGATAGATGTGAAGTGCACACATAACAATACACACTGTTAAAAGGCACTTTATTGGAATAATAAAAGTGCTTACACCCTTGAATGCATAAATCTATTACCTGGATAACATACTGAGTATTTATCAAATACTTCCCTTCAGAACAGCAGCAATTAAACATAAATCTTTTAAATTGGCATGACTTCTAAATTTTCTGTTCCCACCTTACTTTCTTTATTTTTCACATTTTTCTAGTTTTACTTTGGTGCTTCTGTTTTTTCAGCATAGTTGCTAATTACTCTCTAAAGTGAATTTCTAGTCAGGCCTTCTTCAGTCTTGCAAAAACGTGAAAATGTTTTAATTGTCACGGAAACCAAATAAAATCCAGGATTTCTGGGAATTAAGAGAACACCAGTTGTAGAGAAAAAAATCTTTTATATTACCATCACCCAGCTTTGGGCTGGATTATGTGCCAAATTGCCAGATCTTCTAAAGACATCTACACAACATTTCTTTCATGTTTCAAGAGATGAAAACTAGACTGTACAAGGTTAAGTACAAAGTAACACAAGACAGTGGACACGAAATATCCATGTATGAGATTTTACCCCACCTGCAGCTTTACAAATAGTTGGAAAAGTAGAACCTGTTAACTAAAAATATTGTCCTTCTATAGTTCTGTCAAGTTTAATGGAAGTGGGTATATAACCTGATTACAACACTAACACCAGTATCACTGATCGGATATTTACAAAAGAATGTATTTTCAATAATTCAAAGTCAATGCCAACACCATGCAAGCTAGATGCTAGCTGTTTGGTGAACAAGGACCCAACATCAGAACAAAGAAAATTCTACAAAGTCCCAATTTTAAAAAATCATGTTTTTTCAAATTGCATCCATTCCGCCGCATTGAAGATGTAAATCCCAAACCCATCCTCTTTGTGGTGTCGGTCTGTGATCTTGCCATTCATACTGAGCATCCGAGATTTCTAAATACTTCTTCTGTTGGTTTCAGAGTCTTATAGCTTCTTCATCAACTGAACTACAACCAGCTTCATCTCACTCTACAAATCAGATACAAAAAATGTGTTTAGTTATACATTCGTTTGCACTAGAAACCTTATAAATCAATAGTACTGAGGATAAAAATGAACCTTTCCCCGTATGTTCCATCAATGAGCGACCCTTTATTGATTCTTCCCCCTACTGTATGCGCAGTAAATATCTAGTATGTCTGTGAATGAAAGTTAATTCAGTTTTGAAATAAGGGTAAGTCAGAGCAGCTAATATTTCTTAGTGCCCTTCCCTGCCCCTTTCAAGTTGCTCCTTTGCTCCAATTATTTCCTCTGTTTCCTTCCTGTCTGAAAATCCTGAAGTGTGCTACCTTGCACAACAATTTTCTTCAAGACACTTTTTGAAAGCAAAAATTGATCGATGGATCTATTGATTAAATACATTCGCTTAAGAGGCCTTTCCCCAAGTATTAGCTCCCGATAATCCCTTATTCTCAGGAATGAAATATGGTCCGTGAAAATTAAATTGAATAACCAGTGTGAAGTAGGAATCTTTACTGAACATTAATATAATTTGGGGATTTGTTACCAGACATATGAATAACTACTCTCACTTCTGCCCAATGATTGATTTCACTGTACATTCTGGAGAGAATGTGATAGCTGAATCAGGAAACATTCTACCCGCAACATGTGTCTGTGAGGATACCATGTAATGTTACAGTCAGAGCACTAAGATGCAAATTGTCCTTTACCCTGAGTTGTGTAAGAACAGACCTCTGCATAATAAGAGAACTGGGTGTGCTTGGTTTAGGTTAAGATATTGTGCAACAAATGCAGGAAGCACTTACAAAAAGCCATTAAAAGTAATAACTGCGACCATCTTCAGACGTTTAAGAGAGTTTGAAAAAAAATGATGCCATACCTTAATGCCCATTAATTTCCTGAACTTGACATTTTGGTCCTTGTTCCCAAAATTTAACTTTTCCCATATTTCTGCAGACTGTGACTTATCCTGTAAGAGACACAAAACATTAAAATGTACTGCAATTTCAATCAGGGCGTTTAACAGAAATGCAGCAGTAGTAAGTCACTTTAAAGAAATAATCATCTCAAGAGGAGGCAATTACATGTAAAACTAGCTTTATGACTGTTTTATGCCTTTTCTGCTCTGGGATAGGTGGCGAGGGGAGATGTCCTAAATCCAGCTTTGCAAACAGGTGCCACAATAACATATATGTCAGGGAATAATAATTAAATAAAAAAATCACAGGTTCAGTATTTTTGCATTTGCAAGTTAGGGGCAAATAAATGAATAAATAAATAGAAGTTCATACTGAGCCTTAAAAAAATCTTCCCAGTGCAAATTTCTCTCAAGAAGATAGGAAGCAAATATATTTTTCCACTGAAGGTGGCACAGAGAGGTTAAGATAATAAATAATACATTCAGGGAACTAAATCTTACCCCTTCTTTTTTGCCTTGCCAGAGCATTTTTCGTTTTTTCTCCTGTTCTGCAAATTTCATTGGGTTCACAGCTGCTGGGTTATAATAGCTAGGTACAGCTATTCCTGTCTCTGCCAATGCTTTGGCCTGTAATGCTGCCATTTGAGCTGCCATAGCTATTTGAGGAGTTACTTGTGTTCCTGATGCCAACAGGGCAGCAACATTGAGGACAGAGCCTCCTGTGGCTGCAGCGGCTGAAGAAAAATGAAAGTTCATATCTAAGAAAAGAAAACAAACAAAAAACAATTTCAAAAGAGAGTTTTACAAGGCAATCACATAAATATGGCCTGACAGCCAATTCGAACATTAAAAATCATGACAACACAAATACAGTATTTGCAGCCTTTCACTTAAGTGTGGAAATGATCTTGCGGCAGAACAAAAATGAAAAGGCATCACATGTGCGTGCCCCACTGCTCCAGCCCCAGGCCCAGCAGTCCAGGTGTGATGGGGAACCTATTTCCAGCTTATAGAAAACCAGGAGAGAGAGCCGTGGCTATGAGTTATCACAGCTTCAGTTCCAACCGGCCTACCTCTTAAATGAGAGGGGAAGAGCCCTAAAGGAAGGGAGGCATTAGCCTCTTTCAAAAACATTTTGTTGCCTCAATCCTGAGTCAGACCAATGGTCTACCCAGCCACATTAGGGTTTTTTTACATTAGCAGCAACAGATGCTTGGCTGAGCGCTGAACTAATGATTTGAAGATCCGTTAGCAGTTCTAACCTGGGGAGGCAAGCTGCATTTTTTGCAGTTTTTCAGGTGAAATGGAACCAAGCAGCAAGGATTTATTGACCACCTACTCTCTTTAAAACACTATTTATTAAGCACTGAATGTACAAGTAGACAGACATGATCCCTGCCCTCAGGGAGTTCACAATTTAGCTGGTGAGACAGACATAAAATTAGTTTACAATCAGGAAGGAAAAGGAGTGTGTTAATGAGCCATTAATGGTGTATGTTAAGACACTTAAATGCTTCAGGAGGCTCTCACTGCATCACTGGCTACTGAAATTCCACAGATTTCATCTATCCCATTAATTTGTCCCAAGGCAAACTCTACTGTTCAAGCAGTTCTTCATAGCTGGCCCAAGGTCATGCAGCAGGCAAGTGGCAGATCTACAGCATTCACTGAGCACCAAGCGTCATATTAAACATGTGGGAGAGTATACCATAGGTGTCGGGAGAGCTTACAATCTGATGGGGAAGATACAAAATAACTTACAGCTATGAGGAACTGCTTGAACAGTAGTTTGTAATTTAATTTATTCTTAGGTACAACAGAAGATTTCCCCCTTTGACTGCGAGCCCCACTTGAGAAAGGGACTCGAGTCTAATCTGCTTGTACTCCCCACTCCAGTGCTCAGTTCAGTGCTTGGCACACAGGTAAGCACTTAACAAATACGACAAGCATTATTAGACATATATGTCCCTAATAAAGTACCTTCCCCCATTGAAGCCCTTTTTTCTAGCTCATTCTCCCTTCTGCATCACCTAGGCACTTCAATCTGTGACCTTGGGACACTTGCTATCTGCCCCACTCTCAACTCCGCAGCACTTATGCACATACCCTTTAAATTATATATTGTTTGTTCATTTTAATGTGTCTCCCCATCTAAATGGTAAGCTCATTATGGGCAAGGAATGAGTCTGCTAATTCAGCTGTATTGTACTCTTCCACGCACTTAGTACAGTGCTCTGCACAAAGCAGGCGCTTAGCAAATACCATTGACTGATTGATGTATACCAGGATTCGTATTTAACGTATTTCTCATATGTGTGGGTGCACTGCTAACCATTGTACTGTGGGGTACTTTCCCACAGGGAAGGATAAAAGTAGCCTCAGTGTGTCACCCAACGAACAGCCAAGAGGCGTCTCTGAAATCCATCATTCTGGGGCTGTGTCTTTTGGGGGGAGACACGGCAACTGTTGGACTCTTGATCTGGGAGAAGTCTGAAACTCTGTTCCTCTGGTTACAGTACCACACTGCTTTTTTCTTTTCTTTTGGTATTTGACCTTGTTTTACTATTTTGATTGTTTCAACCCCTCTTTATGCATCTGTTACCAGTCCTCCCCAACTCTCGTAATCGGGAACCATGCAAATTCATTCATTCAACTGCATTTACTGAGCGTGTACTATGTGCAGAGCTCTGTACTAAGTGCTTGGAAAGTCCAATTTGGCAACAGATAGATTGCCATGTGTCTTCTTCCTCAGTCCTTCGTTTGGTGTTTTGTGCACAGTATCTGCATAATAAATACTATTACAACTATAACGTCATTTTCCTGTTCCTGAGTTCTACAAGTTCACGGTCCCATACACTTCCTCACCAGCCCCCTCCATAATTCACAGGGACTTTTCTGACTCCTTTGCACCCTAATTTTGTTACCAACTACCCAGCTCCTCTTACCCTATTGGCATCTCCTCCACAGTAGTTGGATCCTGTGTCCCAACCCTGGGTTTTGTCTGACCTCTAACCTTAGTAGTGTCCACACTCCATGGGCTTTGCAGGGTGATCCAAAGGCCTCCAATCAACTCATGCTTGTTCCCTGGCTCCCTCAGGAGATCCCATCCCTGAGTCTCTCCCTCCACATGTGCTCACTGCTGCTCCAAACTAGCAGGGGCTGGGAGCAAGGTGAGTTTGTCAGCACATCTTGAATAAAGCGCTGTCATCCCCTCTTAATGAAGAGGCCTGGGGGGAGATGGGTAAGAAAGGGGCCGAGTTAGGAGTCCTCTAGCTGTGGACAAAACTTGCTCAGAACAGGAGTGGGAATTGAATGGCATGAAGTGGGAGAGAAAAAGGAGGAAACTGCATTCCCTGTGCTGATTAGATGCAATATCGGATGGAGCTTTCTCAGTGACCTATCTCTGGATTTGCTCTATCGTGGACACTCGGAATCGGGATACCCCTGTAACTGCAAAGTGATCAAAAACATTCAATGTCTTTAAAATGCTGAATTCAAAATTACCTGCAACTATTTCTTGTTGTTTCTGTTTTTCCACCATTTCCTTTTCTCTCTGTTCTTGCAATTTCTTTGCTCTTTCCAACCTGTCAATGATTTAGAGTATGTAAACAGCTGATTATCTCTAAATATTAATCTAACTTCTACACCATTTCAGACAACCAAACAAGCTTGAATAGACTGCATTATACTTTATGCCACCAAAAACTCTAAAATTGAGGTTAGTTTACTTCAGAAAAGATACATTTTCTTGATAACCATTTTAATACTTGTAAAGGACTCCCCAATCATAGATAAAACCCACAGATTACTACAAAGAGCTCGAATCTTCATTATTATAGTAGTATGACAGCTCTTCCCATCCAGTCCCACTATGCATAAAGAGGGCCATTAAAAAATAGTCTTTCACTTCATAGGAACTAACCTAGTGCAGAAACAAACGCAAAATCAAGCTTGAAGGGGAAAAAAAACACCCCACCTGTTTAAGGTGTGAATCTCAAAGTAAAAATGGCCAATTTTATTTTATTCTATTTACCTGCTGAAAGGAGGATGAGCTGGTAAAGAAATGAACCGGTGGTCTAGCAAATTGTTTGCATTTATAATGTACACAGGTCTTGGAAAACGGTTGCCATATTGCTGCTGGAGTGATGTTTTTCCTTAGGAAAACACAGGGATACACTTTGGTTTCACCATACTCCCAGTGTTAAGAGTGTGAGAGAAGTTACTCCAGGCAGGAGTCCAAGAGATGGTGGAGGAGGAAATTGTTTGTTGTTGGTCCCTAACTTTCAGCACTGGCAACTTAAAATGTTTCACCACAGTTTTGATGAATGCTGACATTTAAATCCGTTTTATTAATAAGTACTATCTCCCTAACTCTTTGCTACTACTTTCAGAACACTTTAACTGCATTCACTGCTTTGAACTTTACAAGACTGGTAGATAATCTAAAACTACAGGCAAAACTTCAACAGATGCACCCCAAGTCCAACGATAACCCTTTCGACAGCTTTATTAGCCATGCCTTCAGAAGGTGTGTGATCAGAATAAATGACTCTTTGCCCTATGCTAAGTGATCTTCGGATCTGGCACATGCTTCTTATGAGCATATCTTGAAATTTTACAAGGCCGTTATAATGGAGGCGCTATGACCACACTTTCTGACACCTGACAGTCAGCGTGGCAGGAAGAGACCGGCCCCTCTCCCCACGCTGCAATCATCTAGATCCATCGCAGCCCCACTGCAGGAAAGAGGAGCCTTTCCCAGACTCCTGTTTGGTGACCCATTTGGGGCTTATGCAAAAATGTCAAGTTTCTGGCTATGCCACGACTACCTCCCCCTCAGACAAAACCATAGGGAGTCCTAGAACAAATCACAGAGAAGGTTGCTTTAGCTCAGGTGACAGCCCTGGCTTGTATGGCTTGTCTGGTTGAGCCGGGGCCATCATTTTCTGTCACCACTGCGCAAAGTGGAAACAGCAGCAGCCATGGCTCAGTTGGTCTGTGCAGCAGTTGCCAAGTAACCTTCTTTGCATATTTCTCGATTACCTTTCTCTTCTCTCTTGTGGTCACGGAACATGTCTACTAAATCTGCTATATTGTATTCTCCCAAGCACTAAGAACAAGTGCTCTGCACACAGTCAGAATTCAGTAAATACCATTGATTCATTTCTCGTCGTTCACTCTATTTTAGGCCCCACCCTGACCCAGACCAGAATGGTCACCTTGAAGTGAGAGTAAGCACTTTGCTAAATAACTATTTCCCCTCATCAGCGCAATTCCTTCCTTCAACTCTCAAGATGAATTAGCTAATGTGAGCCCCACATGGGACATTCTGATTACCCTGTATCTACCCTAGCGCTTAGAACAGTGCTCAGCAATAATAATAATAATAATAATGTTGGTATTTGTTAAGCGCTTATTATGTGCAGAGCACTGTTCTAAGCGCTGGGGTAGACAGGGGAATCAGGTTGTCCCACGTGGGGCTCACAGTCTTAATCCCCATTTTACAGATGAGGGAACTGAGGCACAGAGAAGTTAAGTGACTTGCCCACAGTCACACAGCTGACAAATGGCAGAGCTGGGATTCAAACTCATGAGCCCTGACTCCAAAGCCCGTGCTCTTTCCACTGCGCCACGCTGCTTCTCTGCTTCTCAGCACATAATAAGCACTTAACAAATACTATAATTATTATTACTAGCTGAAGGAACTAAGCTCATGACAGCTTGAAATTACAGTGTACAAGGAATTAAAATAGACAATTGGGATTTAAATGTTACTGGGCTAATATAAACTTAGTATGAGCAGAGGTATCGGGTTCATTAACATGGATTTAGTAATTCACTTCCTCTGGGGTGGACACCAAGAAGGAAAATGTGAATATAAAGGATGAGCACATTGCATTCAAGTGGTCTCTGCAGATTTTGATATCCATACCATTCACTAGGGTGAATGGAATGAGAAGGGGGTGAGCTCACCCCTTGGCTGCTGCTGCCGTTCAGCTGGAGAGAGTTTCTGCCAGGCTGGGTTCACAGAGCAGGAGCATAGCAGGTAACTTGTGATAAACTTTATCTTTTGCAATGGAAAAATATAGAAACTGAATTTAAAAAAGAAAACAAAATAATAACCCCAAAGTGCAGATTCTGCAGAATGGGAAAATTTCCAAACCTGTGTGCTGTCCTTTTCTCTTGACCTTTGACAGGTAACACAACAGTATTTCGGGATAATTTGGCCCTGGAAGGTTCAGTGAGTCATTTACATGTTCCTTTTGGTAGACCATTCCAATAAACATGGTTACCGGAGAAGCGGAGCCAATACGAAGCTTTCTCCACATTTGCTTGTGTCACATAAGGAACAGTGTTTCACTTGTATGGCAATGCAAATTCTGGGGTATACTTTAAAGTGAACTGTGTATTTAATTTTAATCAACCCATAGCTTTGACTGCCTACGTGCAGAGCACCAGAATACCCTTCAAAATAATCAAGAAAGAAATTCTAACAAGATGCCAAGTGCTATTCAGCAACTCTGTGTTCTTGGACAAAATTTCTGAATCTTTTTGATAAACAAAATGGAAAATTTCTCTCTGCCTTCTAACTCAATCACAACTAAAAGGGAGTAGGAGTTGCACAAGTTTCAGTCCAAAAAGACAATTTTGGGGAGTTTTGAATCTCTCGAAAAACTCCTAGGAAAGGTGAGTACGAAGAAGAGGAACATTTATCAGTCATGTCTATTAACAGCTGTTCAGGGGAAAAGTTGAGAATAAAAATTATTTTCCTGGAGTGAAGAATATCTTTAACACTGTATAAAAGAATATAGCGAACTCTCGACTCTTTATTACTATATTTCAATGGCAAACGTCATTCCATCTTCTAAAATACAAGTCTTGCTGAAGTCAATCAAAAAAATTAGAGAAGAAGAGATACCTTCTAGCCAATGCTTCCTGTGCATCCATTGCTGTATTTCGTCCTCTAAAAGGAGGTGGACTCGGAGTTCGGCTCAAACTTCTGCTGAATCTTCGTGGCTTTTCAATTCTCTTCTTTCTCTCTCTGTAATTAATCAGATTTTAACGGTTCCATCAGAGAATTTGATTAATTAATTTACAATGTAAGACAGGCTTGGTGCTGGCAACAGTTGCCTCCAGAAACTTCCAGGACGCCATTCCAGATCACACATTGAGCAACACAAAATAAAATAAATAATCCCAGTACATCACTAAATACTGAATCATCAACAATCTGAATCAAGATCCACATAAGTGGGGGCTGGGTGAGCAAGGTTGAACTGCTCTATACTGGGGTTCATAGCACAGAGTGCAAAACCTTTTTTTCAAAACAAACAGTGTTAAAGGTACATTCACCACGGTTAAAAAAAGTAATGCTCAAAAGAATAGGTCTTTTAATAAATGACCCTTTTAAAACTCTGCTACAATTCTATTCTGGAACAGTGTTTTGAATTAAACTCATGTTCTGATGTCACCCCTTCAACCCAATTTGCCTAGTCCTTGAGTATTCCAGGGCAGAGTAGAATGAAAGGGGGAGGCTGCTAAGGTGGGGAAGGGAGAGAGGGGAAAAGGAAAGAAAGCCAAAGCAGGAGTTGGTCTAAAAATAACATCAGTCCCACAGGCAAGATATGCAGGTCAATATACCTGGCGACAGAAGCACCTAATAATAATGATGGCATTTGTTAAGAGCTTACTATGTGCAAAGCACTGTTCTAAGTGCTGGAGCTCACGTGGCCTGTACCTAATCCCCCTTGAGCCAGCTCAGAATCACTGCCAAAAATGTACAATTGCTTCCATTTGAGACTACCTCCTTTTTCTGGTCATGGTAAAAGCCAAAAGCTCATTTATGGTGCATGCAAATTTTAGAGAATTCACAGAGTGTGACTTTTGTTTAGGGGCTGAAAAGGCTCAGAATGCCAACCGTCAATGAGAAGAACAATGCTACGCTATATCACGTTCCCCAGGACCACCAGAGGCTGGATCAGTGGTACATGGCTCAAAAATCATCTGCACAGCAACAGGTCCCAGTGGTAATAGCCTGGGACTGGGAGTCAGGAAATGTGGGCTTAGCACATGGTGTTTAACAAATACCATAATTACTATTACTAATTACTATATTAGATACCTTCCTGAAAATTCACCCTCTCCAGGAGGCATTCCTAACATGTCATTTCCGGCCACCCCTCAGCCTTCCTTAGGACCATGTTTCACAATAATCATAATAACAGTACTTGTTCAGCGCTTACCAAATGTCAAGCACTATTCTAAGTGCTGGGGCAGATTCAAGCTAATCAGGTTGGACACACAGTTCCTGTCCCATACGGGGCTCACAGTCTTAATCCCAATTTTACAGATCAGATAACATGCACAGGTGAAGTGACTTGCCCAAAATCACAAAGCAGACAAGTGAAGGAGCAGTGATTAGAACTTTCTGACTCCCAGGCCCGCTGCTTCTCATGGCCTAGTAGACAACGCAGATTTCTTTATATACTATATTTAAACGTATCTCAATCAATGGTATTTACTGAACGCTTACTCTGTACCGAGTACTTGAAAGAGTACAACAGAGCTTGATCCCTGCTCTCAAGAAACTTAATTATCTAGTGGATTGTATATCTGTAAATATATCGGAGTATCTAAAGTATTTCTAAGCAACTAAAGAAGGAAGACATGGCTTGTGGAGACATAGTATATAAGTATACTGCATACCATTATTATAGTATAGTATATATATGTTATACTATTGCTGTAAAGTGAATATATGTTATATACTATATAGTATATATGTACATATTTTTCTATTTATTTTATTAATGATGCACATATATCTATAATTTTATTTATATTGATTCCTGTTTACTTGTTTTAATGCCTGTCTCCCCCGCCTTCAAGATTGTGAGTCATCGTTGCCTCTATCTGTTGCTGAACTTTACTTTCCAAAAGCTTAGTACAGTGGTCTTCACACAGTAAGCACTCAATAAATATGACTGAATGAATAAGTAGGTTTATGCTGAAGGAGAGGAGCAATATATCTTTGGGGGAGAAAAGTTTTGCTTTTTTCCCAGGTAGAAAGCATACCAATGGAATGGAGAATGCAATTTTAATAACCTGAAAAAACTGCCAAGGATTATGTGGTTTCAGTAGGGGAAAAAAGTCAAAACTCCATTCTTCCTCTTCTTAATAATTATTGGGTAATTTTATATCTTACTATTGCCTCTGCTTTTCTGTACTGTTGAATCCTTTTTTTTGTCAAACAATAGATTTGCAAGCTTGGAACAAGTTTTATGCCAAAGATTTCCAATGTATTCATGAAGCTGCCTTTGTGTGCAAATACCATGCACATGTTTTCTATCTCAGAAACATTCAGGGCCGAAATAACTGTGGAGTACTCCTTTGGCTTCCTTCTTCAGTTGTCTGTTCAATTTTCAGTGTGCCACTCCCAGTCACATATGACGTCTAGTAGGGCAATGTCAGAATAAGAAGGGAGTGTTTCTTCCCCACTGACCCATCTCTTGACCATGCAATCACCAGAGTTAACCCATAATGTGAAAGCTTAATCCTCCTTTGCTGGGGAAATGCATCCGTCTTCCAGAGACTGAACAGTCGAATAGGAGATCTGAAACCAAGAGGGCCTGCCTCGTACTGCAAGTTCCCAAGCACCGGTGTCGTAGGTGCACACTTGTTTTGGCTTTCAAAATGCCTCTCTACTCATTTTGGGAGGGGGCTTCAGTGCTAAGTACTCAATTCCAAAATAAACCTTGGCCATCCTTTTGTTTATCCATACCAGGTGACTGCCGTTTGGAGCTGAGCTCTGAACCTGCACTGTTGCAGTAGTTCGGGATTGAGGATCTAGTCGTTTGCTGGCTCTCTACCTCAAGCAGCGTAAATGGAATTGGTCAGGTGACAGCCACAGCGTGGTGGATGTTAATCTTCACCTTCAGAGTGATACTTTTCTTCTACAGCCCGTGCTCCAGGCTTCCAATTTCCAGTTGTTAAAATAGCCTCAAGACGTGAAGGATGAAGATACTGCTAAACTTATTTTCCTTGAATCTGACACACTTCCTAAGTACACACTCTTACCAAGATAAGCACTAAAAAATATGCTCTTGTGATTAACCACATTAAATCACTCAGCTCTTATTACAGTTAGAAGTTATTCCAGTTTGATACTTATTCCAAGAAAAGTGGGGAAGATGTCAAAATAATGATTTTCCCACATGTAACTAGTTAAATGACATTCACAGAATTACTGAAGACTTTTATTCTAACCCCACTCCAAAAGGCCCTCGAAAACTTTAGCTAATGATTGGAAAGTTTAGAAACAACCAATCAACCAATGGTCTTTATAGAGTGCTTATACTGTGAGTCAAACATTGTACTAGTGGAAAGAGCCCGGGCCTAGGAGTCAGAGGTTGTGGGTTCCAATCCCGGTTCAGTCACTTATCAGCTGTGTGATTTTGGGCAAGTCACTTCACTTCTCTGGGCCCCAGTTCCCTCATCTATAAAATGGGGATTAAGACTGCGAGCCCCACATGAGACTACTTGATTACCTTGTATCCACCCCAGTGCTTGGCACATACTAAGCGCTTAACAAAAAGCCAGAATTATTATCATTATTGTTATTAGTAGAGCTGATAGGTAGGATTCCCTGCCCTGGAGCTTAAAATACACAGATCCAGCCTAGAATTTAAAAAAAAAATTATTTTCTCAAAGCAAACACTATTTAACTCCATAAGCAATTTTAACCTTCCTAGAAGGCAAACTACACATAAAAGTAAAGAGGCAAAACATCATTTGAAAATATATTATTCGGTTCTGTATTAAAGACTCACCGGCTTCTGCTCCTGGTCCTACTTCTGCTCCTGGTCCTATGCCTGTGCCTAGATCTTGACCTTGAACGAGATCGGACCCGACGCTTTCTTTCCCTGCTTCTAGAGCGGGACTTCCTCCGTTCTCTGCTTCTAGATCGGGACTTCTTCCGCTCTCTGCTTCTAGATCGGGACTTCTTCCGCTCTCTGCTTCGACTACGATGGCGCCTGAAAATACAGTAAAAAAAAAGGGGGGGGGATATTACAGAGCCACCATGTTCTGAATCAACCTTCCACTTATGATTATTGTTTTTCGCATTTTTGTAGCTCATATATGGAAAGGAGCCGGTGCAAGGTAAAAAAAAAATGTTGTGGATATCTTAGGGCGACTAAAAATCTTTGAGGACATATATTGCATATGTTTGCATGAGGGTTTCAAATTTTCAATGAGCTGCTTCATTAAGGTTTCCTAAGAAATCTGTAGCTAAGAGCTAGTAGTGAAAACTCTATTTGAACCGAGTACATAGCCCACAGAGAGCACCGCTAGGATATTTAACCAGAAACAATCAGGTAAGCCCAGCCCTGAAAAGGCATTATCCTGAATATATCTACTGAAACCTAGACATGTCGAGAACAAGCCATTTCAATGCAAAGCAACCCATATGCTGCATACATTCAAAGCATGAGGGTATTAACCTCAAAAAGTTAAGTATCATCTATAACGAGATAATGCCTTGTTAGTTCTAAGTGCAAAATATTGCACTTATGCATAGAATTAAGCATTATCCAGGCAAAAATTCAATAATGAAGGGCACCTTAACTAAGACCGATACTGAATCTACAAAGGAGGCAATGTCAAGTGACTATGGCTTGAATCCTTGAAAAGCTAGGAGTGGAACAATGGAAAGCTACTGAGTCTTTTACACTACCCTTCATCTGGACACAGATTCTCTTCTTTGAAAAGGGGTCAACCAGTTCCTCCAGCTTGTTAAACAAGAGAAATACCATAAGACTTTACTCTTGCCTCAAGAAGGGTTATCACGCTTAAGGCCTGGGAAAAAAAAGCCACAATTTCCTAGCTGTAATACTGTTCTTCCTTCCCACAGTTATACATTAGGAAACGGGGCCTTTCAACTGATGGGCAGGGCTAGAAAGAGAGGGGAAGGAAGTATAGCAAAACTTGGCAGGATGGCGGCAGGGGGACCAGGCTTTCCTGGATCCGGACTTTGTTCGGTGAAACTCCTGCATTCATGCCAACTCCCACTGGCCCTGATCTCTCCAAGAAGAAAGTGGAAAATTTTCAATGATTACCTGCCTGCAAGCATATGAGAAGTGCTAAGGAACTTGGACTTTCTTGGAATAAATAATTGTGATGGAATGATGTGCAAAACGTTAGTGATGATTACAGCTACTACGTACCTTTCCCGGGACCTAGATCTTGAGTGACTTCTGCCTCTAGATGTTTTCCTTTCTTTGCGCTTGTGTCTCTCCTCACCATTTTCAGAGGAATTTAGTCGTTCTCTTCCCTTATCTGAAGAATGTTCTTTGTCATTATGGTCCTCAGCCTTGTGCTTCTTGGAGGACTTATCTTTGGATTCATGTCTTCTTGCCTGTTTTAAGAAGAAGTTGGTTCTTTCAGGAAAATAGTGCAACAAAGAGAGTTAGTATGGGTATCAGAAGATAAAAATATGTTGTGATGCAACATTAGTAACCTTAGGAGTGTAGTTCAGTCAAAAATGATTTTCTATGTTTCTCATCAACTACCCAATGTTGCAGATGCAAATACAATTTTATTTCCTATTAAAAATCCCAAAATGCAATTTGCAGCACAGTGCAAAGCAGTGAATCATTTTCATGTCTTACTGAACCGTTTCATCTTTAGGAATGACTGATTAAAATAAAGCAACAACAAAAAAACCCCAGATGAAAACAATACATAAAATCATGTTCCTTTATATTCAGGAACAAGCGATAATATAAAGTGCACGTGGATTTGCCAATGTTTCTAGAACTGAATTCACGTATACACATCGAAGCATAAGTGCAGGTATATGCCCTAAGAATTAAAATGTACCTTGAACTATGAGCTTTCAAATTTGGCAAATCATTAATAATTCACCATGTGGGTGAGGACACTAAATGCAATTCCAATTAAGTATTTTATTACAAATAAAATCTGCAAGAATTTTTTTCTGCAATTTCAATTATTTTTAAGCTGAGTGTCCTTCTTCTTTTACAGTATAATAGTAGTGCCAAAATAATCTGCCACGTCAATTCTGTTTTTTGGACAACATTTGCACTGGAGTCTAAAAATGTGAGGCAATCACTTCTCTTCTTGATATATCCAGACAGGTTGTGGGTTTTTGGAGGGGTAAAATGTACCTAGGATAAAAAATGGCATTCACATCTGGTTCGTAAAAAAGGTTCTATAATTCAAAGAATCAGAGTTTAAAAATACAGTGACATAACCCCAATGCCATCATACTATGTTTTCCTTCACAGTGAAAAAAAAAAATAATAATCCAACACCCTGACGCTTAGTCTCGAAAAATCTCCATTAGCTACATCACACGATCAGTTATTTTTTAAGATGGGTTATACATCAGAGTGCCACCCTTACCACTTAGAATCGAAAGACTACATATTAAAAGGAACAATACCGAAACTGTAAGACTTCCCTATTTTAATTGTGTCTTCTGCTCAGTTTAAAATCCTGGGCATACTGTAAGCTCTCTTTCCATTTGGAAGTATTTGTAAAATAACTTGAATATATCCACCTCTACATTTAAATCCAACCACTTTATCTGAACACGAATATTAAAATTTAATGAAAAGGACCACGTCATGCAGTTATTTTACAGAAGTTAGGTATCTGAAGCAGACCTTGACTTTAAACAACTCCTTACTAACTGAACCCTTAAAATATACATTAGACTCAACAGTATGATGGCAAATCGTAAAGGCTTGCAAAAAGGTTAACTTTTCCAGTTAACAAAAAAGTTTATTTCACACCAGTTTCTGAGTCATAACACTCTATTACTAACAAAACACCATTAAGCCCCTTAATTGATTTAAGAGAGATTTAAGGGAAATAGGAGTTTGAATGACTAATAGTTACCTTATCATGAAGTAGGCTTATAATTTTGCTATCTGAGTCTGCAGCGTCTTCAGTTCAGTCTCTTCGCGCATTAGCACGCTGAGTATGATTTATTATAGAAATGTTATCATGTGAGCTAAACAAAATAGTCAATTTCACAAAAAACTCCTAAAATGCAAATTTTAACAGAGCTTGCCATTAGGGAAGGGAGGTGAAGTCCCTGCCCCATGGGAAGTTTTAGTTAGGAGACCCCTCACCCAGACCCCACGGGACTTATTCTCGCATTCAGGTTGCTACGTCTGCCGCTTCTTGTTGACTTTCTCCAATGTCTTCTCTGGTGATTAAGCCAGCCTCGCACCACGGCTGTTGCCTCTTCTTACTTCCCCTCACCCTTTTTCCTCAGGCTCTGCTGTCACCTCCACATCTCCAGCTGCCCCTCAGCTCATACTTGTGACCCGGGAGCGGTCTCTGAAAGGCTATCGGAATGCTATCCGAACAAACCTGTGCTACTGACGAAAAGACGGACTCTGCATCTTCCATACAAAAAAAAGGCTCCCCGAGTGAATGTACGCATCACTACGGACCAGGTCCCGGGCAGTGGCCAGCATAAGAAGACTTGGGACCTCAGGTTAATGGAAGCTCTGTGTGATAGACCTAGAAAACCGATTATATTTCTTCATATGAAATTTCACTGTGAATACTTTCATTAAAGTTAATAGCTTCTGCATGTATTTTTCCCATAAACTATTATCTCGTGGCAAAAACGTTGAATCCAATCATGCTTCTCTAGGATACTCCATAACCCAATTAACCTGCCAAATTTCCAAAGTTCTGGGTAACTTACCATAAAGTCATCATAAGCACACATACAGTTCTACCACATACTTTAATAAGTGATTTTTAAATTACCTATACGCTACAAAGTGTTAATTACCTCTTTGCTTCTGCTCCGGCTTCTGTGTTTTCTTCCTTCATTATCTGTATATAAAGACATTTTCTCAGATCAGCAATTTTACTTGAGATGGATTACTGTATTTTATTGACATGGCAGGCATGTTGACTTCTAAGACGGGCATGGACTTGATGCTTTTGGCTGCCTTCCAAATCTTTACGTATTAATAAACAATTTCACTCCTCTAGAGGCTTCCTTTTCTTCCCACTCTGTACGAGTCCAATTTCCTTGGATAGCTGAACTTGTGGCCACATTTTCTTATGTTGTTGAGTTCTTCTCATTTTACTGCTCTAACAATGAGCCACCACTGCAGAACTAAATGTATGCTTATTGTAACCCACCCTAAATAAGCAAGGCTGCCTTAACGTAAATAAGTCAACGTAAAAAACCGATGTATATACTATGTTACTCCCTAGCACTACATTTAAGTTGATTTATGAATGTGCAAAGCCTGTGAATGGAACAGTCCCTATTTTAACACGTTTAATGGGAAAAAAGCATGGATTTTACTGGATTACATATTAAAAATAAATCCCAAGAGTTACAAATATTGGGCAGTCAGTGTTTTAAAATACCTTTCTCTAGAATGTGGACAAGGTGAAATTTACATGCTCTTCTGGCATGTAAATAACTAGAAATTTATGCTAATTTACAGGATTGCTGCAATAAGTTGTTACTGTCTTTTACCAACTAGAAATGAAATATGAATCTTCATTTATGGTCAGGGAAAATCTGAATTAATCTTAATTCTAACTCAACCAAGGAAAAAACAAAACACTGTTAAAGGTGGCACTTATTACAAAAAAAGTCAGAGTAAGCTATACCTGATTTTCGTTTTCGTTCCCTTGATCGTGACCGTGATCTTGAATAATGATGTTTTGAAGTTCTAGGAGAATTAGATGCATCTGACAGCTCCTTTTTCTTTTCTCTATCTGGGGACGTCTTTTCTGGGGCTAGTCCATCTCGTTCTGTGTCACTAGCCTAGACAGCCAAGAAAAAGCAATAGACAAAAATTTGTTATTTTTCAAATAAGATGACAATTTGAAATTAATGGTGCCAGTTATTCTCTTCAATTTTTTTTAAGTTTTGAATAATTTGAAAGCATCTATTAAAAGGTAATCCATCAGAGTGGTGCCAACGTTTTTCTCAGAGTGCATTGGAAGATCCCTGATTTACTCTGGACAATGGATCTAAGGAAAGCACCAAGGAGAAATGAACACTATTCTGGTGATGGCTGCTAAATTTTTTCTTTGCTTAGGGCCCTTTAGGTTTTCTGTAAAAACTCAAGAATGTCATGACGTGTTTAAAATTATTTTTAATAGCATGATTTACTTCAGTGTGGGTTTAGAAGCTTGAACAGACTCAGAAGAAGATTCCAAAAACTTCTTATAAATTCTATACATTTTATTAAGGTCTGGGTCTGTTTCTTCTAATTTTACACAATGTTACGGATACACGTTCTCCTAACCCATAGATTTTGAGCCCCATAAAGGGCAGAGACAGAGTCTAAGCTGATTATCTTTTATCTTCTCCAGCACCTTGTTGAATACATACTAAGGACTCAAATAGCAACACCCAGAGCATTTAATTAGTATGGATAAAAAATTATAGAGGACTAAATTTAGGCATAAGTAACCTCAAATTAGGATTTCTCTCAAAAAGCCTATGACACAGAGAAGAAAATATTTCATTGTAAAGCAATATGGAAAGCTATCAACTCTACTTAGATTTTTCTTTCTTTTATAAAAAACCTTAAATGAGTTGGGTTTCTCCCCAATTGGGATTATCAGTTGGTATTATTTTATGGACTTTGCATAAAACCTTGTCATTTGATTACAGCATACCACTTTCCCTTAACTGAACTCTCGCACCAATTAAAATGATTCATTTTGCATCCATGTTTTCACTTCTAATACCTCCTTGTCCAGTAATCTTGAAAATAATTTCAAGTCACCAGAAATATATGACTCTCAGGTGAACATTATGAAAGTTGGAAAGCTGCTTCCTGTCAGGGATGAAAAGAATCCTGGATGATGAATTTAGAGAATGTTACTATGTTCACAGAGGCTTGCAAATGAAGAGGCAATCATGGAAAAAAAATTTCCATATAGTCAGAAAATGGTCTTTGATATACTAACACATTGAAAGGAACCCAAAAATTTCTAGGTGCTTGGGAAAACGAAGTTTATAGTTACTTTAATGAATACAAAAACTGGTCTCTGTAATATAAACCCCTCTTAGCGTATACAAAACTATTCTCTTAGAGGAAAAATTACTTTTACACACAGTGACTGATTAGTGGATAATGGGAGAGGCCAGAAAAATAAAACGGGATAAAAGAAAAAATGGCGTTAGCTTTATTTTCCTTTTTCATAGATTTATGTTGTAAATGACTGACTACAGAACCTCTGAGTATGAAATTCTTTTTCATCCTAAGAATGACTACACAATTGTTTTATCTTTGTTAATGTCTTTCATGTCACACCTTCCCTACCATCACCTCAGCATTTCTGTCCCCAGAACTTCTGGTCCCTATTTGTACATATTGTTTTGTATATTATACTATTTGAGGAGGACTTCCTCCTGTTTGCTGTAAGTTATTTTATTTATTCCACCACTGCTAGATTGTAAACTCCTTGAAGGCAGGGTCTTCTACTGTATTCTCTCACAAATTGTGCTCTGCGCAGAGTCAAGTGCTCAATAAATACTATTAATTGATTGAATTCAAAGCATAAAGTCCCTTTAACTAAATGTGAACCTCTAATAATAAAATTATGACTCTTACAGGAGACTGGAGAAGTAGCAGCTCGTTCTGCTGACTTTGGGAATAGGTTTCTCCATAAAGCAATGTGCAGAAGGCTAACTCCTTCTGAATATTTCTGTGCACCTCTAAACTTCTCTCCTCTTGCGGCATCATGTTAAATCATTTTTATAAATTCATTTATTTTCTTGAGAATGAATGCAAACTAATTTAGAAGCTGTAGCTGGTGGTGGAGACCATTACTACCAATACATTTGTTTCAGCTTCTTGCAATGGGATTTATCAAGTTTAATAGGGTCCTTTTTTAGCAACAATTTCTCTGGGTGAGATGCAATTAACAAGACATCTGAAAAATCATTTTCTAGATACATTTGTCTCCCCATTTCAACAACTTCTTTGCTACCTGCTAAGGAGTCTCTCTTAAGCTTCTAAAATACCACCAATTGTAATGAGTGCTAACTCTTCCAAATGTCACCTTCTGGTTTTCTACTGGTTAAATAAACTACTGCTTATTTAAATCACGGGGAAAAGACGGGGATCACTGTACTACACTAGTCACTAGTCACTAATCAATGGCATTTTTAGAGTACTCACTGTGTGCACAACACTGTACTTAAACACCCAATAAAGTACAAGAGCTAGTACACACTGTTCCCTAACAAAGAGTTTAGGATCTAGAGGGGGGAGGTAGACGTTTAAAAAATTACACATTATGTACACAAGTGCTGAGGGGCTGAAATCATGCTAGATTACACGATGATCACCACTGCCATTTGTTAAAACCTTTTTTGACAAGAGTTGGCTAAAGATAAATCAGATACCAACAGTCACTGTGTAAAGTTAGTTCACCTCACTCTAGACTGTGAGCTCGTTGTTAGAAGGGAATGTCAGAGTTTACTGTTGAATTGTTCTTGCCCAAGTGCTTAGAACAGTGCTCTGCACACAATAGGTATGAAGTGACGTGAAGCAGCGTGGCTTAGTGGACACGGCACAGGCCTAGGAGTCGGAAGGATCTGGGTTTTATAATGCTGGCTCCAACCACTTTTCTGCTGTGCGACCTTGGGCATATCACTTATTTTCCCTGTGCTTCAGTTACCTCATCTGTAAAATGGGGATTAAGACTGTGACCCCAATTTGAGACCTGGACTATATCCAACCTGACTGGCTTGGATCTACCTCTGTGCTTAGTATAATAATAATAATGGTGGTGGTATGTGTTAAGCGCTTTCTATGTGCCAAGCACTGTTCTAAGCATTGGGGTAGGCAGGAGGTAATCAGGTTATCCCACGTACATCCTGGGAGTCAGAAAGTTATGAATTCTAATACCAACTCCACCACTTGCCTGCTGTATGGCTTTGGGGAAGTCACTTCACTTCTCTGTGCCTCAGTTACTCCATCTGCACATTCCAAGCGCTTAGTACAGTGCGCTGCACAAAGTAAGTGCTCAATAAATGCAATAATGAATGAATGTAAAATGGGAATTGGAAGGCCTTGAGCCTCAAGAGGGACAAGCAACGTGGCTCAGTGGAAAGAGCCCAGGCTTGGGAGTCAGAGGTCATGGGTTCTAAACCCCACTCGGCCACTTGTCAGCTGTGTGACTTTGGGAAGGTCACTTAACCTCTCTAGGCCTCAGTTATCTCATCTGTAAAATGGGGATTGAGACTGTGAGCCCCAAGTGGGACAGGGACTGTGTCCAACCCGATCTGCTTGTATCCACTCAAGCGCTTAGTACAGTACCTGGCACATAGTTAAGCGCTTAAGAAATGCCATAATAAATAAATAGACAGACAGACAAGGACAGTGTGCAACCCTATTTCCTTGGCTCTGCAAGGAATACCTACCACATAGTAAGCGCTTAGCAAAAAACGTTGAAAAAAAAAAGTGACTCCCAACTACTTTCAGAACCATATTTTTACCCCCGTCAATGGGCAGGGATTATCTCTATCTGTTACCGAATTGTCCATTCCAAGCGCTTAGTACAGTGCTCTGCACATAGTAAGCGCTCAGTAAATACTACTGAATGAATGAATGACCGTGTGTTGAGGAAATGGAAATTTTTGCTTTCAGAAGGCCACAAAGAGAAACCCCCGGACCCTGGGACTTTCAGAATGCTGCCTGGAATTTGAACTAGATCCACGTTGCTACAAAAAAGGAGGAAAGGAATGTACAAGGCCTATTTTCTTTCTTGCTCTACAGGATATGTGCAGTCCTGTTAGTCATCCACTAATGCCACCCAGCAGGCTTTGATATCATCACAACGCAGGCTCAACGCCCGTAAAACCTAACCTTAACGCTTCGGGACTGGTCAGGAGGGGATTAAAATAAAAAAAAAAGGAAAAGAATGGAGAGACTTCTTCCTTGAAATTGTTCATTATATTGATCCAGCTCGGTGCCGAGCCTTCTCAAGGCTTTGCCCGGATGGGGGTCACTGGTCTCGGCCGCTGGTTCCCCACAAAAGTGGAACCGACTCCTTTTTGGGAGACTATTTGAACCTTTCCTGGGACCTTCCCCCGATTCTCTACCTTTGGGCTGATGGAAGCTCTTCGCAGGACTCGCCCCAAGAGGGCCGATTCGCTTACATGCGGTGAAGGACAGGCCAAAGCCACCGGGGAAGAAGGGCTTGACCTCTTCGGCCCTCCTTTTTCCCCCTGATCATCATCCCCTTGCCCAGCCCATCCGATCGATAACTTGTAACTCTGAGGGTTTGTCCCCGAAGAAAAGGACCGGCTCACGGAGGGGCACGGCTCCGGGAAGCCCCGAAATCGGGCGCCGCGGCGAAAGCGACGCTCCCCGGGGCCCCAGGAAGGGGTAGGAGTTAAAGAGGAAAGTTCTGGAAGGAGACACTCCCTCAGGCTCCCCCCGTCCTCCTCCCTCGGCGCCACCTCCCATCGGCCGCCCGCCATGATGGCGGCGGACGAGGCCGCGGCGCCATTTTGTCCACATCGACCCGTCCCCCCCGCCCCCCCGGCTCCTCGCGGCGGCTCCTCCGTCCCTCCCGCCCAACCCGGAGGCCTCCCGCGGGTCCAGGGCCGGAGTCGACACTTACCGCCATGGTCCACAGGATCCAGGCCGCCGGGGCCGCGCTTCCACTTAAGCAGCCGCCCCGGTATCCGCCGCCGCTGCCGCCGCCGCCGCCGCCGAGGCGCTGCCAGACCCAACGGCTCGCGCCAGAGACCCGGATGGCACAAAGGGGCTGCGGCCCACACCACCGCACAGCCTTCTGGGAGTGGGGTCGTGACAAGAGTTGCTATGGCAACGAAAGCCCCGACGGCGATTGGCTGGCTTCCCGCCGAGTGGGCGGGGACAGTGGAAGAGGGCGGGGCCAGAGGGCTTCTTTCACGGGCGGGGCCGGCTCGCTGGGGAGTGGCGGGGCTTCCCTTTTTTTTTCTTTCCCCTTCGCGTTTGAATGGTATTAATCCCTCCTGGCTTCCGTAGGAGGCGGGGGCCTGGGCTTCTCCCGCCAATTTGAATGCAAGTGAAGCTGGAGAGGCGTCCATGCATTTTGGAGGTTCAAGAGGAGGAGGGTTAGCAAGGGAAAATTCCCTCCTCTGCTTTTTTTTCCCCCCAGTTGCAAGAGCGGAGGGGGAAGCGTTCTTCGTGAAGGTACCGCTTGGCGTGAAAACCATAGTTTGCCATGGTCGAGCTGCGGTGGGCTCCAGGCAGCTGTTGGTCCTGAGAGGGTGGGGCCAGTTGCTTGAGATGCATCGTCTTGCCAATCTGCAATTCATATGATAGCTAAGGGTTTAATAATAAAGCGTGCTGGACACCAGCCCGGCCTGGGGCAAAGGGCCTGGGAGTCCGAGGACCTGAGTTCTAATCCTGCATCTGCCAATTGCTTGCTGGGAGACCTGGAGCAAGTCACTTGCTTTATCTATGCCTGAGAACTGTGAGTCCTCTGCGGGACGGGGGTCTGTCTCCAACCTAATTAACTTGCATCTACCCCAACTCTTAGATCAGGGGGTCTGTCCCCAACCTAGTTAACTTGCATCTACCCCAGCTCTTAGATCAGTGTTTGTCACATGGTAAGCTTTTGACAAATATCGTTAAAAATGCAGTAATTGCCATTTTTATGGGGCATCGGTTATTTTGGTGCAGAAACGTTCTGATACCTCCAAAAAAAAACTTTGGCGAGATGTGCATTCATTCAATCGTTTTATTAATAATAGTAATAATGATGGTATTTGATAAGTGCTTACTACGTGCAAAGCACTGCTCTAAGCGCCGGGGAGGATACAAGGTGATCAGGTTGTCCCATGTGGGGCTCACAGTCTTAATGCCCATTTTACAGATGAGGTAACTGAGGCACAGAGAAGTTAAGTGACTTGCCCAAGGTCAACACAGCTGACAAGCGGCAGATATGGAATCTGAACCCATGATCTCTGACTCCCCAGCCCGTGCTCCTTCCACGGGGCCATGCTGCTTCTCTATTTATTGAGCGCTTACTGTGTGCAGAGTAAGCGCTTGAAAAGTTCAGTTTCTAAGTCAGTTTAGAGACAACAGAGACAATCCCTACCCAACAAGGGGCTCACTCACTGTCTAGAATCCACCCCATTTGGCTCAAGTCCTACTTTTGGGGGAATTTTTAGCTTTCTCATCTCACGCCTTTTTTTCCCCACAGTGAAAACATTTCTTATAGTCAAGAGGATAACTTCCTTAAAATGTGGAATGAAATTGAACTTCTAACAAGTGATGACACAGGAAATGGTTGCCTAAGTATTGGTTCCAGAGAAGAGCATGGAACAGCTCTATATCAAGTGGATACCTTAGTTAAGATATCTTCTTCGGAGAAGGTAAGACTGGGGACTGAAGATGACTGGGGGGAGCAAAAATGCAGTATTCGTCAATCAGTATTACCTATTCAGCACTTTTTGTGTGCAGAGCACTGTTCTAGGCATTGGGGAGAGTTTAGAAGACTTGATCCATGTCCTCTAGGAGCTTACTGCCTAGAGGGAGAGACAGACAAATGATTTGCAGATAGAAGAGAAAATAAAAATGGATATGTAGATGAATAAATGCTTAAACTATAAGATTTGTAAACATATGTACAGAAATCCTACAGGTAGGTGCAGAAATATTGAGGAGCTAGTTGGGGCTGGATGTGTCATAGAGAAGCAGCATGGTGTAGCTGATAGAGCATGGGCTTGCGAGTCAGGAGGTCATGGATTCTAATCCCGGCTCTCCTGCTTGTTTGCTGTGTCACCTTGGGGAAGTCTCTTAACTTCTCTGTGCCTCAGTTACCTTATCTGTAAAATGGGGATTGAGACTGCAAGCCTCACATGAGACCAGGGACTGCATCCAACCCGATTTGCTTGTATCCACACCAGTGCTTAGTACAGTGCCTTCCACAGAGTAAGTGCTTAACAGATATCATAATTATTATTGTTATAAAGATGAAAAACTAATCTGAGAGAGCCTGGAGGGAATGTTATTTCTTAAGGGCTGGGAGGATGGGGAAAGGTTAGGCTTGGCATATTGAAAGTGCGAGGGAAGTTTAGGCAAGAGGAAAGACCTGAGCAAGGGGGTCAGAGGTGGGAGAGACGGATAAGTAGGTTAGACTGAGAGGAGTTGAAGAGTCCTGTGAGACAATGTAGCAGCCGAAGGACCTGGAGGGTCCCAGATGGGAGATTTGGTTGACAAAGCAAGAAGTCATCAGGCATGAATTCCTCAAAACAATTGGCAAAGTCAGCTGGGGCATGAGGTGGGGGCCACTGTGGGTTTCAGGAGGGAGTTAAAGCCTTTAGAATAATTGGGACATAAAGGCAAGGGACAATGGGCATTCATGTATTTAGATCCCAAAGCATTCTGGTTACGATTAACAGAAAGTGGATTTGAACACGGTTTTGAAACTGTTGTTCTTTCTTACCCGTTTTCCAAAATTCCAGTGGTCTTGTCAAAACCCCGCATTAAATGTTTTGAATCCTTGGTCCTAAACAGTCCCCTGTGCCCTCGCACATCCTATTCCATTTTGTGACATACAAGTATGACATTTCTGTTAATGTGTGAATTTCAAGAAATTATTTGCGGGGCAATCGAGCCCCAGGTAGTATATCTTCCAGGTAGTATTTTTCAAATTGAGTCCCGAGGACTTTTATTTTTTTTTTATGGTGTTTAAATACTTACTATGTTTCAAACACTGTTCTAAGTACTAACGTAGAGACAGATCTATCAGGTCAGATACAGTCCCTGTCTCACGTGGAGCTCACAGTCTAAGTAGGAGGGAAGACAGGTTTTCAAGCCCCATTTTACAGGTGAGGAAACTGAGGCACAGAGAAATGACTTGCCCAAGGTTACACAGGAGGGAAGAAACAGAGCTGGGATTAGAACCTAGGTCCTCTGAATCCCAGGCCCACCCCGTGCTCTTTCCACAAGGCCATGCTATTTCCCATGGCCTGTCTTTGAAAATGGGTCACCTCCTTTTTACTCTTGGCCCTTTCCCTGGTCCTGTTTTAAAAATAAGACTTTGATGGAGCCTGCCTTAAGTAGTCTTTGGATTTGCAAAGTCTGAGAGTCACTACTTCAGTGTTTAGTGTAATCATCAGTGATGGTATTGAGCTTAGTGTGTGCAGAGAAATGTACAATTCTAATTAATGGTAACATAAATGGTATTGAGGGTCTATTGAGTGATGGGGGGAGGGGGGGAATTCAGCAGGCACACAAAACATGTTCCCTGCCCCGAGGAGTTTTACTCTAATGTGGGAGCCAGACAAACTATTCTCAAGCAGTGGAATCAGAATAAAACGAATGTTCAGTCAAATAAACACGTGCTTTGCTTACATTTCACAAAGTTGAATAGGATGGGCAAAGGCATAGTTGACTGTTTTAGGACCAAGTATTCAACACATTTCATGGAGAAAATGGTAGGGTATAAAGATATGTACATAGGACTGTGGGACTGATGGTGGGATGGATATCATCAAGTGCTTAAAGGATATTGATCCAAGTGCATAGGTGAGGCAGAAGGGACAGTGAGTAGGGGGAAATGAGGGCGTTGAAGGTGGGTAGAGTGGTGGGCTTTCCGATAAAGAGAACCAGCATGGCTTAGTGGAAAGAGCACGGGCTTGGGAGTCAGAGGTCATGGGTTCTAGTCCTGGATCTGCCACTTGTCAGCTGTGTGACTTTGGGCAAGTCACTTAATTTCTCTGGACCTCAGTTACCTCATCTGTAAAATGGGGATGAAGACTGAGCCTCATGAGGGACAACCTGATCACCTTGTATCCCTCCAGTCCTTAGAACAGTGCTGTGCACACAGTAAGCGCTTAACAAATACCAACATTATTATTATTAATATTATTATATGAAAGGGAAGGGAGTTCCAGGCGAAAGGGAGGATGTGGGCAAGGGGTTGGCAGCAGAACAGATGAGATTGAGGTACAGTGAATATGTTGGCAATAGAGGAGTGAAGCCTGCGGGGTGGGTTGTAGATCAGCAAGGTTAGGTAGGAGTGGGGGAGCTGATTGTCTTAAAACTGGAGGTAAGGAGTTTCTGTTTGATGCAGAGGTGGATGGGCAACCATTGAAGGCCTCTGAGAGTAGAGAGACATGGACTGACCTTTTTTTAGGAAAGTGATATGAACAGCTGAGTGAAGTATGGGTGGGAGAAGGGAGAGACAGGGAGGTTAGCGAGGAGGCTGATATGGTAAATTCTTGGACCATCATGGTAGCCGTCTGGATGGAGAGGTAATGGTGGATTCTAGAGACGTCATGAAGGTAGAACTAGCAAGATTTCATGTGTGTTAAGGTCTTCAAGACGGTAAGCTCATTTTGGACAGGGAATGTGTCTACCGACTTTGTTAAATAATACTCTCTAAAGCACCTGGTACAATGCTCTGTGCAAAATAAACAATAAATATGACTAAATGAGAGAGATGCATCTAAAATATCAATCAGGTTATGTGCTTCTGGGACAGGAAGGAGGGTGATGTCTATAGTCACTGGAAAATCACGGGTTTGGGTGGGAAGATGAGGAGTTCAGTTTTGGATGTGTTAGGTTTGAGGTGTTAGGTTTGACAACTCTACTTTGACATCGAAGTAGAGTTGTCCGAAGGCAGAAGGAAATATGATCCTGCAGAGGAAAAAGGGTGAGGACTGAGTGGTAGATTTGGGAATCGTCCACACGGAGATGGTAAAGACATGAGAGAAAATGAGTTCTCCAAAGGAGGGGGTGTATGTAGAGAATAGATCGGGACTCAAAACTGAGCTTTGAGGAACCTCCACAATTAGAGTGTGAGAGGGAGAGAAGGAGGAGAAACACGCGAAAGACACTGAGAAAGGGTGACCAGAGAGATGGGAGGAGAGCCAGGAGAGGACAGTGTCAGTGAAACAAAGGCTAGCTAATCTTTCCATTGCTACTTCATGTAACTACCTTTTGTGCATTTGAAAGTGATGTAGTTATGTATGTCATAAATGTTTTTTTTCCATCCCATCAAGGTTTCATTTAATCCCAAATTACGTGCATGTAACTCAAGTGATGGATGCACTGTTGTAGCTGACCAATCAGTGACACTACTTGACAGTAGTTGCCAGGCCCTCAGGTTGCATCTTCAGTTTGGTGAGTTTATTTCTCTGAAGTTAAAGAAATGAGAAGTCAAAGTAATGTAGTAATTAAAGCATCAATTCTTGCCACCCTTTTTTTTTTTTTTTTTTGCAAATGGAGGCCAAAGTTTAGTAGAGGTACTTTTGGAGGAAATGGGCACTGTGGTAAATGATCACGTATTATGTTTTGTGAGGGATCCGATAGTACTGAGGTGTCCCAAGATTTCTCAATCTAATGCAGTTTTATAACTTCACAAATCATTTTTGAGATACATTTTCCATAAAAACAATGAGATGAGTTAAAATGTGCCAGTAACTAGGTGACAGGGTGGCACTACTAAAATGCTTAGACAACCAATTCCTGTAATTTTGTGGCTTACCCAAGTGCCTCAAATTTTACTTCCTTCTCCTCTCCAATTACTTGCATTTGAATAATGCTGTTTTTTACAAGGGGAAAGTATACCGATGGGCATCTGAGATTGTGAACTGTAAATTAATACGACTGCTTGAAATAACCTTAACCTGTCCGTGGAATTTTTAGGTACTCAGGTGGATGTGGTGGGCTTGTGTCAAGACGGAGAGTTTCTTTTGGTTGGTGAGAGGAGTGGAAATCTACATCTTATTCACGTAGCAACAAAACAAATCTTGCTCACTAATGTAGGTTCCATTTTCTGTTCTTTAACTTAATGAACTTCTTTTGTGGCTTATTGATAGATTTTAAACTACAAACCTGATTTGTGCTGCTGGAATTATGCTAACTCTTAAAGGAGCATCAGACTTGCCTAATTAATTTCTCAATTGCTTGGCTCATTGCAGTCAAGCCTTTGATAAATGTTTCCTAGGAATAGAGCTCTTTAATTCATCTTGTAATTTATAGAACTTCAAATTTTTATGAATTACACCCTGGAAACAGAAAATTCATAAGCAAATAACCCACCATTTTGACTTTACAGATGTTTGGAATATTATTTTTATTGACCTTGCCTCTAGAATTTCTTTTGCTTTATGCCTAAGTTGTATACATTTTGTGCAAAATTTTGATAGCCACGGTAGGAAATTTGCCTTAAAGTATTATCCTCTAATTATATGCTATTCTAGATTAAATAATGCTTTTTTAAAATTTATTTGCAATTAGGCTTTGGTTCAGAAAGCCCCAGATGAAACCCAAAGTACATATCGGGATCTTATTATAGAAAAAAATGATGAAGGTGAGCTTCCTTGTTATATATTTTTTCTTTTTTACCCTTGATATCCTACGGCGAAGGCTAGAAAAAAAAATGATGTCCTTTAGATTCCCCTTTAAATTTTATGGTAGCCTCACTGAATGTGAAAATTTTATTTTGTTGTAGTAAATTAATTTTTAGTTTTTTCTTCAAGGGAAATAATAATATGCTAAGAGCAGGGTTTAATGATTGTTTGGTCTTTGCTCCCTTCAAAATGCACTTGTTTTGTGAAGTATTAAGTTTTAAACTATAAAAGTATTATTGAACTAATTCACTTGGACACTACTCACTACTTTCAGAGCTCATTGGAATCTGTGTTTGGAGATGCTTCGTTCCTTCAAAGGTTTTTGGGTTTTGATTTTGTATTTTAGTTTTATTACACCATCATCTTTTACATCTGGACAAAGTCTGATTCTTTTAAACATCTATTTTGGGACAATTTAGCCATTCCTTGGAAAATGTCCGAAGTTTTACAATACTTTAGGCAAAATTAGCAGTTTAAAAGATGTAGAATATATGCCAGTAGCTTTGTGAATATTACATTTAATCTTGGGCATGATGGATTATTCCTATATTTGTAATGATAATAATGTTGGTATTTGTATTTGTTAAGCACTTACTATGTGCAGAGCACTGTTCTAAGCACTGGGGTAGATACAGGGTAATCATGTTGTCCCACGTGAGGCTCACAGTTAATCCCCATTTAACAGATGAGGTGACTGAGGCACAGAGAAGTTAAGTAACTTGCCCACAGTCACACAGCTGACAAGTGGCAGAGCCGGGAGTCGAACTCATGACCTCTGACTCCGAAGCCCAGGCTCTTTCCACTGAGCCACGCTGCTTCCCATAAATAATAATAGTACTACTAATAATATAATAGTAATAATGATCAAACAACACCAGTAAAGTTACACTTTGAGAGTATACCTCTCTGAAAACAATTTTTTGGTCACATTTGCTGCAAATTGCTTTTAAGAAGTTTTCTAGTAAAATAACTATTTATGCTAAATTTGCTGCGGCAGGCATGTTTACCAACTCCATTGTATTGTACCCTCCCAAATATTATGTACAATGCTCTGCACACAGTGAGCACTCAATAAGTACCACAGCTTAGGCTAAGGGTTTTCCGTTGTTCCTCTCTTACTGTGCTAGATTGAAAGCTCCTTTAGAACATGTGCCTTGAACCTCATTTGGCTCTGTCAAATAATCATAGTTCATTAAGCACTTACAATATACGAAGAACGGAACCATTATTATTAGGAGACTGCATGGGTATTAATTCCCATAAGGTCGCTGGCCCAAAGGGGAATCCTCAATCCAAGAAGGGGGAAAATAAAAAGGGAAAATTAAATCAAAACGGAAACCACAGTAGTTGAAGTTAGTGATTCATCCCTCATCTCTTCCCTGCTTCAGTCTTGGCTGATGTGTTTCAAACTGTCATAGGGTCGCAGCATTCTGAATATTGGAGTGGCAGGTTTGGCCTCCGCAGTGTTAGGAGGAAGGTCTGGGCTTCAAGCCACTCTCCAGCATCCCTGGAGCCCCACTGGAGGAGGATCCAGGTTGTAGGGTGCCAGATTGCTGCTCGCCCACTGCATAAAATAAACCAACCAACGCCAAGTTTCGGGGCTTTCAGGAGACCGTTTTAATGACGCGTAACACGTCCTGCTCTGTTTTTCACTCAAAACCCAAAAGGGATTACGAAATTATAGTGTTAGGATTTGGACTCTGTCCAAGCAGATTTGACTGAGGGTTTTTTTGTTCTTTTGGGTGTGTGTGTGTGTGTGTGGCGGGATTGTGGATTATTTTCTCTCAAGTTCTTTCTAAAGAGGGAAGGATGAATTGAAAGTAAAAGGAACATGGCAAAATTTGAAACCTATGTTTCTCCTCTCATCCCCTTCCTTATTCTTTTGCACTTTGAGTCACCCAAACTACCCAGTAAACTGGGTCCAGGTTAGAATCCACAGAATGGAGATCCACATCCCACTGTCTCCACAGCCCAGGATCTTGGATTTGACCTTGCGGCATTGGCAGAAGAGGTCCAGAATCCCTTTCCAGTGTTCTACCACACATCAGTATTTGAGAGTCTACTATATGTGGAACACTGCACTACACACAAGAGATCAGGAAATAAGAGTAGATGTCAGAGTTATTCAAGGAATTTACGAACTCATGTGCAATGATTTAGTGACTTTCTGGGAGTCGTACTCCCCATTAACACGGGGACAGCTACACATGAACAAACACTTTGACCTGTTTTCAGCATCCCCAAGTCTCTTTACTTCAGCCTCCCAAACCCTGAAACTCCTGAAATGTAATGACTGACAAGATTATCTGAACCTGTTCCCACTTAGCCAAGTTTGTCTTTGTGCTGGTTAAATCTAGTTTCTAGGATAAGCATACACAGGCCAGACTTGGCCTTCCCATACTGACAACTCCAACCCTTGTTTGCTGTGTGACCTTGGGCAAGTCAGTTCACTTCTCTGGGCCTCAGTTAACTCATCTGTAAAATGGGGATTGAGACTGAGCCCCATGTGGAACAGGAACTGTGTCCAACTCTATTTGCTTGTATCCACCCCAGTGCTTAGTACAATACCTGGCACATAGTAAACCCGTAACCAACACCGTTATTATTATTATCTCTGCCATCAAATTATTTTTAATCCCTCAAACCCAAGCAATTGTATAGAAAGGTGTGCTCTCCTCTTTTTCTTTCTTTTATTGTAATTGTAAAGACCAGTGTTCAGAGAAATAATAACCTTCCTATACAGTTGTTGGTGTTCATTTTCCTTATTCCTGAAAAGGTTTACATTTTTAAAATGGTAATAATAATAATGATAGCATTTGCTAAGCGCTTACTATGTGCAAAGCACTGTTCTAAGCGCTGGGGAGGATACAAGGTGATCAGGTTGTCCCGCTTGGGGCTCACAGTCTTAACCCCCATTTTACAGATGGGGTAACTGAGGCACAAGGAAGTGAAGTGACTTGCCCAAAGTCACACCGCTGACAAGTGGCTGAGCCGGGATTTGAACCCATGACTTCTGACTCCCAAGCCCATGCTCTTTCCACTGAGCCGGATTTGTTATGTGTTGAACCCTGTTCTAAACACTGGGGTATTCATTCATTCATTCAGTAGTGTTTATTGAGCACTTACTATGTGCAGAGCACTTTACTAAGTGCTGGGATTGTACAATTTGGCAACAGATAGAGACAATCTCTGCCCAATGACAGGCTCACAGTCTAAATGGGGGAGACAGACAGCAAAGCAAAACAGAACAAAACAAAAACAAGACAACATCATCAAGATAAATAGAATCAAGGGGATGTACACCTCATTAAAATAAATAGGGTAATAAATAATATATACAAATGAACACAGTGTTGAGGGGAGGGGGAGCAGAAGGAAAGGGGATGCTCGCTAGATACAAGTTAATCAGCCCATTGCAATCCCTGTCCCACATGAGGCTCACAGTATAAGTAACAGGGAGACTGGGCATTGAATCTTGTTTTTTAGTTGAGGAAACCAAGGTACAGGGAAGATAAGTGACTTGCCCAAGGTCACACAGCAGGCAAGTGGTGGAGTCGGGATTAGAACTCAGGGCCTTCTGACTCTCAGCCCAGGCTTTTATCCACTAGGCCTTGCTCTTCCTCCAGGCCTCCAATTTCACTATTTTCCTTTTCCTCACTCCCCCTTGTACTGTTTTTTCCTATGAAAGAGGAAGGAAAAAGGACAAAAGTCCATCAGATCAACCAGATCAGGCACAAAGAAACTTGCCACAAATTTGGAAAGTGTATTTAGTCAAATCGGGTAGATGACTCCTCTAGGGTAGGCTCTAAATTGGAACTAATGGTTCCCAGCTCTAGAAATGATCCCTTATAAGTGTTGAATTTATCCCGGCTGACTCCGGTTAAGAAGAATTTTCCTCTAGGGAAAAAAATCCTTTCCCAAAAATATATGCAAAAATGACAAGAAGGTGCTTAACATATGGTAAGTGCTTACAAATTCCACTATTTATTGTAGAATAGCCTTTCAAATGTATAGTTTGTTTATTTTTTATTTATCTGTACATTCAGACACTTCTACAGTTGTATTATTCTGATTCGTTTGTACTTCTTACTGCCTTATCCTTGTTCATATGGCCTTTACCCTCTGTAAATTTTTTTTTAATGGTATTTGTTAAGCACTTACTGTATGCCAGGCATGTACTAAGGGTTGGGTTAGATAAAAGATCTTTTTTGTTTTTCCCTTTTAAATGGTAAGCTCTTTGAGAACTGGGAGTTTGTCTTGTTACTGTGATTCGCTCTCAAATGTTCAGTACTCACCGTGCCTAGCACTTAATAGGCACTCAATCAGTACCGTTGATTGAGATAAATTTGAGGGGGGACAGCATTGATTTTAAATGAATTAGTGGGCATGAGCCGATTCTCCCTCGCTGTACAATAAGCTCCTTGTGAGAAGTGAACGTATCTTCCAACTCTCATGTATTTTATTCCCCCAAGCATTTAATGCAATGTTCTGAACAAAGTAAGTGTTGAATAAATACCACTGATTGATACATACAGGTTACATTTGGGCTAAATTATCTATGATCCTGACAATCAAGCAACATTTCTTTAAATATATTTTGACAGGGCTCTATCATGTTTTCCTTCTTACAAGCGATGGATTCTTTTGCATTATGGACCTTCATCTTGGAGAAATTCAGAAAGGTAGCTAAAAATTCATGCATAAGTAACAAATTATAGATTTGTATAGTATTTATGTAAACTTAAACCTTTAGAGTTGAATTTTTCTGAAAAGAAATTACTAAGAGTATTGCTTAGATTTTGTCGTTGAAACTCTTGTACCGTACGCAATTGTCACATAGCCAGTATTAACACTGAATCTTTAGCGATGTTGAAAATTAAATACATTGGCAGACTTTTTTTCTTGTGTTCTGTCCATAGTACCGGATTACCATTCAGTGTGGATTATAGCTGCCTTAGATATTTATGTTGTTGTTTTCGTACACGTTTTCATTGTGGTTTTTTTTTTCTTTTTAACGTAGCAATTCAGAAGATGGACCTTAATATGGCAAAAGAGGTATATGGAGTACCTGCCCATGTCTGTACCTAGAACCAAGCACTGTCTCACCTCTGTTCATTCATTCATTTATTCAGTAGTATTTATTGAGCGCTTACTATGTGCAGAGCACTGTACTAAGCGCTTGGAATGTACAAATCGGCAACAGATAGAGACAATCCCTGCCAGTGACAGGCTCACGGTCTAATCGGGGGAGACAGACAGCAGAGCAAAACAGAACGAAACAAATACAAGACAACATTATCACTATAAATAAAATCAAGGGGATGTACATCTCATTAACAAAATAAATAGGGTAATAAAAAGTATAGACAAATGAGCGGTTTGATCTGCCATGGCAAACTCTTTTCACAAGCACCTCTTTTCTCAGTGCCACGATCACTTCCAGCTTTTCCCAATCTCGGCCATGGCTACTGCCATTGCAGTTATCACTTATTTGGTAGTCTTTTTGAGCACTGGTATTGTGCACTTGGAAGCGTTCGTTGGATTAAGTATTGATGATCCCTGGCCTTAAAGAGCATCCAATCTAGTTTCATTACTATAGATCCTGGTTTGGTTGCGTCTCCAAAATTTCAGCCCCTCTACCATCCCCAGAGAACCCTCTCATTCTTCCATGCATTGCCATATTTACTGAGTGCTTACTGTGTGCAGAGCACTGTACTAAGCACTTGGAAAGTAATTCAGTAACAAATAGAGACAATTCCTGTCCAACAGCGGGCTCACAGTCTGGAATGAAAGAGCTGACTGAGTGCCTTAAAGAGTCTCTGTTAGATGCAGACCTCCCAGGCCACCTGAGAGGACAGTGTAATTCTTCTCCTGAGAGGCCTCTGCCACACAGTGCAGCCCAGGAGTACTCATCATCTTCCTCCTCTTTCCTTTAGGGAGCAAGAATTGGAGGCATCATTTTGGTTTCTTCTTTTCCTTTTTTGACTCCAGAGGAGGCAGGCTAGCTCTGGCTCCTCAGAAATGTTGGAGGGAAGGGTTAAACTAATGATGTTACTCCTTCTGTGCCAACCCACTGGGTGAACTTGAGTGATGGCGATATTTTTTTAATAAATGAATTGTAATGAAAGTTTGCAGTACATTCAGCACTGCAGTTCAGCAGTACATTTAATAATAATAATAATAATAAAAAAGGTATTTAAGTGCTAACTATTATTATTATGGTGTTTGTTAAGCGCTTACTATGAGCCAAGCACTGTTCCAAGTGCTAGGATAGATGCATGGTAATCAGGTTGTCCCATGTGGGGTTCACAGTCTTAATCCCCATTTTACAGATGAGGTAACTGACTTGCCCAAAGTCAACCACAGACAAGTGGTGGAACTTGGATTAGAACCCATAACCTCTGACTTCCAGGTCTATGCTCTATCCACTACTCCATGCTGCTTCTTTCAATTCTTTATTTCAGTTTCAAAGCTTTTTAAAAACACTGTGCTATCCTAATCTGCCAATTTTAACTAAGTCATATATTTATTTTTGTTTTCCAGTTACAAGGACGTGTTAAAACCTGTTTTATTTCTACGGAAAATTATCACACCTCTGGTTGCCTGAATTTCGTGATTGGTGACTTAACAAGTGAAATCCAAATGATAATTGGGGTGATTATTTTTTTTCCTAACATATTACACTTTTCTGTAACTATTTAATGCCCGGAAGTAAACATTGCAATTTTGTACAGCAGCTCTAGAACTATGAGGAGTTACAAAGACTTTATGCTGTAATTTTAGTAAGGTAAATGAGCTTCTCTTTAAGTTAATTTAATCATTATATTTCATAATCTAGGGCAAAATCCTTTCAAGATTTATGTTTAAAATTGATTCCCATAACATTCGATTATTTTTTGTGTGTGCAGAGATCACAGGGAAAGTTTTACAGGTGAAAGTATAACATTTAACTAGTGTGGTTGGCATATAGAAATGAGAGTGTTTACCTTTGAAAATCGCAAAACTAATAGACACTAGTATCAATATGGATGTTTTTTCTGTTTTAGTAGGTCCTTTAGTTTAGTAGGTCCTATTATTATTCTTCTCTAATTTCCAAATGGAATATGCTTCTTAAAGCAAACATCATTTAGAATCTAAAATCCCAGAATCACAAGGGTGAAAGGGAAAATGGAGATGTCTTTGTCCACTCCTCTTCCTAACCAAGTCTGTAGTCAGGCCAGCTAGGAATGAGCACTTTCCACATTTTAAAAGAAGTTTTCAGAGAGGCACTCCACAATCTTGTGGTCTTTGTGTGATTCATTTGGTTTTGAGTGGGAGATTGAATTCCTCCTCCAAGCTAAAATAAAAAGAAAATTTCCAGGAAATAGAAGAACTAATTTTATTTAAATGGAATTTGAAGTGTATTCTGAGGGCCATGGTTAAAAACTGAGATGGACTTGCCTGATTTCTAGAAATCTTCAGTATTATGAAGCAAATTTATGAATGATAATTATATTATTTTCCTTATTTTCTTCCTCCAGGGCACTGGTGACTGTGTACTCTCAAAATGGGAGCAGGATTCTCAAAAACTGGTAACTGTTACGAGTCTTACTGATTCAAGTATGATTAAAGGTAAGATGGAAAAACCCACTGACACATCATTGTTTTGTAGTTATTAGCAAATTTAAAATACTGTCAATGGGATTATAAAGAAAAACATGTGTGTAATATTTTATATATATTTGTATATGATATATAAATTTTTCCCTGTGATCAGTAGTCCAAAATTTGATTATTCCACTTTGCTTAATCAGATCCATTGTTTTGAGTTCCATTTCATGGACTACTCTTGAACTCACCTAAAATTAGGAGGACGGGCCAGTCATTACTGTTTGTTCTGTGGGTGTCTTTGCTTGTTCCTGCAGCCACTACTAATGATTTGTGAAATTTTAGGCCAAGGATAAAGGTTTCTCAAGTTAGAATAGTCAATCTAACTTTCATGTTTATCTAATGGTATAATGTCATTAATATGTAATTTAATCAAGCTTGCTGAAAGTCATATCTAAAAGTAAGTTAATTATAAAATATGTGGAAAATGCCCCACTTGAGTATTAATGCATTTAATCTCCAAATAAAATCATATGTTTTGAATTGTTTTCTTTTATAGGTGCAAAGAAATTCCAGCTGATAGACAATCTGCTTTTTATTTTGGATACTGAGGTATGTTTCCAGGCACTCTGGTTTGGTTTCATACAGTTTTACCATTGGGATTCTGACTGTAAGTCTAGTTGTGAATAGAAAATTTATGTAAAAAGATGGCTTTATTTTTAAGAAACCTGGAAAGTATACTGCTTTTCCACAATAAATTTGATTAAAGCAGCCTAGATTGTTTTTAAACAAATCCATTTTAACAAGTGAATAATTCATGCAAATATTTTCTAACTTCTTATAGAACGTTTTGAGCTTATGGGATGCTTACACTCTAACTCCCATTTGGAATTGGCCTTCAGTTCATATAGAAGAGTTTCTTCTAACTACAGAGGCAGATTCACCCTCTTCAGTTACTTGGTAAATGAAAGTTTGGTACTTTATCTTAATACAAGTTTTTAGAGAGCATGCAGGAGTTAGGTGACAATTTAGGAGAAGTGATCTGTTCCACCATTTATTCCTCTCTAAAGTGAGACTTCACTGTTTAGAAGGTGAATATTTGGTAACTTATTCTTAATTTTTTCTTCCAGGCAAGGAATCACCTCAAATCTCAAACTTATAGCTCTGACTACGCCTAATGATAAACAGGTGCAGTTATTTTAACTTCCTATTTTGATCCTTCTAAGAAACACAGGCCCTCAAATTACTTTTTTCTTTTTGATAAAGTAATTTTCATAACTCAAGTAACCTTGATTGAAATAAGATTGTAGGAACTTATATAAATACAGACCAATGACAAATTTGAGAATATGAAGATTTGACTGAATGTACAAAGAATTTCGGTAGGTATGTACTGTACAACATCAGGTTTTAGAAGCACATCTCTTAAGTTTCCTGCATTCCCAAACTTAAGACCAGTAAACTTTGATTTTTGTCTGAAAATTGAAATTGTTCGGTTGCCTTTTTTTCCTCTCCTAGATGAGGTACCTCATGGTTTATTCACTCCCAACCATGAACCTGCTATATTCTTTGCAAGTATCTGATGTTGCTTCACTGGTTAAAAGTGGAATCAGTACAGTAAGTACATATACAATTTCAGCTGTTTGGCCAGTAAAGCACTGCTAGGTTGCATCAGACAGTAATATCATATCAAGCTGGAGTCTAGGTTAAAAAAAAAAAAGAAGCAATCAGTGGTATTTATTGAGCTCCTACTGAGTGCCGGGTGCTGTACAAAATGTCTAGGCAGTATAAATGATGCATAAAAGTATAAGTGAATAAAATGCATAATCTTATGCATATTCATACCATACGCATAAAAATATAAAAGAGTGTGAAGGAAGATGCATGTTCCCAACCTCAATCTTTTGGAGGAGACAAAAAGATTTAAAATGGTGGAAGCGGGAAAAAGAACCAGGATTTGACTGGAGGCTCTATAAATGTTAGGATAAAAGAACAGAATAAAGAATCGAATATACAAATAATATGTTCCCAAGTGCTAAGGATGACTGTTGGGTAATTGGGAAAGACTTCTTGGAGGAAGTGGGACTTTAGGAGGACTTTAAAGTATGGGGAGCTGTCGTTTTCTAGATTGAGGTGGACAGAAGTTCCAGGCCGGAGGAACAGCTTGAGTGAGATGATGGGGGTAGGAGATTTAAAAGGAGGGTACTACAGTTAAAAGGAGAGTTTGTGGAGGAGTAAAGTGTGCAAAATGGGAGTAGTGGTGAAAAGAGACTTGAAGCCAGTTGTGAAGGGTTTTGATGCAGAAGAGATGGATAGGCATTGACATTTTTTTTTGAGGAGTGGGGAGAGATGTGCCAGATTATATTTCAAGACGATGATATGGACAGGAGTGTGTAGTATAGACTAAAAAGAGACCGAGGGAGCCTGGAAGCAGAAAAAAAACAGTGAGATGGTTGGTACAGTAGTTGAACTGTTATACAAGTGCATGGATCAGGATGATGGTTGTTTGAATGTATTAAAAATATATACTAATTCTTAGGGAGTTTGCCTAAGACTTAAATCATTCATTCATTCAATAGTATTTATTGAGCGCTTACTATGTGTAGAGCACTGTACTAAGCGCTTAGAATGTACAATTCCAGAACAGATAGAGACAATCCCTCCCCAGTGACGGGCTCACAGTCAAATTGGGGGAGACAGAGAAAAACAAGACAACATAATCACAATAAATAGAATCAAGGTGTCATACACCTTATTAACAAAACAAATAGGATAATAAAAATATATACAAATGAGCACAGTGCTGAGGGGAAGGGAAGGGGCCTTAGCTAAGGGGAAGTGAAGGGGGGAAGGGGGAGGGTGTGGAGGGGGAAGAGAGGGAGCAGAGGGAAAAGGGGTAGCTCAGTCTGGGAAGGAAATTCATTCAGTAGTATTTATTGAGCGCTTACTTTGTGCAGAGCACTGTACTAAGCGCTTGGAATGTACAAATCGGTAACAGAGACAGTCCCTGCCCTTTGACGGGCTTACAGTCTAATCGGGGAAGACAGATAGACAAGAACAAAAGCAATAAATAGAATCAAGGGGATGAACATCTCATTAAAACAATAGCAAATAAATAGAATCAAGGCGATGTGCATTTCATTAACAAAATCAAATAAAAAGGAAATCCACTCTAGAGAGTAGGGGTGTGGTTGGGGAGAGTCATGTCACTTTTTATCAGAAACTGATCTCTCACATACTCTATGGGATGGAAGAAAGGAGATTTGGGGTATTTAGGATGTTTGGAAAGAGCTAGTTAAAACAGCATTAGAGTGGGTGCTCATTTTTCTCCCATTTTCCTGCTATTTTATTCATTTAAAACTTGCCAAGAGGTGACACCTCAGGGCATTTGGGAAGTTATGGAAGGAGCGCCTCTCCACTGTTGCAGGGGCTGTAACAGCAAAAAGTCCTGGAGAAATGTGTGAAGGGTTAGGTTTGCAGCTAACTGGACCACTAGTAAGCTTCAGAAATTCCTGGTTTGCAGGTGGGAGGGACTTTTTTCCCAGGTAATAAAATCTGAATTGCTATTCTTTCTTTTTCTTTTTCCTATCCTTACAGGATACAATTTATCTTTTGGAAGGAATTTATGAAAATGATAAAAAGTATGTAATATTATCAAGTTTCCCAGATCGGTTGTGAATGTCACTGTCCCAACTTCTTTATTCAGTTCTCGTCAACACTTTATTGAAAGCTCATTTCTAAGGATTATTCTGGTTATTTGATAGGTCATCCGAAAGCTCTGTGTCTGTATTGGTACTGAGATGTCTAACAGAAGCCTTGCCAGAAAATCGGTAAGTTTTCCATTTTTAAAATTTGAAGTTCTTGAGTGAAAAACAGATTCCATAGATAATGCATATTTCACTTCCATTCCTCTAGACCGAAACATCATTGTGGGCCAGGAATGTGTCTTATACTGTACTCTCCGGAGTTTTTATTATAGTGCTCTGCACACGATAAGCTCACAACTGACTGACTTTTCTTGCTCTCTCAATTATCCAGGTTAAGTCGCCTTCTTCACAAGCGCAAGTTTGCTGAAGCTGAAAGTTTTGCTATTCAGTTTGGGTTGGATATTGAGGTACTAAGAACTTGAGAAATGTCTCAATGGGATCAGATCAGTGGATCATCCAGTCCAGTCCAGTTGCATAACATCCTTAACTTTTTCCCTTTATACCCCTAACTATCCCTCTTAGTCTTATGGACTGCTTGTCTGAATGTATCCAAACCCATCATGAACTTCTTGAGGTTTTCTTCTGTTCATCTGCAGAGATGAACTTCAAATGCTTACTGCTGGTAATCTTTGAAATATGTCCTTGTCCTGGAATTGCAATCAAACCTAAAAGATACATATTTATAAGGAAAATTTGATCGAGTATTTGAGGCATAGAAAGGGACACTGATGCTATGTATTTCTAGGTGCTACAGGGCCCTAGGAGTTTGGAAGTTTAGAAATGATTATTCATGTAAACTTGTATTTAAAATCTCATTACTGCTACACTAGGAAACATGAATGCCAACAAATAGATACTCCTGATTGAAACAGATTGTCCCTTTAGGCTTTCAGATGTTGTTTTGGTACTTTCTCAAAGGAACTAGACTGTCCTCCCTTACTTTTTTCCCCACATCTCTGGCTACTGCAAAGCCCTCTCCTAGGAAGAGAAGATCTAAGAACTGAACATAGGATGATATGATCCCCCTTTGCAGGAAGAGCCATACAAAAGAGCTTGAATTGAGCCTCCATTCTTTATACCCTTAACATGTGTAAACATTATAGCTGTTTCTCTTGCAGCTTGTATACAAAGTAAAATCAAATGCTATTTTGGAGAGATTGGCTTCATCTTCAGTGGCTATTGGTGGACAGAGTACATGTCAAGAGCTTGTGGAAGAAGCTAAAGAGAATTTACGTAAAATCCAGGCATGTTCTTTGGATTGCATTGAGTTGATAGTCTGCATACTCTATATATGAGACATTTTGGGTTGGATTTCAAATGTCATATAAGGCCCAGTAATTTTATCTTTTTTTTCTCCCCCTACATCACCGCTTTTAAAATGAAAAACAGGATGATGAGTTTGTTGTGAATTACTGCATGAAAGCTCAGTGGCCCACCTATGATACAACTCAGGAAATGCTAAATTATGCCAAAATCAGAGTAAGTTTTTACAGACCTGCTTGTACATTTGAATATGAGTAGCATATTTTGCAATCTTTGAGAAAGGATCATTTTAATTATCCTTAAGATAGAAATCAGTGGGAATTACTTTCTTGCCTGGCAAAATAATAAAACAAATGGATAAAAACAAATTTAATCATTCCTTTTAATATATTGTTGCTAAAGTTTTTTTAATTGCTGTTAAGGTGGTTTGCCTTTGATTGGGACTGACATGCACTCCATTTACAATTGGAATTTATACATTTTCGAGTGGGTGTGAGAGAGATGGGGTTAAGAAACAGTTAGACTGTCTAACATGGAGGCAAATCCTTCTCCATTCTTTGCAGTTATGTATTTGGGGCCCATTTGTCTGAAAGACTTCTCACACACTTTCAATCTATCATATTTTTTGAGCACTTACTGTATGCAGGACACTGTAGTAAGCGCTTGGGAAAGGACAATATAACAAAGTTGGTAGGTACGTTCTCTGCCTCTTTCCATGTTTCTCTTTTGCACCCTGCTCTCAAATCAAGTGGCTAGGAATGGGAATGTTCTTCCAGGACTTCTGGGAAATGTAACCTCTGGTAATTAAGTCCAGGGAAACATCAGAAACCTAGGGTGGCATAAACAGTAAAAACATCAGTTATCTCTCTCATCTATATACTTTATCTTAGATTTTGAAGAAAGAAGATCCCATTTCAGATGTCTTAACTGAGGTATTGAAACCTAAAATTATTTTTATGTAAAATATTTAATACCTTTTAAATATAGAGTGTGTTTAAGTATGAGGGATATTTTGATGACTTGCCAAATGACTCATTTAGATTAGCATATTTTGAACAAAATCAGGAGGACTAATTCTCTGGAGAAGACACTAATGCTAGGAAAAGTCCAGGGAAAACGTGGAAGAGGCAGACTGGCGGCAAGATGGATAGAGACCATAACAATGATAACGGAAGAACCTTTAGGTTACGGATTATGGTGGAAGACAGGACATTCTGGAGAAAATATATCCATAGAGTCGCTATGAGTGGCTCAGTGGAAAGAGCACGGGCTGGGGAGTCAGAGGTCATGGGTTCAAATCCCGGCTCCACCGCTTGTCAACTGTGTGACTTTGGGCAAGTCACTTAACTTCTCTGTGCCTCAATTCCCTCATCTGTAAAATGGGGATTAAGACTGTGAGCCCCGTGTGGGACAACCTGATCACCTTGTGTCCTCGCCAGTGCTTAGAACAGTGCTTTGCACATAGTAAATGCTTAATAAATGCTATCATTGTAGAGAAGCAGCATGGGTCATTGGAAAGAGCCCGGGCTTGGGAGTCAGAGGTCATGAGTTCTAATCCCAGTTTTGCCTCTTGTCAGCTGTCTGACTTTGCGCAAAGTCACTTAACTTCTCTGCCTCAGTTTTACCTCGTCTGTCAAGTGGGGATTAAAACTGTAAGTCCTATGTGGGACAACCTGATTACCTTGTATCCCCCTCAGCTCTTAGAACAGTGCTGTGCACATAGTAAGCGCTTAACAAATACCATCATTATTATTATTATTATTAAATACCTAAAAGCACTTAATAATAATAATAATAATATGTAAGACATGTTTTGTACATCTAGGATCTCAATGAATTATGAATTTTATAGTATTCTAGTACCCAAAAAGAAGAGTAGGGATTGGTTTAATTTTATTAATAGTATTTAAGAATCTACTATATGCCAGGTACTGTACTAAGCCCTGGAGAAGATACAAGTTATTCAGGTTGGACACAGTCTAAATCCCCCTTGGGGCTCAAAGTCTTAATCCCCATTTTAGAAATGAGTTAACTGAAGTTCAGAGAAGTTAAATGGCTTGCCCAAGGTAACACAGCAGACAAGTGGTGGAGGTCGGGTTAGAATCCATGTCCTCTGATTACCAGGCCCATGCTCTTTCCTGTTAACCTAATCTCTTTGGAGACACAATAGAAGCTAGGATTTGCTTTCTATTTCAACTATATTTGATGAGTAAAGCTGCAAGTGCTCTGGGAAAATTTGTCTGAATTTGAAACTTCTTGCCTGTTGCTAAAAGGGTGTGTGAGGAACAGTGTGGATGGAATAGAGTGGAGTATCTGCTGTTTTTTAGCATCCAGTGCCATTTTTCTCCTCTATTGGTTTAGTTGATCAAGTAATATGGAGTTTGAGGGGTGTAATGATAATTTGGGTGGGAAGTTAACCTGCCGAAAGATTTCAGAAGTATTCGTATATAAAATGGCAGCTAACTTTAATTTAAAAAATGATTTTTTTTTCCAATGAAACCTCAATTCAAATCCTTATTTCCATTAGGTACTAAGAGCTCAAGCAAAGTTAACCACTTTTAATGGAGCATTTGGACCCGAAAATTTCAGGTTTGCATTCTTTCTTCTCCCACCCCTTTTGTAATCCTGATTTAAATTAGTGATAAGTCTAATAATAGCTGATGGCTCATAAAGGACTTTTAAAATCTGAAATTAAAAATTAGTTTGAAGAAGAAAAAAGATTATTCTTTCCTGCTAAGTAGCTGTTTTGCTTTAGCGTCTGGGACCTTCAATTTGCTTACATTATTTTCTTGAATTTTATTTGGTTTCATTTTTTCTTCTAGTCTGCCTTAACCATTATCTCTTCAAAATCTTCCTAACTTACAGATCTGTCCTATCCTTAATATGCATGACTAATGGATAACTCATTTTAATGGTAGAATTCCTCTGGGAGGCAGGCAGGTCCTGTGACTCAGTGGGGAAAGAGCTTGGGATGGGTTGTGAGGAGTCCTGGGTTCTAAACCCAAATCTCCCAAATATCCTCTCTCTGCTTCAGTTTCCTGTTATGTAAAATGGGGATGAGATTTGCTCTCCTTTCCTCTTAAATTGGGAGCCCTTGTGTAGGACAGGGATAGTGTCTGCTCTGATCATTTTGTATTTATCCCAGGGCTTAGCACGAAATCACTGAATTGATTACACTTACTAGGTGTGTAGAATGGAATACAATAGCTAACTAGAATATTTATGTAACTGCTTTGGAAAGTATACTCTTGCTCTTATGATTATAATTGCTTTTATAATTCTGTGCCTTCTAAACTTATGCATATGTACAAAGCAAAATTGAATTTCATTGGTAATATCTCACAAGCTATAATGGGGAGTCCTTGGAGAACACAATCATCCCTTCATTACAGCATTTACAGAATTTTTAAAAAGGCAAACTTGGGCCCATTACAGGATCAGAAAATGAGACTCAAGTATACCCTCTTTTTTTTTAATTCCTAGTCTCTAAACTGAAGATAAATGAACAATTATCCAATACAGCTCTGAGAAACTTGAATCCTGCCACTACTCAGACCTCTTTTTTGCCCCAAAGAGTGGTTGCCAGATTTCAGTTTTGAGAACATGGACACAGACCGTCTTGCCTCCAGTCTCTCCCCTTTTCAATCCATACTTCAGTCTCTTGCCCATTTTATTTTTCTAAAACATTTTTCTACACATTTCTCCCCATTTCTCAAACAACTCCATTGGTTGCCAATCCATATCCACATCAAGCCGAAAATCTTCACCATTGGCTTTAAGGCTCTCAATAGACAATCTCCCTGTTTTCCTTCCTCTCCCACTATACTCTAGCTCACATGCTTCACTCCTCTCATGCCAACCTATTCATTATACTTCATTCTTGTTTCCTGCTCATGCCTTCCCTTTTCCATGGAACCAAGCAATCTATCAGTGGTATGTACTGTGTGCAGGGCATCGTACTAAGTCCTTGGAAGAGTACAATACAAAAGAGTAGGAAGATACAATCCTTGCCCACATAGAGGAAGACCACTGCTCACCCCATCTTTAACACCATCCTGAAATCACATCTCCTCCCGGTGGCCTTCCCTGATTAATCTCTCATGTCCCCAATTTACTCCCACCCCTCCTGCTATCCCAGAATATCTTTAATCACCTAAGCATTTGGGTACCCACACCCACCCTGTTGGCATTTATGAAATTATCTTTTTATATTATTTCTCTGTAATTTATTTTAATGAATGTCTCCCCTAGTAGATCATTTATTTTAATGTATGTTGTCCACACTTGATTGAGTTCTTCAGAGTCCCTTTCTTTTTTAAATTGTAGTTTGATTTCACTGCTGAGGGAGAGGGGTTTTGACCCCAAGTTTCATGTACAGTGTTAAATTAATTTTTATGGCTTCATTAAGCAAAGTTAGAATAACTATGGTTCAATGCTTAAAGATGTTTAAGGCTCTTTAGGCTAGGGATCGTTGTCTATGTACTCCGTTGTACTCTCCTCTGGCTGTAGCAGAGGGCTATGCACAGGTTAAGTGCTCAATAAATAATATGGATTAATTAAATAGGTGCACTGGCCTCCATTCTTCTATAAATGCAGTGCTTGCTGTCACTGTCAGATGTAAGAGGGCTGGAAAGTCGTGTCCCAAGAGACTTTCTAGGAAATCAATGAAAAATAGTGAAATGAACCCATATAATAATAATAATATGTTGGTATTTGTTAAGCGCTTACTATGTGCAGAGCACTGTTCTAAGCGCTGGGGTAGACACAGGGTCATCAGGTTGTCCCACGTGGGGCTCACAGTCTTAATCCCCATTTTACAGATGAGGGAACTGAGGCCCAGAGAAGTGAAGTGACTTGCCCACAGTCACACAGCTGACAAGGGACAGAGCTGGGATTCGAACCCATGACCATATATAAGGGATATATAGCAACTTCAGTTTGGGAGCTCAGCAGTAGGTAATCTCCATATTGGGGAAAAAAGACAAAAAGATTGAAATATTATTCCAGTATTTCAGGGGACATATGCTCTTACTGAAGTTTCTGATATCCCATGGTATGCCCACAATTTAGCCGATCTGCTTTATTACCTCAGTGAATGCTCATAGCCCTTAATGATTATTATTAATATTATTACTCCTAATTTTTCCACTTTGGCTCGTTTTCCTTTGTTTTCCTGGTTTGTGTGATCCTGTCACCTTTCCTCACACCCTGTCATTAAATGCATTGTTTTTACTGAAATTAAAAAAAAAATCTTGATTTCAGTGGAATCTCTTGGATTGAATTTCTGAAAAATGAAGATATTCTGAAGGACATTTTCTTCCAGCTAGGAGAAGGAAATCTTGCTCGGGCACAATACCTTTGGCTTAGGCATCGGGTAAGTGTTCCGCGAATACTTAATTTAAAGCTTATGAAGTAGACTATTGAGTAAGACTAGGGATTAAGCATCATTTATGACCAAGAAATCAAGTAATGTATTTGAACTTGCTTTTCTTTCCAAGTTATAATTCAGCCCAGTGACCTCAAATAAGAGTTTGCAGAGTATATTTTTTTCTGCCATCATATATGGATAATATCTTTGGAATGCTTATAGCTTGCTACTTAGCTAATGAATGGTATCACATTTTATAAGAAGTCGTTTGGATTTGTTCCTTGGTGAGAACTGCAATTATGGATATACAGCTAGTATTGCTCAGTTTTAATCTGGAAAGACTGGAATGAATTATTCCATTGCTAACTGTATCCTGTTTAACCTCGTGATTTTTCAATGATATTCCTTTTAAGTAACTAGATTGTAAGCTCCTCCTGTAGACCATAAACTCTCTGAGAGTAGGGATCACTTCTACCAACTTGTAGTTTCCCAAGCACTCAGTAAAGAGCTCTGCATACAGTAAGTGCTCAAATTCCACCTATAGACATCTTTAAGCATGGAATTTAGTTATTCTAACATAACTTTGCTTAATGAAGCCATAAAAATTATTTAGACACTGTACATGGAAAGTGGGGTCAAAACCCCTTCTCCCTCAGCAGCGAAATTCATTCATTCAATAGTATTTATTGAGCGCTTACTATGTGCAGAGCACTGTACTAAGCACTTGGAATGAACAAGTCGGCAACAGATAGAGACAGTCCCTGCCGTTTGACGGGCTTACGGTCTAATCGGGGGAGATGGAAAGACAAGAACAATGGCAATAAATAGAGTCGAGGGGAAGAAGATCTCGTAAAAACAATGGCAACTAAATAGAATCAAGGCGATGTACGATTCATTAACAAAATAAATAGGGTAATGAAAATATATACAGTTGAGCAGACGAGTACAGTGCTGAGGGGATGGGAAGGGAGAGGGGGAGGAGCAGAGGGAAATGGGGGGAAAAGAGGGTTAAGCTGCGGAGAGGTGAAGGGGGGGTGGTAGAGGGAGTAGAGGGAGAAGGGGAGCTCAGTCTGGGAAGGCCTCTTGGAGGAGGTGAGTTTTAAGTAGGGTTTTGAAGAGGGGAAGAGAATCAGTTTGGCAGAGGTGAGGAGGGAGGGCGTTCCAGGACCGCGGGAGGACGTGGCCCAGGGGTCAACGGCGGGATAGGCGAGACCGAGGGACGGTGAGGAGGTGGGCGGCAGAGGAGCGGAGCAAGCGGGTTGGGCAGTGGAAAGAGAGAAGGGAGGAGAGGTAGGAAGGGGCAAGGTGATGTAGAGCCCTGAAGCCTAGAGTGAGGAGTTTTTGTTTGTAGCAGAGGTTGATAGGCAACCACTGGAAGTGTTTAAGAAGGGGAGTGACATGCCCAGATCGTTTCTGCAGGAAGATGAGCCGGGCAGCGAAATCAAACTATGATAAAAAAGAAAGGGGACTCTGAAGAATTCAGCCACCAATCAGAGCTCTCTTCCTGCTCAAACTATCTTCTTAGCCAGCAGCAGTGATACAGAGAGTGATAGGGCTACCTAGATATTCTATACAAGTCCCTAGGGGCATCTCTTGGTGTCCTAGGTTTCTCCAGTGTTGTGCATCTTGAAGGAAACTGAAAGCAGTGCATCTAGAGACTCCCCAGGGAGTCAGTCAATTGTATTTGAATGCTTATTATGTGCAGAGCACTGTACTAAGGGTTTGGGAAAGTTCAATATAAGAGTTGGTAGATATACTACCAGAACGATTGCAGACAGAGGTGGGGTGTTTTGGGAGAGATGTGTCCATGGCGTTGGACACGACTCAACAGCATACAGATTACAGTATCAGCCTCCTTGCTGACCTCCCACCCTCCTGTCTCTCCCCTCTCCAGTCTATATTTCACTCTGCTGCCCAGATCATTTTCCTATAAAAAGTTCAGGACGCGTTTTCCCACTCTTCACGAAACTCTAGTGGTTCTCTATCCACTCCGCATCAAACAAAAACTCCTCACCATTGGCTTTAAAGCACTCAATCACCTCGCCCCTTCCTATCTCACTTTACTACTGTCCTACAACAACCCATCCCACACAATTTGCTCCCTCTAATGCCAGTCTTCTCACTAACTCGATCTCGTCTATCTCGCCACTGGTTCCTCACCCGTCTCCTGCCTCCTCAAATCAGACAATTACTCTCCCTGGCCTTCAAAGACTTACTGAAGGCATATCTCCTCCAAGAGGCCTTCCTTGACTAAGTCCTCCTTTCCTCTTCTCCCACTCCCTTCTGCGTCTCTCTGACTTGCTGTCTTTATTCATCCCCCTCTCCTCCCAGCCCCACAGCAAGTAATTTATTCATTTATATTAATGCCTGTCTCCTCCACTAGACTGTGAGTTTATAGTTGGCAAGGAATGTGTCTTTTTATTATATTGGACTCTCCTAAGTGCTTAGTACAGTGCTCTGCACACAGTAAGCATTAAATAAATATGACTGACTGAATGAAAGAACTTACAATCTAGAGTGGGAGATAATAAAAATAATAATGGTATTTGTTAAGCACTTACTGTGTGCCAAGCACTGTACTAAGTGCTGAGGTAGATCCAAGGTAACCAGGTTGTCCCATGTGGGGCTCAAAGTCTTAATCCCCATTCTTACAGATGAGGGAACTAAGGCACAGAGAAGTGAAGTGGCTAGACATTAATATGTTACTGATATGTACCTAACTGCCATGTGACTGTGGGAGAAGTGAATAAAGTGTAAAAATCCAAGTGCAAGGTGGTGCAGAAAGGATTGGGAGAAGAGGAACTGAGGGTTTAGCTGGAGAAGGTGTTCTTGCCAAGATGTGCCTTCAGTAAGGCTTTGAAGTTAAGGAGAGTGATCATCTGTCAGATGTGAAGTGGAAGAGCATTCCAGTCCAGAGGAAGGACATGGGCGAGGGGTCAGCAGATACACGAGATTGAGGTATAGTGAGTAGGTTGGCGTTAGAGGAGTGAAGTGTGTGGACTGCGTTGTAGTAGGATATCAAGGAGGTAAGGTAGGAGAGGGCGAGGTGACTGAGTGCTCTAAAGTCTGTGGTAAGGCATTTCTGTTTGATGTGGAGGTGGATGGGCAACCACTAGAGGTTCTTGAGTGAGGAAACATGGACCGAACAGTTTTGTAGAAAAATGATCCAGTCAGCAGAGTGAAGAATGGACTGGAGTGGGAAGAGATAGGAAGCAGAGAGGCTATTGATGCCTATCTACTTGTTTTGTTTTGTTGTCTGTCTCCCCCTTCTAGACTGTGAGCGTGTTGTTGGGTAGGGATTGTCTCTATCCGCTGCCAAATTGTACTTTTCAAGTGCTTAATACAGTTCTGCGCACATAGTAAGCACTCAATAAATGCGATAGAATGACTGAACCGTCAGCAAGGAGGCTGATGCAGTAATCAAGGTGGGACAGGGTAGTGCTTGGATTAACATGGTAGCAGTTTGGGTGGAGAAGAAAAGGTGGATTTTTAATGATGTTGGGAAGGTTGAAATGTCAGGATTTGGTGACAGATCGATTATGTGGGTTGAATGAGAGAGATGAGTCAAGGATAGCACCAAAGTTACAGGCTTGAGACCGGGATAATGGTGGTGCTGTCTACAGTGATGGGAAAATCAGGGAGAGGATAGGATTTGGGTGGGAAGATGATGAGTTCTGTCTTGGACATTCTGCTCTGCCCTTACTGTCTCCATCATTGGCAGAGGAATTGGGAGGAGCTATGTGGATCCTGAGTTCTTGTACCAGCTATTTCTTCCAGTTTAATAATAGTAATAATAATAATAACAATGGCATTTAAGTGCTTACTGTGTGCCAAGCACTGTACTATGCACTGGGATGGATACCAGCAAATTGTGATGGACACCGTCCCTGTCCCACATGGGGCTCACAGCCTCAATCCCCATTTTACAGATGAGGTAACAGGCACAGGGAAGTGAAGTGACTTGCCCAAGGTCATACAAAAGACATGTGGTGGAGCCGGGATTAGAACCCATGACCTTCTCCCAGGCCCGTGCTCTCTCCACTACCCCATACTGCTTATGTTTACTTCTGGGCCAGTGCATCCTTAGAATTCTAGAGAGTACTATAATGAGCTCAGGAGGAAGTGTGTTACTTTCATTCAATGCTCCTTCCAAGCCCTTTGCTACCCCTGTTGATAGCATGAGCATGGCTTAGTGGTAAGAGCACGGCCATGGGTGTCGGAGGTTGGGGGTTCTAATCCTGGATCTGCCACTTGTCAGCTCTGTGACTTTGGGCAAGTCACTTAACTTCTCTGTGCCTCTGTTACCTCACATGTCCCCCTCACGTGGGACAACCTGATTACCTTGTATCTACCCCAGCACTTAGAACAGTGCTTGGCACATAGTAAGTGTGTAACAAATATGATTTTTATTATTATTAATAAAAGCTGTCTTAATTATGAAGTCCCTGGAGATTATCTGCTGGATTCCAGGGCTTCCCCAGTGTTGCAGGCATCTGGAGTAAATCTGAAGCAATGCTGTCTCATAGTGCTATTTTAGTGTTCTTTTGAGTCTCTGGCACAGTGGGAGCTCTGGGAATACATTGCTATCTTATGTGGCATTTTCCCTGCCCATTCTACATGTGAGGGTGTCAGGAACACCAGGAGAAGTGAAAGGGAAAATATTGTTGGGGTGTTTTCGGCAATATTTGTTCCAGTCTTTCATTTGGTGCCTCTGTGTTAAAGTTGATTCATTGATATAGAATCAGTCAATTAATGGTATACACTGAGCTTTTACTATGTGCAGAGCACTTTACTGAGCTTGGGAGAGTACAGTACAACAGAATTAACAGATACGTTCCTTGGCCCATAACGGGCTTCTAGTCTAGAGGGGAGATGCAGCTCTGCAAATTTATGTGCTTAAAGGTTTTTGTTTTGTTTTTTTTAAGGCCGACTTTGAAAGCAGATTTGATGAGACAATGCTAGAGAAATTGCTTAACTCAATTGCTGCAACAATCCCTGTGCAAGCCCTTTGTCTCTGGTTTAAAAACATTGTGATTCCATTTGTAAGAAGAGTTGTACCTAAAGGACAGGTAAACTTCTTTAAATATCCCTGGATGAACAAAATAATTTTTTTTCCTTTCTTATGTGAATGGACCCCTTCTTGAATTGTAACTATATTTCAATGACAACTTATCTGTTGCCGACTTGTTCATCCCAAGCGCTTAGTACAGTGCTCTGCACATAGTAAGCGCTCAATAAATACTATTGAAAGAATGAATGAATGATCTCCTATAATACCATTTTAAAGATCCTTATAGCATTTTCCCTGTTTTTGTCACTGCAAACTCTAACAGTTTCAGAAATTTTCTGTTTCAGAAAATTCTTGCAAAATGGTTGGAACAAGGAGCTAGAAATCTTGAATTAACTGATAAGGTAACAATTAATTTAGTGATTACTGGAAAAAATTCCCATTTTATATAAGTACTGTTGTTCTTAATATATATATTTAACTTTTATACAATAGGCAAACTGGCCAGAAAATGGACTTCAAATGGCAGAAGTGTTTTTTACAGCTAAAAATCCAGATGACTTGGGATTGGCATCTTCCTGGCATTGGATCCCCTTGGTATGTTATTTGTTGAGTGCTAATACCATGTTGTTAAATTCAGCGATGACACAGCTAACCCCCCAGACTGCCTCTTGAGTGAGCAGTCATAAACCCCTGAGTTGCCTAGGAATGCTGTAAGCTCACTGTGGGCAGGGAAATGTGTCTTATTGTTGTAATTGTGTTTTCCCAAGGGCTTGGTAATTAATGTTGGTATTTGTTAAGCGCTTACTATGTGCAGAGCATTCATTCATTCAATAGTATTTATTGAGCGCTTACTATGTGCAGAGCACTGTACTAAGCGCTTGGAATGAACAAGTCGGCAACAGATAGAGACAGTCCCTGCCGTTTGACGGGCTTATGGTCTAATCGGGGGAGACGGACAGACGAGAACAATGGCAATAAATAGAGTCAAGGGGAAGAACATCTCGTAAAAACAATGGCAACTAAATAGAATCAAGGCGATGTACATTTCATTAACAAAGTAAATAGGGTAACGGAAATATATACAGTTGAGCGGACGAGTACAGTGCTGTGGGGATGGGAAGGGAGAGGTGGAGGAGCAGAGGGAAAGGGGGAAAAGAGGGTTTAGCTCCGGAGAGGTAAAGGGGGGGTGGTAGAGGGAGTAGAGGGAGAAGAGGAGCTCAGTCTGGGAAGGCCTCTTGGAGGAGGTGAGTTTTAAGTAGGGTTTTGAAGAGGGGAAGAAAATCAGTTTGGTGGAGGTGAGGAGGGAGGGCGTTCCGGGACCGCGGGAGGACGTGGCCCCGGGGTCAATGGCAGGATAGGCGAGACCGAGGGACGGTGAGGAGGTGGGCGGCGGAGGAGCGGAGTGTGCGGTGTAGGCGGTAGAAAGAGAGAAGGGAGGAGAGGTAGGAAGGAGCAAGGTGATGTAGAGCCTTGAAGCCTAGAGTGAGGAGTTTCTGTTTGGAGCGGAGGTTAATAATAATAATAATAATAATAATAATGTTGGTATTTGTTAAGCGCTTACTATGTGCCGAGCACTATTCTAAGCGCTGGGATAGACATAGGGGAATCAGGTTGTCCCACGTGGGGCTCACAGTCTTAATCCCCATTTTACAGATGAGGGAACTGAGGCACAGAGAAGTGAAGTGACTTGCCCACAGTCACACAGCCGACAAGTGGCAGAGCTGGGATTCGAACTCATGAGCCCTGACTCCAAAGCCCATGCTCTTTCCACTGAGCCACGCTGCTGCTCTAGGTTGATAGGCAACCACTGGAGTTGTTTAAGAAGGGGAGTGACATGCCCAGATCATTTCTGCAGGAAGATGAGCCGGGCAGCGGAGTGAAGAATAGACTGGAGCGGGGCGAGAGAGGAGGAAGGGAGGTCAGAGATCAGGCTGACACAGTAGTCTAGCCGGGATATAACGAGAGCCTGTAGCAGTAAGGTAGCTGTTTGGGTGGAGAGGAAAGGGCGGATCTTGGCGATATTGTAAAGCACTGTTCTAAGCACTGGGGTAGATACAGGGTAATCAGGTTGTCCCAAGTGAGGCTCACAGTCTTAATCCCCATTTTACAGATGAGGTAACTGAGGCACAGAGAAGTTAAGTGACTAGCCCACAGTCACACAGCTGACAAGTGGCAGGGCTGGGATTCAAACCCGTGACCTCTGACTTCCAAACCCAGGCTCTTTCCACTGAGCCATGCTGTTTCTCGACAGTACAGTGCTCTGCACATAGTAATGTGCTCAATAAATACAGTTGAATGAATGAATGAATAGATTACCATGGCATCCAAGCAGCAGTTTTATAAATCAGGGTAGAGGTGGGTGGTTCTTATTTTCTGCACCTCTGTAGGGTGTATTGTTGACCTTATGGGGGCTTCAAGAGAAAATTTAAATGTGTCTATTCGGTTTTTCTCATTGTGTTTCTGGCTGTTTTGGCAAATATGGATGTTGATATAATGTAATTAGATTGTTTACTGTGAAAGTTTTGATTCTTCTAAGTGTTTTAGTTGTCTCTTCTGGGTCCTTCATTTGTTTTTTCTCTCTATACCCCTTTTCCTTCTGTTTATTTAGTTGAGAGGGCAGGGAACCATCATATTTTACTGCGAGTGGCATAAAATGGGAGATGACAGCTGTAGGCCACTTGTCAGCTGTGTGACTTTGAGCAAGTCACTTAACTTCTCTGTGCCTCAGTTACCTCATCTGTAAAATGGGTATTAAGACTGTGAGCCCCACGTGGGACAGCCTGATTCCCCTGTGACTACCCCAGCGCTTAGAACAGTGCTTGGCACATAGTAAGCGCTTAACAAATACCAACATTATTAGGTAAACTTTCCATAAAAGAATTAGCAAAGCACTGCTTTAACAAGAGAATTCTGATGTCCCTATGTTTTGAAGAAGTCAGTTTCCAAATGATTAGCTTTAAAAACGTATTGGAAGAATCAATCCATGATGCTTATAGAGTGCTTACTATGTGCAGAGCACTTTATTAAGTACTTACAGATCTCAACAATCTCTAGAGTGGCAATGCTGAGAATTGTAAATTTCATTTCTGGGCAGGGCCAGTCAGGGGAAACACTGTCTTATTTAGTGAAATAAATTGAATTTCTGAAAAAAGCTATTAAGAATATATTGTTCCTTACTGAATCTTACGAAGCAAGTTGCCTAACACCACCTTGGAAAATGGTGATTCTCATATTCAGGGGAAAAAAGAACTGTTAATTGATTTCTCAAAGCAGGAGTAAAATTTATTTATTTTTAGTTGTTTCAAACTGTATCATTTGATTAAGCACTACAAATCAGCAGCTGACAAGCTTTTCACAACAATCTAGGTGGTTCTTGGTCTTTTTCCCTGTTGCTTGTCCTGATTTAAAATGGTTCCAGCATCAGTTTAATTTTGATTATATGTCTAATAGGAGATTGTTCATCTCCTCCTCTTCTGCTGAACACGTAAAGAATGTGGTTTATAGCTTCCTAACATTGCACTTTACAAGGCAACAATCCCAAAATAATATTCACAAGCACTTTTTTAAACAAAGGTGACTAGTAATTACTTTATACAGTGAAGGCTTGGGCATTAGTCATACAATAAATTGAAGTGTAAAAATGGCAATTTTCCACCTTATTCTCCCATTAAAGTCTTGAATTATCAGTTGATTCCAAGTTGCACATTAACCCTTGACTCATAGATCAGGTAGTCAAGTTGTTGCCTTTTCTGTAGCTCTAGATGTCACAAATTGACACCTACAGAATGTCACTGTATCACCTTTTAGGGCACTCATTTTTCTTTCTTCCAAATTTTATCTGTTATAGTCAAGATAGATGGCTTGAATTCATTTGAGAGAAATTTGAAAAGTCTTCTAGTTTTCATTTTCATTCAGTTTAATAAATTTCACCAGGTCTTCCCTAGTTTACAATGTTCTAGAGAGTCTAATCCATTAAAAAATGGCTGGCGTTAAGTAGCCTAAAGAAATGCAACGTTCGTGTCAGGGGTTGTATTCACAAATGTCGTTAAAATTATGTTATTGTTCAGCTTGATTGTTTCTGGATCTTCAATCTCTGGCAGTGAGTGTGCCTGAATTAATTTGATTTTTTGTTGGGCAGGAGTGGGTCTTTAGTTCTTTTATAATTTGAATTATTCTAAAATTGCTTACTTTCCCAACTTCCCAATTTTCCTGTGCACATTTCAACCAATTGTTGGCTGTATCATTTTGACTAAATTTGGGTTGGGATAATCTAACATTTAGATTGATAGCATCTAATTTTAAATTATCTGTGTTTCAGAAAGAATATCAGAGCAGCGAAGAAGTGTGTCAGTTAAAGAAATTAGTGAACAGTTTACAAGAATTGATCAAGTTGGTCAGGAAGTACAACTGCAGATTGGCACTTAGTGATTTTGAGAAGGTAAAAAGTACAAGAATCTTTGTGAATTGTTATACTGTGTTGCAGTCTGGACATTTGTTTACTTTGATCTTTTTTAAATACCTAGGAGAATGCCACTACAATAGTGTTCCGTATGTTCGATAAAGTATTGGCACCCGAACTCATTCCATCTACCTTAACGAAGTTCATAAGACCCTATATGAAGGAACATAGCTTGCAGGAGGAGAAAGTTCTACTGCTCTATATAAAGGTAATTTTAGGAGTTGAGACATGCTCTGATGTAAACGATGTAAAGACGTTCTCCATGGGAAAGCCTGTCACTGTTTGGCTGTCTTAATTTAGCGATTGAGGATTTCTGCAGGGTTTTTTTCTGGGCAGCAACTTCCATTTCAATCTGTTCAAGTGCAATCGGAGGCAATATTAGCTTTGCCGTTCAGAATACTTTTAATTTGGGGAAAGAAGTTTTTGTTGTCAATTGAAATGATCCCTTTTTAGGAGCTGTTGAAATGCTGCAGTTCCCAGTCTGCATCCTTGTTTGAAACTGCATGGGAGGCGAAAGCCATGGCGGTCATCGGGTGCCTGTCGGATACAGATGTAAGTTTCTGGGAAACTGAGCAAATCAATATCAATGCAGCCATCTAGCACTAACAGGGTACAGGTTTCCCACACCGGTATCTAATATATATCCATTTCAGCCCCCTTGGGCTGGGGCTAAATGTAAATCAAGGAATGGAAGTCTCTGTTTCCTGCCATGGTCTCTTGAGTCCAGTTGAGAACATTCTGAGCAGGTTAATAAAACAGTTATCTCACTGGTGACTGCCTGCCCTTTTGTAATGGGCAGAGGTTTGTTAATATGTAATGCAAACTAGAATTACACACCGTTAGAGTGATAAACAGGGCAGGACATTAGTTCTACATGTCTCAATGTCAGTCAATCAATTGTATTGGGCACATTGCATGCACAGCATTTTACTAAGCACTTGGGAGAATACAATAAAACAGACGTATTCCCTTTCCAAAGTGAGCTTAAAGTCTATTATCCTCTACAGAGCAGGGAGTCTGTGTACAGGATAATAGAAAAGACTAAGGAAGAAGTTTTATAATTTTCACATCATCAGGGGAAGACCACTTCAAGCTATGCCTTCCTAGTGATACTACCGGTCCGGGTGGCCCAGGAAGCTTGCGGGAGCAGTAGATGGTTAGGAATGTTATGTGATTGTGGTTAGTGAATTCAGAATTCTGTGGTGAAGAGTAACTCAGTAGCATGGTACAGCAGGAAGGCAAAGCCTCATTAATCAAGCAATCATTTACAAGAAGATTATCAGTAATGCTATTAAAATTGGAAGGAAACATATTACTGGTGAACAGAAATGTCCCTTGGATGGAAGGGCTTTCATGACAAGATGAAGCAAGTTAATTTAAAGAAAGAACAAATAATAAAGGAGTTATTTTACACTCTTCAGGACCAAGCTGTGTGAACAAACCTTCTGAGCGTAAATGTCCCCGATACTGAGCCCTGTTAAAGGACACTAGTTAACAACCTTAATAAAAGTTTAAAACTCATGAGAAGCAGTATGGCGTAGTGAATAGAGCACAGACCTGGGAGTCAGGGGGTCATGGGTTCTAATCCCAGTTCCTCCACTTGCCTGCTGTGTGACCTGGGCAAGTCACTTTACTTCTCCATGCCTGTTACCTCATCTGTAAAGTGGGGATTGAGACTGTGAGCCCCTCTCGAGGCAGGAACCGTGTCCAACCCGATTTGTTTTGTATTCACCCCAGTGCTTAGTAAGCACCTGAACATAGTAAGTGCTTAACAAATACCACAATTACTATTATTATGCAAAACAGGATTTTGGTTAAACAGAAGTTAACCAAAAGGGATACCTTTGAACCTGGTTGGGGTCTCTTTCTGTTAATTTAGACAATGCCAGGCAATCTACTGTGTAAGAATCCGTTTTCATGGGCGTCTGTTTGTCTCGGTAGCTCATATTCGATGCAGTGCTTCAGATAATGTATGGAGCAGTGGTGCCCTGGAGTGCAGCAGTTGAGCAGCTAGTGAAACAGCACTTGGAAATGGATCATCCCAAGTAAGATATGACCTTGCTGAATATTTTGTACATATTGTTTGGAAATGTCATCTTGCTTTGCAGTTGGTGAGGCTTTTCCAATAATAAGTACATAGTAAAAAAAAGTTACATGTCTAAATGCTGTGCAGTTGATTTTGATATGGCAAATTGTATTGGATAAAATTACAAGCCAATCAGTAATATTTTATTTTGCTTTAAAGGGTCAAATTATTACAGGAAAGTTTTAAGTTAATGGAGATGAAGAAGCTTTTGAGGGGATACGGAATAAGAGATATCAATCTTTTAAAAGACAAACAGATAATGGTAAGTAAATTACACTAGTCTTTTCCTCGCTTTGTTCTTCAGCTCTTTTTTGGTCTGTGTCTCTTAGAATATGCTAGAAACTCTGAAGAAAGTGTTTGTGCTTCAAATAATTCATTTTGCAGCCAGTTTGGGTTTTGCTTCAAATAATTCATTTAGCAGCCAGTTTGGGTTTTGACTCTGTATCCGCAAAGGAGGAAAAGAAAAAATAATAGTGACTATTGAAAGTGCCTTATTGTGTGAAGAGGGACGGTGTGTCTCACTAATAATAGTCAGGTTGCCTTTAAGAAGAGGGAAATAGTCCTTCTTTTTTAAGTCTAGAATCGGCCAAATCTCTTCCTTTCCTTCCCCCTCTCCATGGCACTGTGATCCTCATTCTTCCCTTCCCTTACCTCCAGAGGTAAGATCACATGGCAGCTCTTGTTGTTCCCGGGGAGAGGGAATTGATCTCTTAATGGGCCCAACCCTTGTGCTGAGGAAAGGAGAAGGTGGGGATGGGTGTTATCAGAACTAAGTACTGGGTCCGAGCCAGCAGGTATTCCAGTTTGCGGAACTGTAAAAACACTTTTGGACACATGCACAAGAGTTTTATATATATTGATAAAGTTGAGAAAGGAATCAAACAGGAAAAGGCCATACAAACAGTAGAAACTAAAGCATTTTTTTCCCTTCAATTTCCATCTGTTTTAATACAAACACAGTCTGGATTTACCCAATTTCAGGTTAAACCTAATCTTGAGAGCTGTTTTTTAGCTCTACCCAGGGAATTTCACTGTAATAAAAATCAATTTCCAAAGCAGATAGTTGTATTATTTTCTTTCAGAGGGTGGTGAGGTATATTCTCAAGCAAGATGGTCCTTCGTCATTAGAAGATGCTTTAAAAGTGGCACAGACATATATGTTACCTAACGATGGAGTGTACTGCCTAAAGATTATTGACCTGATTGACAGAGAACGGGTATATATGTTTTAATGTTTTCTTTGTTTTGGGGGTTGGCTATCAAATGAGATATACTCTGGGTTTTTGTAGAGTTTGGATTTTCTTTCTTTCTCATATGCAGTATGTAGTTGTTTTGACTAATTTTATATATTTCTCTGGAAGTCCTAATATAAGGGGAGCTAATTTTAAAATTAAATTCACCTGTTTGATAGTCAAGCTATTGGTCTCTTGAAATGAGAATATTGAAGTAAAATAATACATATTGAAACATTAAAAGGAACATTTTCCAATGCAGTGCCCTTTATTTGATCTTCAAATATGATATTTTTGTAGGGTGAAGAATGTCTCGACTTACTGAAGTCTCTGCCTCCTTCTGAAGTTGAGCAAACCGTGGAAAGACTGGTCATATGGGCAAGGCTAGCTCTACAGGAACATCCTGACTCTAACTCTGAAGAGGTATTATTTTAATGGGTTCCACTTGGAAGTATTCAATCTTATTTGTTGTTTAACAAAGAATGTGGGATAAATATACTAAAGGGCACTTAAGAACCCCCTTTCAAATTAATCAACAGTATTCATTGAGCATCTATTGTATGCAGAGTAACATACAAAGCACTTGGGCTTCTAATTACATGGATGACCTCATTTTAGTAATTACAACCTCACCTAAAAATCACTTCTCCTTCTTCCTATTTACAAAATACACTTAAAATATTTTTATTTTTACTTCCTCACAGCCTTCATAATCTTTTCCCAAACATTAGATTCACACTCAGTGACAATGGTGGCATTAATTGGATCAATATCCTGATATTCTCTAATAAACTTGGTTTCAAAGGGTCTCCTAAGCTTTTTCCTTCTGAAGCCATAAAAGATCGATATCCCTGTGGTTGAGATCTAGGGCTTGGAGAACTCAGTAACCTTTTAAAGCCCACCTAAGTAGAGGTTTCTCCAAGCTTTGTTTTGCTGGCCCTTGGCAATAAGAGCTCCTTTTGGTTCTTTCTCTCTGTCAGAGCCTCCCTGTCTTGCTGATTATTTCCTCATCCTCCTCTCCCTGCCTTCGAGTAGGATCTATAGCTCTGTTCTGCTACTATCCACTGCTACGCCTTTAAATAAGCTCTTTTAAATTCTAAATCACTTGATGTGAAGGAGATCAGGCTGTGCAGGAATATAGTCCTGTCGTTTATGGAATTTGGGCTTATAGTGTGCCAGACACTGTACTAAGCACCAGGGGAGCAACTGAAGATCGATTCAGATGTAATCCAGGTCCCGTAAGGGGCTTAATCTTAATCGAAAATCTATGTTCATATTCAGTCAATTGTATTTATTGAGTGCTGTATATAAGTGAGCACTGTATATAGATGAGGGGGAGAAGAGACGTGCCAGGAAAGTAATAATGGGGTAAATTTAGGCATAACAACCACCAAGCAGAGGTACTGTACTGATGGAAGGAAGTGGTCCTCAAGCACCTCACTGTTCCAAGCCAGGTCTTTATAGGGCTGAGAGCCATGACCAGGGGAAGCAGCGTGGCTCAGGGGAAAGAGCCTGGGCTTCGGAGTCAGAGGTCATGAGTTCGACTCCCAGCTCTGTCACTTGTCAGCTGTGTGACCATGGGCAAGTCACTTCACTTCTTTGTGCCTCAGTTACCTCATCTCTAAATTGGGGATTAAGATTGTGAGCCTCACGTGGGACAACCTGATTACCCTGTATCTACCCTAGCGCTTAGAACAGTGCTCGGCACATAGTAAGCGCTTAACAAATACCAACATTATTATGACCTTTCCATCGTTCTAAAAGGTATACTTTGACCTGCCCCATTCTACCTGGACATGTCTTCTCCTTTCAGCTTTGGGGGAAGGAGCCACTCTGGCCCCTGGACCTCCCCCCTCTCACACACCCCAACCCCCCGTCCCTTGTGTAGACTTCGTGAGTCCTGATGGTGGCTAAAGTCCAGGCTATAAACATTCAGTAATAAAGGATTGACTATTAGGTACATCAAAGCACAGTTAATATAGTAAAAAGAAAAAAATAGCTTATTTTAAATTTGGATATTAAAACTTTGTGCCTTATTGTATAACTGAATAAGTGACCAACACCACATTTCACTGTCTAAAGAGCTTCTAGTTCTTTTTAATGAGCAGGAAGGGAACAGACTTTATTGAATTTCTTTTTGTCTTTTCAGAGCAAGTTCCAGCAAATGTCTATAGCCAAAACACTGGTAAAATGTCTGAAAATACTACTTAATATTCATAAAGGTAAATTATCCTTCAGCACCCAGTTTACTTTGACAATGGTCTCTCCCTCCCAAGAATGACTGCCTTTTCCTACTGTATCCCATTGTGAGAAAAACCTCATTGCCTTGTAGCAAAAAAATTCATTTCACACATTTCCAGAAAAAGCAAAAAATAAAGAGAAACCTTACAAAACTAAAAGACCAAAGTTTATTTAGGTGTCTAGTCCCTCAATCCAAGTCACCTAGACTCTAGGCATGTTTTGGTTTGTATGGCAGCTGTAATTAGTTTTGTTTTATTACAGAAAATCCTATGAAGAAGGATGAATGTGAAAAAAATGTAAAGATGTTTGAAACCATGGTTAGCCTACAGGTAAAGAATATGACTTGTTTAGAGGGTCACTAACTCCAGTGGCTTTCTTTAGTTTTAGTTAAGCAGGATTGATGAGAAATCATATTTAATTCTAGCAGCCTCTTTTCTTAATTCGTAAATAAAGATCAATTCAGAATGTCCCTATCCTTTAAAGAACCAGTCGGTTTTTGTTTTTTCCTGGTTTTTTGAAAGAGAGCAAGGTTTTTTGAGAGAAGGGGATAGTGTGGTTTGTTGTTTAGTTCTGAGTTAAAGTCCCCTGAAATTTGCTGTGACTTTGGAGGCCTAGCTTATGTTTAGGGGATATAGATGTGACTTTTTTGGTGAGCAGAATCAAAATGTTGAAATAAGATTTTCAGTTGATTACAGGAAAAAATATTCTTATTAAGCAGATTTTATGTTCATTATTAGCTGAAATCATAATTCTGGATGAGCTTTGTGGAAAAAAAAGCACTTCTGGCTACATCCTTTGGTGTCTTCACATAATACATGAAATTCTCTGTCACTACCAGCATTAATTCTAGAGATGGTGTTGGTTTCACATACAGGCAGTCTTTGTGCTTACAACACAGTTGCTTCTTGAAAACTGTCTTAAATGAAACCAATTTTCGTATGAGGAGAATATTATGAATCGGGGACTGGTACAGATACCTTGTTTTTACTGGTTACCCAGAATTGTATACTCAGATAATTAAAAATTTGTAATGTGGCTGTGAGAAATTCCACAATAAAGTTGCTAGCTTTTTTTTCCCCACTTCATCAAAAGTAAAATGGATGTGGTCTCTGGTCCCTCCATCTGGCGAGCAGGCAACTTCTCCCCACCCTATCTCTGAGTCTCTCCAGGTCTAACCCCAAATAGCAGAATTCCACTCTGTTTCTCCCTGCTCGTCCTCCCCTCCCCCGATCCCTCACCACCAGTCACAGTTTTACATTTTTTTACTCATTTCCCAGAACTCGTTCCATAATGGAGGCTATTGTTGTAAAGTTTAAACCAATGTGTTAGAAAAGTGAAATGGTGTTAGTTTTAAAATAGTGTTTGTGCTATTCATCTTAATTCAAAGCATCTTAAGTGCTTTCTATTACGGGTAGGATATTCTTTGGAATGTATTAAAGTGAGAGTCATTGAAGAGAGGAAGCATGAGATTATTTTAACTTGATTCATATTTTTATTGCAGGAAGATTTTGATATCTTTCTTTCAGTTGAAGATTATGGAAATCGTTCGCTGGTGACTCAGCTGCGTGAAGAACACATTAAAGCTTATGAAAGCACCCGGTCCACGCAAAAATCTGGAAAGACCCAGGAGATGACACCAGCCAATACAAAAAGCCCTTCCACTGAGTCAAGGCTCTACCGACTGGCACTGCTTCTTCAAGTGTCAGAACCAGAGTTGGGTGGAGAGCTAGCATTGAGAGCATTAAATGCAGGCAAAGTGGAAAAGGCCTTAAAAATATGCAGGTAGTGTTTCATGTGAGAACTGTAGAGTACAAGTTTTTGAAACAACTGGTCTTTTTGCCATAGAACACCTCTCTGCTCTTGTGTGAGTGCCAGACAATACAGCAGTTTTTATTTTTAGGGATATATTGTGGTTAACAAATTTGAGATCCTTTTCCCAAGGTGTTTTTCTGGTGATGAACATTGGGTTTTAAATGGACTACTTAACCTGTAGGTTTCAGACACCGGATACTAACAGTTCTGCAAAGCTAGTTCTTAAATTTGCGTCCTTGAACGTGGTACTTGATCTTAAGTATAAGATTTGAAAAATGAGTAATACTGAATACAACGTTTGCCGCTGAATATATTTTCTTCACCTGAATTGGTGTTGCATGTTAATGAGATAACTCTACCTCCATCGAAGGCAGAACAATCGCGATCCTTTTAAGATATTCTCCCTGCGTATTTACCTCTTCTCTCTAGAGACCTATTTATACATCACTGTGATGCCGGCACAGGAAGATTGCTGTTTTTGGCTTGTCAAAAGCTTTGTCACATGTTGGGTGCTGATGTTCCAATGATAACTCCTGCAGGAGTGAATCTGCCTGCAGTTTTACATGAGCTGGCCTGCCAGGCAGTCACCATCTGTAGTCCAGGTAATCATCATCATCCAGTCATATGCACTGTCCTATACATGCATTTAGCTTGAGGCTCTTTGCCCATGGTTAATAATAGTAATTAATAGTAATTATGGTATTTTTAGACGCTTATTCTGTATCAAGCACTGTTCTACACGCTAAAGCAGATACAAGGTAATCAGGGCAGACACAGTCCCTGTCCCACAGGGGTCTTACAGTCATAATCCCCATTTTATGGACTGAGGTAACTGAGGCACCGAGAAGTTAAGCGACTGGCCCAAGGTCACACAGCAGACATGGTGGAACCCAGGTCCTCTGACTCCCAGGCTTGTGCTGTTTTCACTAAGCCAGGTTGTTTTCTAATCCTGATTCGCTCTTAATGGAATCCCCCCACCCTCCCACACACAAAAGGCTGCAGGTATATTTCCCATTTTACAAAAAGGAGAGATGAGGTCCAGAAACTAAGTGACCAAAGCCACTTAAACCTTTTCTTTCAAATCTAGAGCTCTTTTTTTTAAAAAAATCATTTCTCAGGTGATATATCCTATAAAATCACACAAGTTTCACTCCTAGAACTTATTTTCAGGACAATTATTTTAAAAGTACAGTACGTTTTATTGAACAGTCAAAAATTAAATTCAAAAATATTCATTTAGGATTTATATACAAATTGAAAATGGCTATTTTAGTTTAATCCTCTCTTTCTAATTTTTTTCTTTTCAGATCTTTTGTTAGATGCTCTGGAACTATGTAAATACACCTTAGCTGCCATGGAATTTTACAGACAGTGCCAAATAGATTGTGGATTTATGACAAAAGTAAGGGTTTAAAGCTGTGTTCCTTTAAAAACGGCACCATAAAAAGCAGTTTAAAAATTCCTTGCTAAAAACTGTCCTTTGCCATCCCTCTCACTTCTCCAGAAGGCTCTCAGTTGTTGGGATGTAAAGTACCACTTTGCAATCACCTGCAAAGTGATTCAAGGAATTTCTTGTATGAAAATATTAGGGGTTCAAGCTGGAGTAGGGAATGAAACAAAGCAGATCTTAGATAATATTGGGTCAGTGATACGGAACGCCATACCAAGCGTTTGGGAAAGTACAACCAAATAGGTAGATGTAACCCCTGCCCGCAAGGAGCTTTCAGTCTACAGAGGGAGACAGATATTCACATAGATTGGGATAGAGGAAATAGTAGATTATAAGACTATTTACTTAAGTATTGAGGGGTTTGGGTGTGTACCACACTGCTTCAGAGGTACACGGCCAAGTGCGTAGTCGACTCAGAGAGGAGGGCAGATAGGTACAGATGTTTGCGAGAATTTTAGAAGAAATACAAGATTCCCCTTTTCCCTATTATCTTTTTAACGAATAAGCTCTAGTTTGTGCATGAATAGAATGTCTTTAGGAGAGTGAGCGCTTATGCACACCGTGTTATAAGCTCCCTGAGGACAAGGATCATGTCCACCAACCCTATTGTACTCTCTCAACTACCTAGTTTAGTGCTCTGCACAGAGTGAACACTCAGTGAGCACCATTGATTCAGTTACATGTTTTTACTGCTTTGATCTAGACTTCTTTTGGAGCAGATAAAGATCCTTATGAAGAGTGGATGTACAATGACTTCTTTAGCGAAGATGGGATTGTTCTTGAAACACAGTTGGTGCTGCCAGTTATCTATGAACTGATTTCATCTCTGGTTCTTGTTACTGGTAAATTTGAATTTTAGTTCTTGGTGTTTTTTTCTGTTAGAGAAGAAAATTTTTCGAATGTATTTATAAGAAAAAGAAAGGCATTAAGGCCTTTTTTATGATGAAGAGAGGCACTCAATTAAAACTGATATCTTTTGCAGAAAGGAATATGCAACCTCTGGATTCTGCAAGCTTGCCATACTGTCCATTTAATAAAGGTATTTAGAAGATAATTATAGCCCAAAATTGTAACATTTTCAAAGGTTCATTTTAAACCCACAGTTCTATAGAATACTTTCATGCTTTCTGTGCTGACTTATACTTTTTATGCAGACTTAAAATGTATTTTGTAGGTTATTTTTATGTTTAAGAATTAAGTTGCAAACTTTAGTTTGTCTTCCAAGTAAATGACACCCCTATCCCTGTTCTAATGGAGTGACAGAACATTGCCAGTAAAATAATTCTCACCATGAAATTCCATAGATATTATAAACTAAGAAACAATACCTTGATCATTAAGGTACAGCTACCTCTCTCCATCTTTAAAATTGATTTTGAAACTGACCATTTTTACCTATTAAAGTGTTTTGTCCTTTCATAGGTGAGAATCTTCTATTGCCGGTCATCAGTCCCATTTCCACTCTGCTCCAGAACCTGCAGGAATGTAGCCAGTGGGGGCTAGCCCTGGGGCTCGTCGTAGTTTCACTTGGCAGCTGCCTTCAGCACGGAGTGTCCAACAGCATGAGCAGACATTTGAGTGAAAAGGTAAAGTAGAAGAACAGAGAAAGAATCTGGACAATTTTGAAGATTAAAACTTTTCTGCAAGGGGAATTTTGGATGACTTGATCGTTTGGTGTTTCACAAGCGGGGGAAATTGCATTCTTGGTAGCCGGCAGGTATTAATTATGGTGGAATAGGGCATTTGAGGTGGTGTTTCTATGGTTGGCAGTTCAGGAGCCAAACGACTGTTGCTGTCTTGTCCATTTAAGCTGAAGACAGGTAGAAACAGCACGTATCACTATTTTGATGGGATGGGAAAAGTGGGATAATGAGCTTCTTTATTGAGTTGATCCCTCAGAGGATTTTAATTTCTACTACTTTTTATTGACTATATACATTTGAAATGTCACTACTTTCTGGGTCTGTCCTGGAATATAAAGGAAGTGTCTATTGTAGGGTGAGAGTTTGCTGGCTAGATCTGTCACTAAAGTGGCAGGCCTGCCCCTACCCCCGACTGAGAGAGAGGAAGAGAGAGAAACCCACCCCCCACACACACACACCCAACCCCCCACCCCACTTCAGCACACCCCCTACTCCAAAGAGGAGAATGAGATTGTTTTGGCCAAGCTGATCACTCGCTCTCATTAACCTTCTTCTTCCCTCCAGCCTCTTTGGAACTGGATGGGTGAAAGATCTGGAGACAGACATTTTCTTTGACAAAGATGAAACTTTTATTAAAACAGTGATAAGCTTAAAACAGACAATAATGGCAATTTCATTAATGGAAACACTGGCATCTTCAAGTTGACATTTCCAAAGAGAGAGCACAGGTAGTAGCCAGTGCTCTAACACTGACTTTAGGAAGGAGTGCAGTCTAGTGGAAAGAGCAGAGGCCTGGTAGTCAGAGGATGTGGGTTCTAATCCTGGCTCTGCCACATGTCTACTGCGTGACCCTGGGCAAGTCACTTCACTTTTCTGTGCCTCAGTTACCTCATCTGTAAAGTGGGGATTACGATTATGAGCCCATATGGGATGGACTGTGTCCAACCTGATGATCTTGTATCTACCGTAGCACTTAGAATGGTGCTTGGCACATAGTAAGCACTTAACAAATGACATTATTATTATTATTAACTAACACATTACTATTAATATTATTATTAATAATAATACTACAAGTTTGCATTCTCGAATAAATTGGCACTAAGGAAAGTTCACATTTTACACCGATCCCATGTCTGACACTGTGCATATGCAAATGCATTTCTATGCCCCGTTCTGTTTAGGCACACCACATTTTTGGAAAAAAACTTTCCCTAATTTCTGCAGTTGTCTCCCAGACAACTGAAGTAGAATGAGTTTTTAAAGATTAGATTTTTGCCTTAAGTTTTTTGTTGTTGTTGTTGTTATTGTTTTGTCCAAAGGCAGGACAGGACAGCAGCCATGGTTTAACCTCAAGACCATATTAGGTAGCTTTAGGGGAGCAGATGTATTCCTACATTTCAATTTTCCCCCATTAAGTGGAAAGGAGTGAGGCTTCAGTGGGAGAGAGGAACTATAGGGGAAGATGCTCATAGCCTCCGATGTACTTTGACGTCTGGCTGGCTAGAGAGACATCTGTGCATGTAGCTGTGTACTTCTAACGTTCCCTCTTAGAGCTAATGTTGGAACTTACTATAGTGCCCTTCATGCAGTAAGTGCTCAATAAATACCATTGATTTATTGTTGGATCTAGTATTAGGTAAAGTGAGAGTTTTTTCAACCTTGTCTGCACTTTCATTGTATATAGTGACTTCTCTTTTAATTCCATTTTGTAAGCTCTATGAGGAAGAAATGCTAGCTCACATGAAAAGTATTCTGACTGCCATGAAAGAAAAAGCCAATACTTTTATCCAAGAAAATGCTTCAGCGTTGTTACATAAAGTGAGTATTTTGTTTAAAATGTTCTTATCTATGTTGTTCACTCTTTATCAAATACCTGGGCCTGCTGTAGGGTTGTTTGTTTTTTTCTGGACTTTAGAAGATTTCAGCCTCAGTGACTTTTGACTTGACTGTAGTCCCTACTTAGCTCTGCTGTTGTCCAGGGGAAAGAGCATGGCTCTGGGAATCACGAGGAGACCTGGTTCTAGTCCTCACTCCCCAAGTAGGGTGTAATGTTTGCTGGGCTGTGGCATCAGTGGTGAAATTTATGACTGAACCACCTAGGTTGTTCCACGAGAAGACGAAAACGTGCCTCGTATGTGACCTTGGGCAAGTCACTTAGCCGTGCCTCATCTGTAAAACCCCCTCCCCTCCCCATCGCTCCGACTCTACCTGCCTCTCCACCCCACAGCGCTTGTGTATATATATATACATTTTTATAATTATAATTCTATTTTTATTAATGATGTGTATATAGCTATAATTATATTTATAATGATGCTACTGATGCCCGTTTACTTGTTTTGATGTCTCTCTTTCCCCTTCTAGAATGTGAGCCCATTGTCAGCAGGGATTGTCTCTATTTGCTGCTGAATTGTACTTTCCAAGGGCTTAGTACAGTGCTCTATACACAGTAAATACTCAATAAATACGATTAAATGAATGAATAAAATGGAGAAGCAATACCTATTTTCCCTCCTACTTAGACTGTGAGACCAAGGTGGGACAGGACTTGTGCCCAACCTGATTATCCTGTATCTATCTCGGCACTTAGTACAATGCTTGGCACATAGTAAGCACTTAACAAATACCACACTTACTATCATTATTATTAGAACCAGCCAAAATCCTGAAAATGTGCTTCCCAACATGGATTACAAGATGACAACCTGTTGCATTATGGTGCTACAGTGCACAGCATCCGCACTATATTACCGTCACTTTGGCCATAAATGGATCCTGCACGTTAAAAGTTTTTACATGCGCTTTTCAGTTTTTGTACCACTGATTGCTCTCTATATCCTAATGGGTAACATTAGGACAAGGCAAGGGCAAGACTGTGTAAATGGCACTGTACAAGCGCTGCATACTATAATCAAGTCACTCATCCTATCCCGACTGGATTACTGCACCAGCCTCCTTTCTGACCTCCCAACCTCCTGTCTCTCCCCACTTCAGTCTATACTTCACTCTGCTGCCCGGATTATCATTCTACAGAAACACTCTGGGTATGTCACCCCCCTCTTCAGAAATCTCCAGTGGTTGTCAATCAACCTTCTTATCAATCCAAAACTCACTATTTGCTTCAAAGCTCTCCATCACCTTTCCCCCTCCTACCTCAGCTTCCTTCTCTCCTAAACAAAGCAAAGAGCATGCCACATACTCCATACTTAAACTTAACTGCCCGTGTGTTTTTATTATGTGCATAATTTTTTTTAAATTGTATTATTTCCTTTAGGTATTTAATTGTCGTCTGGTGGATCATGATCTGGCACTGGGTTACTGCACTCTTTTGCCTAAGGAAATTGTCTTTGCAAAACTGTGGAAGGTCATAAGCAGCTCCTGGCAGAACTACAATAAAATTTTGGTACGCCTGAAAAAACAGATATTTAATCGCACACAATAGCTTGTTAAAGACTTTGATGATGTTACCAACTCAGGGTGCTTCTTCTAGTTAGTCTACATTTGGTCGGCTCGTTCAGCGTTTTTAACAACTCTCTCTCAATTTCTGACACCACTGTCACATATGGCCTCCTCAACTTAACAGTGAAGTTCCAGAAGCTCCACTGCTTCTCTCAAATCCATAGAGATCACACTCCAGGTTAGAAGAACCTCTTTCTGTATATTATAATTGATGATGAAATTGCTCAGAGAGTTAGCAAAGCCTTTGGTCTACTTAAACACAAGCTATGGGGTGCAGCATGGCCTAGGGGATAGAGTACGGACCTGGGTGTCAGAAGGCCCTCGGTTCTAATCCCGGTTCCGCCACTTGTCTGCTGTGTGATTTTGGGCAAGTCACTTGGCTTTTCTGTCCCTCAGGTACCTCATCTGTAAAATGAGGATTAAGACTGTGAGCCCTTTGTGGGACAGGGACTGTGTCCACCCAATTAGCTCGTATCTACCAATTAGCTTGTATCTATCCCAGTGCTTAGTATAGTGCTTGGCACAAAGTAAGTGCTTAACAAATACCACTATTATTATAATTATTATTCTTATGAAAGGGAGATCCAATTTCAATCAAAAGTGTATGCTCAGTGGTCAGTCCTCTTCTCTGAGCTATGGTTACTATATGGCTGCTGCACTGAAAAGTGACTTAATCTACATGAGATTCCTGCATACTCTTGCAGTGATTAGCAGTAGAAGGCTCTACATACTGGAAGACTGGAATGATGCAACAGTGTTGGAATCAAATCTTTAAATTCTTTGTTCTCATCTTCACTGGGTTGAGCATTTAGTATGTATGCCAGACGGTGGGTTTTCAGAAGCAGTGTGTGCCATGTGAGTGTTTGCCAGTCAGTCAACCATCTGGAAAGTACCTGCTGCCAACTAGAAACTTGGGCCCTGGGCTACTTGCTGAGGGTATGAAGGTTGACCAGAAGTGAATTTGCGTGATTAAAGCTGGGAGCAATGGAGGAAAGCAAGTTCCTTAGAAATAGAAAAAGACATGGGCAGTATCAACAGCCAAGGAAGCTCTCTCCATCAGTCAGACTTAGCACATGTTTTCCTGGCTTCAAACTAATCATTCTATCATAAAGCAGGAAAATGTATTATGGGACTATTCCTGTATGGTCTCATAAATCAGTAGACTTGGTTAAGTTTCTGTTGAAGAAGCTTTGTTTTGGAAGCTGAAAACGAGCAGACCCAGCTAAGGAGTTTGATTTTAATCAATTTGTTTTTGTTTTTAGGCAGTAGCTTTGGTTGGAGCTCAACTTGCCAGTCTCTATGGAGAAGAAGAAATGAAGCTTAAGTTTCAGGAATTAATTATTGATGCTCACTGGGGTATCCGGCTTGGTAAATTTGGTGTGAGTTTATTATAATAATTTGTTATAATAGGTATCGAGTAATAAGTTAAAATAAGTATCTATTGATTGAAGCAGCGTGGCTCAGTGGAAAGAGCACGGGCTTTGGAGTCAGGGCTCATGAGTTCGAATGCCAGCTCTGCCACTTGTCGGCTGTGTGACTGTGGGCGAGTCACTTAACTTCTCTGTGCCTCAGTTCCCTCATCTGTAAAATGGGGATTAAGACTGTGAGCCCCACGTGGGACAACCTGATTCCCCTGTGTCTACCCCAGCGCTTAGAACAGTGCTTGGCACATAGTAAGCGCTTAACAAATACCAACATTATTATTAACATTATTATTATTATTTTATTTATCTACTGATAAATGTTCTATCTACTTCATCTATATCAATTTTATTTTATTAATATTTTATCCATTGGTTTAAAAAAGTAACAATCCGTAGTATAGAGTACCGAGGGTATTCTAGAGCACTGTACTAAGTGCTTAGGAGTTTCATTATGAGATATAGTGTCTATTTAGTTGCTGAACCACCCAACAGGGACACTTAGTACAGCGCTCCGCCTACAGTAAGTACTCAGATACAACTGATCGATAGATCAAGGGATAGTCTTCCCTGCTGGGAAGCAGCATGGGTGTAATGGATAGAGCACGGGCCTGGGAATCAGATGTCGGTGGGTTCTAATCCCGTCTCCGCCACTTATCTGCTGTGTGACGTTGGGAAGTCACTTCACTTCTGTGGGCCTCGTTTACCTCATCAGTAAAATGGGGATTGAGTCTGTGAGCCCCACATGGGACAAGGACTGTGTCCAACCTGATTTGCTTGTTCCCACCCTAGTGTGGTGGGTACAGTAAATTTCAGAGGTACAATGCCTTGCACACTGTAATTGCTTAACAAATACCAGAATTATTATTATTATTATAATGATGATGATGATGATGATAGTCTGTTGGTGTGCACGGTGTGGCCTGAATTATGGGGGTGAATTTCACAGCATATATATGGAGTTGTAACATGAAAGTGAAGTTCACATTTTTCTTCACTTTTAGTGAATATTCCATAGAGAGTGTATGTAGACTGATGGTCCTGAACTTTAGTGTACGGTTTTACTTCTCAAGAAAGAAAGAAAAAAATCCACTTTTTTCTTGAGTCAAAGTGCTTCTGAATTCATTTTTTTTCAAGTATACACATATGTGAGTGTTAGTATTACCTCCTGTGTGAGTTATTATTTTCATTTGATCAGTACCTGCCTAAAGAACTTGTAATGGTAGAGATATAAATATTGTGTATCTGGAGGCTTTTTTTCTGACAACTTTGCCCCGGTCCTCTCTGATTTTGTAGGTCCCAGTTTCACAGATCTAGAGATCTTGAGAAGCAGCATTATCATAGTGGATAGAGCCCAGGTCTGGGAGGCAGAAGGTCATGGGTTCTAATCCCTGCTCTGCCACTTGTCTTCTGTGTGATCTTGGGCAAGTCATTTAACTTCTCTGTGCCTCAGTTACCACATCTGTAAAATGGGAATTGAGACTGTGAGCCCCATGTGGGCCAGGGACTGTGTCCCACCTGATTTGCTTGTATCCACCCCAGCATTTAATACAGTGCCTGGCACGTAATAAGTGCTTAACAAATACCATAAATTTGGGGATTGAAGCAGAAACATAGCTAGGGGGTTGACAGTTAAACAATTATGAAATACATTTTTGAGGGGATGAAACAATAAATATAATTCACTAGTGAAAACCAGGAGAGGGAACACTGTAAGTAATGCGTGAAGTAGTATAACCAATTATTTTTCTGCTTGGAGTGTGCATTTGAAACCATGTGTCAGTAGCATGCTGAAAACTTCTCTTACTTTTCTGTTTGTAGATTTCTTTCCAGCCGGTATTTAGGACATGTTCACCAAGAAAGAAAGAACTTATTAAGACCCTAGTGGAGAATCCAGATACCGACACACATCTCATCCTGGAATATTGCAGGTAAAATACCTTTTTAGTTCATGACATACTTTTATTCCATTCTAAGAGGTCCCAAACAGGTGATGTGTTGTATATGTTTGTAAAATATAGAAGCATTTTAGGTATTTGTACATCTTTAATCAACGTCCATATATAGAGAAGCAGCGTGGCTCAGTGGCAGCTGTGTGACTTTGGGCAAGTCACTTAACTTCTCTGTGCCTCAGTTACCCCATCTGTAAAAAATGGGGATTAAGACTGTGAGCCCCATGTGCGACAACCTGATTCCCCTGTGTCTACCCCAGCGCTTAGAACAGTGCTCTGCACATAGTAAGCGCTTAACAAATACCAACATTATTATATATGCTTTTTAGGGGATGAACTTGAATCCTTGACTTGGTTTCTATCTGTGAACCCATGTTTTTTTCAGCCATGGCATCCTTCTGCTTATTAGATGTACTTTTTAGAAAATGGGTTTTGGTTACATCCCATACGTCAGCGCTAAGAGGATCTGAGATGGGGAGCTGATAATTCTGTTGTATTGTGCTTAGTACAGTGCTCTGTACCTAGTAAGATCTCAATAAATACCACTGAGTAATTGATAGTTACATTCCTTGCTTTGTTGCAAGTAGCTCTCTGATTTTTGGAGTCATTCTCTTCAACCCAGTCTTAATGATGTTTTCTTCGAGCAATATTCAGTCTTAAAGGCAGACTGTTAGAGGGAATCTTAGAAAGACAGCCAGTTTTTAGCCACAGTAGTAGGAGCTCCTTGCCCTACTGAGGTTCTTTAGGAGTTTAATCCAGTTATCTAGGTGGTATGGAGTTTTCCTTAAATAGGGCTTTCAACAGTACAATTTCCACATTATAAGAGAAATTGGTAGAAGCAGCATGATGCAGTGGATAGATCACAGAGCTGGGAGTCAGAAGGTCATGGGTTCTAATCCCGGCTCCTCTACTTGTCGGCTTAGTGACCTTGGACAAGTCACTTTGCTTCTTAGCGGCCTCAGTTACCTCACCTGTAAAATGGGGATTTAAGACTGCGAGCCCCTCGGGACAGGGACTGTGTCCAACCTGATTATCTGGTATCTACTCCAGGGCTTAATACGGTGCCTGGCACGTAGTAAGTGCTTAACAAATACCACAACTATTATTACTAGGTACAGCTTACTATTCAACACTTTAATGAAGTCACCACTGCAGTTAATCAGCTGTAGTTGTTGAGCCCTTACCATACTAAATGCTTGGGAAAGTACAATACGATAGATTTGGTAGGCATGATCCCCGAGGAGAAGCAGCGTGGCTCAGTGGAAAGAGCATGGGCTTTGGAGTCAGGGCTCATGAGTTCGAATCCCAGCTCTGCCACTTGTCGGCTGTGTGACTGTGGGCAAGTCACTTCTCTGTGCCTCAGTTCCCTCATCTCTAAAATGGGGATTAAGACTGTGAGCCCCACGTGGGACAACCTGATTCCCCTATGTCTACCCCAGCGCTTAGAACAGTGCTCGGCACATAGTAAGCGCTTAACAAATACCAACATTATTATTCCCATGAGGGACTTATTTGGGAGAGACAGAAATTAAAATAAATTACAGTTAGGGGAAATAGAGAATACGACGATGTGCACATAAATGCCGTATCAACATCCTTGGGGCTACACAAATCAAGTGTACATGTGATGCAGAGGGGAGGGCCGGGGAAGAGAAATGAAAACTTCTTCAGGGATGGCCTCTTGGGAAGACAGGATTTTTGGAGACTTTTGAAGGTGGGGAGAGTGATGGACTATTGAATATGAAGGAAGAGAGAGTTCTAGGCTGAGAGAGGATGTGGGCAAGGGGTCAGTGGCAGGATAGATGACATTAAGGTATATAGAGTAGGTTGGCATCGGGGAAGTGGAATGTGTGGATGAGTAGGGAACGTTCTGCTAATTCAGTTGCATTGTACTCTCCCAAACACTTAGTACATAGAAAAGCAGCATGACTTAGTAGATAGTGCCCAGGCCTGGAAGTCAGAAGGATCTATGTTCTAATCCTGGATCCACCACTATTCTGCTGTGTGACCTCGGGCAAGTCAGTTAACTTTTCTGTGCCTCAATTACCTCATCTGTAAAATGGGGATGAAGACTGTGAGCCCATGTGGAACATGGATCCTATCTTGCATTAGCCTGTACCTACCCCAGAGCTTAATACAGTGCCTGGTGCATAGTAAGCACTTAACAGGTGCCATCTTTTTTAAAAACTAAGCATTCAACAAATACAGTTGATTGCACTGAGTTGAAGGAGATCAATGAGGCAGAGGTAGGAGGGGGAGAACTAACTGAGTGTCTTAAAGCCGAAGTAAGGAGTTTCTGTTTGATGCGGAGATAGATGGGCAGTCATTGGAGTTATTCAAGGAGGAGGGAGATATGAACTGAATGGTTTTTCGGAAGTTGATTGAGGCAGCAGAGTGAAATATGGACTGGGGAGGAGAGAGACGGGAGGCAGGGTGGTCGGTGAGGAAGCCGATGCAGTAGTCAAAGTGGAGAAATAAGCGGTTGGATTACCAGGTGACTTTTACAATGAAAGGACAGAACCTGAATAATGATAATGTGCTTAGGAAGAAATCTCTTTTTAAGGATGCTGTTTTTATTGTAGTCATGTTTAATTGAACATTTTTGTCTTAGCGCTTATGAACTGGACAGTGACTCAGCTCTCCAACTTTGCATTGAAACACTATTTCTCCACAATTCAAATATAAACCCAAGTGAAGAAACTACAGGGAATACTGCACATCAGTTACATTCCAAGCTCCTGGCTAAGGCTGCAGAAATAATTCCTTTGCTGAAGAGCACGAAAGATTTGGTCATCAGCCTTAGTGGAATATTACATAAGGTGAATAATCACAAAATAGAGAAATTCATATGTCATTTAAATACTTTCTCTAGTATTCATATACTCTCTGAAGTAAAATTTCAAATACAATAATATATGTCATTGTTTTAAATAGCAGATTTTTGTGCATCCTTGTCTGAAAGGGAGTATTATCAAAGTAAATTTAAATGATAAATTAAAAAAATTCCTTGTCTTTGGAATTATAATTTCTAAGAAATGATTAGATTTAAAAACTTATCTAAATACCCTCATTTGTGTACTGTGTTTTTAGTACCACTGTAGAAGCATTTCTAATCTAAAGTAGGTAATTGTTGATTCTTTACTTTGGAACAGTTGGATCCCTATGATTATGAAACTATTGAAGTTGCACTGAAAGTTATACAAAAAGCGGATGAAAAGAATACCAGTATCCAGATTAATCAGGTACATCAAAAATCAACTGAGAAATCTTATAAACACACTCACTTAATTTCCCACTCTGTCTTGATTCTTTACCCTCAAAGGATTTCAAAAGTATAGGAGGGTTTTTTCTTTCTGTATTTGTTTTTAATCTTCCGTATCAAGTTAAAAAAATGCTATAGATGTGTGAATTAAGCGTCGATAGACCTTCCAAAGACGATTAAGTAACATCTTATCATGGTTGATGGGGAAAAATTAAAGTAGAGAAAGTGAGAGGTAAAGATATGCCACAAGGCACAAAGGACATGTTTATGTTTTTGGCGGTTAGATTTCAAAGACCCTTAGGCCATTCAAGGTGTACCAGAGGATGAGAACTGTAAGTTTTGTCGAAGGGTTTTGTCACATTAAAATGTACTTTTCTGCTTTCCCTTGCTTGGTTTGAAAGAACTGGGGCTATTCAAAAGGCCTGAATTGATATACCAAAAATGAAAGGTGTGTGGGGAGGAAAGGAGGCATTATGAGAGTTCTGGGGAATTAAAAGCATGTAATGATATTGGAGTTTTCCAAATAGATGTTGTCTGGATGTGTATTCTACAGAAATGGAGTGATCATAGTGTGTGTTCTTTCCATACAGGCTTTAAGTCTTCTGAAACACTTGAAATCCTACAAAAGAATTTCTCCTCCTGTGGATTTGGAGCACCAATATGTTTTGGAACACGTGATGGCCTTGTCACCAGCTGCTCATACCAGACTACCTTTTCACCTGATTTTCTTTGGCACGATGCACAATTTCTGGAAACTCCTGGGTTTGTTCAGAAATTTCTTAAATGAAGTTCTGAATGAGATACTGCCTCCTTTGACTTCCAAAGCCAATTATTCTTTCCAATTCCCTTCTAGCTTCTGAGCTCAGCGAGGAATCTTTCCCAACCCTTCTGTTGATTTCAAAACTAATGAAGGTAAGTAAGCCCAATTTCTCTGAAAGATTTTCCCTCGTCTATTTCTTCAGTGTAAGAATTTTATACTGTCTGCATTGTCATTTCCAATTTGCACTTATAAAATTAATGCACTGACTCCTTTTTTCTTCAAAGGCTTCTTTAGATACCTTATACATGTCCACAGCCAAGCATGTCTTTGAAAAAAAATTGAAGCCAAGATTACTGAAGCTAGCACAGACTAACTGCTCCACCCTGGATAACAAGGAAACCGCTGAAACTGCGCAGGCCATTCAGTCCTACTTGTTGTCGATAGTTAATCCTGAATGGGCTGTCGCTATTGCTGTCAAGATTGCTCAGGATCTTCCAGTAGGTATGGAGGATTTGGGAGGGAATACCTGTTCAAGCTTGTGTGACTTTGAACAAGTCACTTCACTTCTCTGGGCCTCAGTTACCTCATCTGGAAAATGGGGGTGAAGACTGGGAGCCCCACGTGGGACAACCTGATAACCTTGTATCTACCCCAGTGCTTAGAACAGTGCTTGGCACATAGTAAGGGCTTAAATACCATCATTATTATTATTATTGTTACTTAAGGTGAAGTGAACATTTGAAAACTCACCCAGGCCCTTGCAGTTTTCAGAAGATGAGGTAAAGGGTCAGCAGTTCTACACGGAGTCCCTGTTGGCCTTGCAGCCTATTTTCTGTAATTATAATTGAGACCCCTAAATTAAATATTTGGTGGGAGGAAGATGGAGTCTTCTGTGGGGAGGAATAGACGAGCCTCGGTCCTGAGACTTTGTGAATCGTAACCCGTGCAAGGGAATTGATTCCAGTGGTAGTAGCTGGCTTAGCAGTGTGGCTCAGTGGATAGAACAAGGATCTGGGAGTCAGAAGGTCATGGGTTCTAATGGCTCCTCCACATGTCTGCTGTGTGACCTTGGGCAAGTCATTTCACTTCTCTGGGGCTCAGTTACCTCATCTGTAAAATGGGGATTAAGAGTGTGAGCCCTGTGTGGGACAGAAACTGTGTCCAGCCTGACTACCTTGTATCTACCCCAGCACTTAGAACAGTGCTTGGTACATAGTAAGCTCTTAACAAGTATTATAATTACTGACTGTTTACTTGTTTTGATGTCTGTCTCCCGGTTTCTAGACTGTGAGCCTGGAATGGGCAGGGGTTGCCCCTGTTTGTTGCTGAATTGTACTTTCCAAGTGCACAGTACAGTGTTCTGCACACAGTAAGCGCTCAATAAATTTGAATGAAAGAACGTGGAACTGTGTGTTGAGGCCCAGGTTTGAGTCTCAGATGGGCCACTGGCCTGCTGAGTGACCTCAGACAAATCATTTAACAATAATAATTGTGTGCATTAAGTGCTTATCATGGGCCAAGCTCTGTACTGGGGCTGGGGAAGATACAAGTTAATCTGGTTGCACACAGTCCCTATTCCTCCTGGGGCTCATAGTCTAAGTAGAAAGGTGAGCAGATATTGAATCCCCGTTTTACAGATGAGGAAACCGACGCACAGAGAAATTAAATGACTTGCCCAAGATCACCAAGCAGGCAAGTGGCAGAGTTAGGATTAGGACCCAGTCTTCCAACTCCCGGCCTGTGTTCTTTCCACTAGGTCCACTTGCTTCTCTTGCCCTCTCTGGACCTCAGTTTCCTCATCTGAAAATGGGAATACAATAAATTGTGTGCCTTTGGGACAAGGGCTGTGTCCTACCTCATAACCTGAAATTTACCCCAGCGCATAGTAATTCCTTAATGTGGAAAGCAGTGGAAGCAGCGTGACCTAGTGGAAAGAGCATGGGCTTGGGAGTCACAGGTCGTGGGTTCTAATCCTGACTCTGCCACTTGTCAGCTGTGTGACTTTGGGCAAGTCACTTCACTTCTCTGTGTCTTAGTTCCCTCATCTGTAAAATGGGAATTAAGACTGGACAAGCTGATTACCTTGAATCTACCCTAGTGCTTAGAACAGTGCTTGGCATATAGTAAGTGCTTAACATACCATTATCATTATTATTATTATTATTATTATTAATGAATACAATTACTGTAGTTCAAGAAATGCTCTTTGCCCTCTCTTCCCTTTCGATCCTTTTGTTGCTGGGGAATGGAGTGCAGTGAGCAGGTAGGCAGGCAGGAATGCAGACATTGCAGAGACCATGCAAAACGTTATTTGTTTTGTTTTAAATGTGTAGGACACATTTTTAGCCATAGCGACTGCAGCATAGTCAATCGTATTTATCGAGTGCTTACTTTGTGTGGAGCCCTATACTAAGTGTTGGGGAGAGGAGAAGATAACAGACCTATTACCTGCCCACTGCCTGCTTACAGCCTAGTTGCTGTGCCATAACCTCATGACCTGGCAGGCGGTAGACTTGAGATCCACTATGCTTTTCATTGCCCATCTATGCCAGGACTCCAACCTGCCCACCTTTCAAAACATCCTTGGTGGTTCTGTGGATTGGCAACCTTCCCCACTGATGGCCTAGTCCTAGCAATCACAGCCGAAACCAAAACTCAGGTCTCTTGTTCCCAGAGCCCTGATCTTTCCAGTGAGCCAGGGACCTGTATTAACGTGCCATAAGGCATTACAAAGTGTGAACAAGTCTTATTGCTTAATGAAGTGGGACTAACAAGGACACAAACGCGCAAATGAAAATACCTAGATGTGCAACAACAGAAAACACAACTTTGCAGAAATGCGGAAAGGTGCTTATGGGTGGATAAGGAGTATTCAAGAAAGTAAAGTAAGCTTGAAAAAATCATTTCAGTTACCTGACAGAAATGACTTATAACTTGAACCTGAGCTCTAACTTTATCACCTACTTTTTTTCCTATTTAGGACCTGACAAGATTAGTGCATGGAAATTCAGTCTTCATTTAGCCGAGAAATGGCTAAGGAATTCTCCAGCTGAGGTCTGTTTTCTGGATTTCAGGTTTGATGTCTGAATGCTTATAATAATAACAATAATAATAATAATAATGGCACTTACTATGTGCTGAGCACTGCACGAAGCGCTGAGAGTAGGTAAGGGATAATCAAGTGGGACACAGTCCCTGTCACACATGGGGCTTGCAGTCTATTTAGGAGGAATGTAACCCCCTTTTTACAGGTGAGGAAATTGAGGCCCAGAGCTGCGAAGTGGCTTGCCTAAGGTCATCCAACAAACAAGTGACGAAGCTGGGATGAGTTAGAACCCAGGTCCTCTGATTCCTAGTCTCATGCTCTTTCTACTAGGCTGTGCTGCTTTCTAATAATTATGGTATTTGTGAAATGCTTACTACGTGCCAGATACTGTACTAAATGCTGGAGTGGATACAAACAAATGGGGTTGGATACAGTCCCTGTCCCACATGGAGCTCACGATCTCAATCCCCATTTTACAGATGAGGTAACTGAGATTCAGAACTGTGAAATGACTTGCCCAAGGTCATACAGCAGATAAGTAGAAGAGCTAGGATTAGAACTCATGACCTTCCGACTTCCAAGCCCATGCTCATCCACTATGCTAAGGTGCTTCTCTAATAGGAGATTCTAATAGGATTCCCCGGTTCCCCTTTTAGCACTGGGAAGGGGTCGGGCAGTCGGGAGTTCAGTTTGCAAGTGGGAGGGACTTAAGGACCAAGTGGGTCAAGAAGTGGGCTTTGAAGGTGTCAGTTATCCAGGTTTAGTCGGAGGGCATTACAATACACGATATTCTCTTTGCCATTTTTTGAAGACTGAATCTCATGACAAAGCCGAAGCTCTGCTGAAAAAACTACGCATTCAGTACCAGACATCAGCCACTGAAACTGTGTTAATTACCCACAAGTTGAACACCGCCGAATATTTGAAACTGTCAGGAAAGCCAGCTCATCTTATTGTCAGCCTTTATGAGCATAGCAGCATTGATCAAAGAATTAAGAGTCCAACGGGCCAAGATTATCCTGGTTAGTGCAAACCTACATCTGGACTGAGGGGAAGAGGAACAAAATCTTCTTTATTCTCACTAATCCGTTGTCAAAAACATTTGTTTTTAATTACTTTAATATGTGTCTGTAGATATTCATGCGGCTGCCAAGGAAATTGCTGACATTAACAGTGTGAACTTAGAGAAAATCAGGGATAAATTGCTGGAAAAATGGCTCTGTCCAAATAGACAGACTGGTGAGGTAAGTAATGCATATCCGAGTGTCCGTTAGTGACGATTCAAAATGAAGATCTTCTGACAATCTGAATTCAAGCAGGAACTGTCCATACTTACATAAATAACGTTTTTCATTGTAAGCATGAAATGCAAGACATGATGTGGGTTTGAATCTGTAAGTCCCTAAAAAATTAAAAATGCAGTCCTTTTCACTTCAACACCTGCAACCATGTTCACCACAAAAAGAAAATTCAGAAATGATGAAGATAGCCTCCATGTTTGAAATGATCTCCTTTTAGATACGAATCATTTTCTGCCCAATTTATTGAATTCACCCTGATTAAATGTTCTTCTAAATGCTCTTTTTATTTTTTTGGTGATAAACTTATTAGTCACCGAAATTGCAGATGATTTATGCAAGGACACTCTTAAATGAACAAATAAAAAATTTCTACAGTTATTCCTTAGTGCCAGGCAGGACTGTGGAAAGGAGTTTTTGGTCCTGTGTCCACCAAGGCAAATCTAAATTTATGCAGTAGGGTGGTGGACCTACATAGGGCTGAAGTCCATATTTTCCCATCTCAGTATGTCTTTTCTATGTGCTACTTGAATGTGAAAATCACACTTAGAAGCCAGCAATTTTCAAGAAGGCTTAATATTAAGTAGGAGTATTTTTTTCAGTGTGTCATATATTTTGTTTTTAAAGAAATCAGCAGACTTCTTGGATCTTCAGGGGGATGAAGAATTTAGAAGGTACTTTTTTCCATTCCCACTCCTTTGAAATTTTGGCCAAGAATAATTATGTAAGAATGTGCTTAAGTAACATCTTCTCACCAAGGAATCTCATAGCTTTATCATATAGTTTTTGGAAGTGTTCAAAGAATGAGAGTTATGTTTTTGATACAGTTCTTTCAGGAATCTTTTCTGAGGTAAGGAGAAAAGATAAACTGAATCCTACTATCAATTAATTTATTTAACTAGACACACAATGCTTACCTAGATGAGTCAATCGTTCAGTAAGTTTTATAAAACTAACAGCAAGATATGTAAAGATAACTTTGTGTGCAGAGTCCCAACTTAATTTAAGTAATTAAATACTTTAATCTTAAAAAATAGCCTTTAGTATTTCCCTTAAAAATTTTTCCGTGGGCCCATTGTTGATTTTCTTATGGTAGTTTCTTGAGATGCTTTTGGTTTTTTTAATCCCTTTTCCTGTGTGGGAATTTAAATGAATGTATTGTGCGTAATCTAATATCGTGATTTCATTAAGTGTGAATTAACGTTTTTAAAACGTCTTTTTTTTGACAGAGTGATTTATCTTCTTCAGCCACTACCTATAGATTATAGCTCCAGGATGCTGTATGTAATTGCAACGTCTGCATCTGTAAGTGGATAGAAATTCTGTTTGAAACTCCCTCTTCTTCATTTTATGTATTATATTTAATAAATTAAAAGATCTGCAACATGCAAAATCATGACCAGTTTACAAAACATGGCTTGCTTAGGTGTAGTCTCACCCCCACTGAGGTTGAAATTTTTAAGGATGTGATCTCAGTGCTTCCTCCTTTGGAAAATCTGTCCACTGACTAGATTCTACCACCATGTTTCAAACAACCAATCTGACAGGTGCTCTTTTCCACCGTATGAGTTTTTGCTTTATAGTGGGAAAATGTCGCTAGATTTCTACTGAAATAGGAAATCTGCCTTCTCTGCAACTGAACTCTCATTCTCATTGGTAATTGATAATGAAATTTTGGACATTTTTGAAAAACAGAGTCTTGTTAGAGTTTTGTTGCTGGCATGAGTGAATATTGACAAACAACTTTTTCCCCCCCCGTCAGTCGATTGGTGTGAATCAGTTGACGTTTGCCCATCGGAGGCGAGCTCTTCAATGTCTCCTGTACTCGGCGGACACAGAAACGATTGAATCTGTCTTCAAAAAACCCATCGAAGAAGTCAAGTATGCTGAATTTTCTTAGTCAACTGTATTTTTTTCTTCAATTTGGCAGTTAATTCTGCCCCGTAATTTGGGCAAAAATGGATTTCATGAGGTTTTGCTAACATGTCTTTTTTTACTTCTTTACTGATCCATTACAGGGAGTGCTATAATGTCGTTGTTTCTCAATTAACCTCATGTTATGGGGAAAATCGCATTTTAATAATCATCATTTCAGTGGGGATTAATGAGTTGTGAGTAGACAGTTACCTTGCTGGGAACCAGCATGACTTAGTGGTTAGGGCACGGGCCTGTGTGTCCCAAGGACCTGGATTCAAATCCTGACTCCGCCCTTGTCTGCTGAGTGGCCTTGGGCAAGCCATTTAGTTTTTCTGTGCCTTAGTTACTTCATCTATAAAACGGGGATTAAGACTGTGTCCAAATTGATTAGCCTGTATCCACCCCAGTGCACAGCACAGTGCCTGGCACATAGTAAGACACTTAACAAATACCTTTAAAAAAAATTACTACCATGAATGACATTTTAAAATAAAAATTTCTGTAGTATAGAATATTTCTGTGCACCACTATTAGAATGTTTTTCAACCTTGTCTCTCATTACTGTTTTAATGCATTAAGTACTGTTAAGAAACACAAAGAACTGTTCCATTCGATACAGGGAGACAGAGATTGGTAAGTGAAGTAGTATCGGGCTTGGACAGATGCACTGTGAACAATCATTTCTATCCTGAATCTACCTGTGCCAATTTATGATTTATGCTATATACTAAAATAGAGAATGTTCTGCCCACAACATGAGTCTAATTCTTCCATCACGTAATGAAAATACATGATGTGGCAGAACAAGTTGATCTTGATTTTCTTTTGATCCTAAATATGTACTTGGTCCATCAGTTATAAGTCCCAAGATCCATAACTTGTGGAACATGCCATTTCGCCACCGTTGAAAATTCCCATTGCATCCGGTTGGTATTTGTAATAATCCATTCTCTCTGTCCTTTTCAGATGTTTTCTCAAATGTATAACGTTTCTGGCAGAGTTTGAAACTTTGAATATCCCATATACGTATGAGTCATTTCACAGTAGCCCTAAAGAAGGAATGATTAAAGGACTATGGAAAAACCATAGCCATGAGCCAATGGTATGTATTTAGAGCAAATCGGCCAAATTAACCCAGGATTTCTGGGTCTTTTTGAAGAGCACAATTACAAGAGAATTCTGCAATCAAGATTTTTTTTCTACATGATCTGTAGAAGAATCTTAATTGAAAAATTGGTATGCAAAAATAAGGTTAATTTATGCAGAATTTCTGAATATGTTGGAAAAATGATTCAGTTTTCATGTGTTGAGCATCCTCTCTCCGACCACAAGATGAAATGCTTGTCCTTGAATTACTAGTGTTTTGCATTAATATTTTTTCTCCTTTGTCTTCAGGCTGTAAGACTGGTTGCTGAACTAAGTTTAGAATACAAAGTGTATGACCCTCAGCTTTGGAATGGATTGTTGCAAAAGTTACTTGGATTTAATATGGTAAGACTTCATCTACCAGCCATTCTGGATGTAATGATAGGCAGTTGTAGTCCCGTGGAGGATTGAAAAATTCAGATTCTGTGAGGCCCCAGACAATCAATCAGTGATATTTATTGAGCGCTTAATGTTGGTATGTGTTAAGCGCTTACTATATGCAGAGCACTGTTCTAAGCGCTGGGGTAGATACAGGGTAATAATGTCCCACATGGGGCTCACAGTCTTAATCCCCATTTTACAGATGAAGTAACTGAGGCACAGCAGCGTGGCTCAGTGGAAAGAGCATGGGCTTTGTAGTCAGAGGTCATGAGTTCGAATCCCACTCTGCCACTTGTCAGCTGTGTGACTGTGGGCAAGTCACTTAACTTCTCTGTGCCTCAGTTCCCTCAAGTGTAAAATGGGGATCTAGATTGTGAGCCCCACGTGGGACAACCTGATTCCCCTGTGTCTACCCCAGCGCTTAGAACAGTGCTCAGCACATAGTAAGCGCTTAACAAATACCAACATTATTATTATTAAGTGACTTGCCCACAGTCACCCAGCTGACAAGTGACAGAGCCAGGATTCAAACCCATGACCTCTGACTCCCAAGCCCGTGCTCTTTCCACTGAGCCACGCTGCTTCTCACACTACTTCTCATGCTGCTTACTGTGTGCCGTACTGAACGCTTGGGAGAACACAATACAACAGAGTTGGTAGACATGCTCCCTGCCCACAATGAGCTGACAGTCTAGAGGGGGACCCCACTCCTACCTTTGCTTTTTGGGTGATCCCCTGCTCATCAGCAACAGCCCACTCACTGGTTCCTTCTCCACTCTCTCTCCAACCTGAGAGTGTTCTATTGCTCCCCAGCTACTTTCCTAGCCGGGGAGCAACCAATCCCTAACTCTGGTGTCCCACCCTCTACGTCCTCTAGACGGAGCTCTCTGTGGGCAGGGATTTTCTCTCTTTATTGCTGTATTGTACTTGCCAAGCGCTTAGTAAAGTGCTCTGTACACAGGAAGCACTCAGTAAATACACTTGAACGAATTGTGGGACTGCTGCGGCTGCTTCTGCTCCCTGGAGCACAGCCCCTACTTTTCATCCTCACTAGGACTGTCTCCCCTCACCCCCAACCCATTCACTCTGTTTGCCATCTGGTAGGGGTCAAAAATCCACAAAAGCCCCAAATCTGCAAATTTCTCTGTCCTAAACAGTGCAGATTTTCTATCTACTCTGCCTTTTTTTTAAGCTCCAGAGAATTTGTTTCAAACATGGTTGATGATTTTCTTAATGCCAAGTTGTAGGTGTTTTGAAATCTAGCAGATTTTGTAGCTAGTCAGAACTTTGAGACAAATCATCTATAGTGGGAAGCAGCATGGGATAAATCATCTTTAGTAGGACAGAGCACAGACCTGGGAGTAAAAAGGTCATGAGTTCTAATTTCGGCTCTGCTACTTGTCTGCTCTGTGACCTTGGGAAAGTCACTTCACTTCTGGGCCTTATGTCCGTCATCTGTAAAATGGGATTGAGACTGTGAGCCCCACGTGGGCCAGACAGTGTCCAACCTGATTTGCTTGGGTCCATCCCAGCGCTTAGTACAGTGCCTGGCACATAGTCAATGCTTAACAAATGCCATTATTATTATTATTATTTGATAAGATCTATGTCCCAACATCTAAATGAAAATGCAAATGCAACAAATGGTGCAAAATATGGAAAGTAACTCTTCAAAAGATGGTTACTTTTTCCAGTCACCAAGAGTGTGTCTGGTAATCCCTAGACTGTAAACTCGTTGTGGGCAGGGAATATGTCTGTTTATTGTACTCTCCCAAGTGCTTGGTACAATGCTTTGCACACAGGAAGCACTCAATAAGTACAATTGAATGAATGAATTAATAATAATAATGGCGGTATTTGTTAAGCGCTTCTAAGCGCTGAAGAAGAAACCAGATAATCAGATTGGAAAAGTCTAGTATTATTTTAAGGAAAATTTCAACTCCATTGTCATTGGAATGCTGCACAGTGTTAAAATCCTTATTTGGGGAATTTGTGTGTTTCAGATCAATTATCTAAGAAATGTTTTAGCGGCAATTTCCAGTGTCCATTCCTTGTGGCAGGTATGCACATTTTAAAAAGCCAAAACACCCTTTTGGTATTTATTTTATTAAATAGGGCAGTGTAATAGTTATAAGCAGAGTCTACTGCATTTTAACTTAGAAATGAATAATCTGTTCTCCTACAAGGCAGGGGTTATGTTTTTGAAGCACCCTCCACCCCCTACCACTCCCCATCTGTTAAAGAAAGCTAATGTTATAGTTTATAAATCAAGATTGATGCCATGGGAGAGTACATGACCATTTCCTCTAACACTGCTTTGTGTCTTTTGAAAATCACAAATTTATTTAAAAATAGCTTTCTCCAACTGTCCAGTAGCATTCTATTTAAAACACACATTATGAGAAACTGATTGTACCTTATTTTCATCCCATTATCAACAACAAAATCTTAGTGTGCCCGTACTTTTTACAAAGACTACAAACAAATGTCATGTTCTCTAGACACAATTGATTTATCTAAAAGCATGAGACTAAGGGCAGTCCGAATGTACGACTGTTCTTGAATCAATAAAATTTCCCTTTTTCTTAGATGGGAAATGGTTAAGGTTGTTGTGTCCCTATAAGTAAGGGCAAAAATACCGGAAAATGCTTCAAATAGTATTTAGTGAATCTTATGAACTTTTATTTTGCAGTGAAATGCTGCATGTCCTGTAGAGGTCATTTTTTATATCGTTCCTGGGATCAGCAGTGAAATAAAACTCTCTACCCTGCTTAATGTTCATGTTTACACATTACACATTAGTTTCACATATCACTGGATAAGCACAGACATCCTGGAAATTAGGAATAATTTGAATCAGGAGGAGAGAGTGTTGATTGTGAAGAATCCCTTTAGTGGCCTAAAATTTGTTCCACAAGCACTTAATTTACTTCCAGGAAGAAGAGCCCTTATTTGTGGATCTAGTATGGGCTAGGGAGATGGGGCAGTTTTCCCACTGGGGAAATGGGTCTGAACCCATGAGTTATATTGGTTCTAAGTTCCCACCCCAACTGAATAGCTCTATTGCATGGACTGGGAGGTCAGATCCTCCTCGAGTATAGAATCCAGAGCTATTAGTCTAAGTCGGTCTATACAGAGTCCCTTCTCCAGTCTGTATACTCCCTTCTAGAGAGTAATTTTGAAGCACCGGGGAGAAGAGGAATTCCATATGCTCTAACTATTCCAATTTGGTACCAACAGATTCCTTACTTCAGTAAATCTTGGCAACGTGTTATACTGATCCCACTCCTTTCAGGTATGTAAGTGGTTTGGCTTTATACGTTTTCCTCTTGCCATTCAGGCAGACCTCAGATTTTTGACACAATCGGTTCCTGTAAACCACTTGATAAGGTGAAATGTTGTAAGTCACAACCAGTTTTCTCAAAAGAGTAGTGTGTTAAAGGGAGGTTGGTTCCTGAATTGAGACTGGTTGCCCTATTTTTGCCAAAATTATCCACAATTGTGTCCTAAATTAAGTATATATGAGTCGTTTAGCTGTATTAATGCATTTACATTGCAAATAGCAATCGTATTGATATAAAAATTATAATAATATCTAAGCAGTAAGCTTGTTGTGAGCAGTGAATGTGTTTATTGTTATATTGTACTCTCCTCAGCGCTTAGTACAGTGCTGTGCACACAGTAAGCGCTCAAATGAATGAATGAATAATTGTGGTTTTTGTTAAGCGCTTACTATGTACCAAGCACTATACTAAGTGTTGCGGTAGATGTAAGAAAATCAGGTCCCACATGGGTCTCACAGTCTTGAGTAGGAGGGAGAATAGGTATTGATTCCCCATTTTACAGATGAGAAACCAGAATCGCAGAGTTCATTCATTCATTCAATCGTATTTATTGAGCGCTTACTGTGTGCACAGCACTGTACTAAGTGCTGAGGAGAGTACAATTCAGCACACATAGAGACAATCCCTACAACAGTTTTACAGTCTAGAAGGGGGAGACAGACAACAAAACAAAACAAGTAGATAGGCTTCAATAGCATCAATATAAATAAACAGAATTACAGATATATGCACATCATTAATAAAATAAATAGAATAATAAATATGTACATATATACACAAGTGCTTTGGGGCGGGGGGTAGAGCAGAGGGAGGGAGTCGGGGAGATGGGGAGGGAAGGAGGAGCAGAGGAAAGGGGGGCTTAGTCTGGGAAGGTCTCTTTTAGGAGGTGAGTTTTCAGTAGGGCTTTGAAGGGGGGAAGTGTGCTAGTTTGGTGGATGTGAGGAGGGAGGACATTCCAGGCCAGAGGTAGGACGTGAGCCAGGGTAGATGGCGGGACAGGCAAAAACGAGGCACAGTGAGGAGGTTAGCACCGGAGGAGCGGAGTGTGACTTGCCCAAGGTCACACAGCAGATACCATGGTGGAGCCGGGATTAGAACCCAGGTTCTCTACCTCCCAGGCCCATGCTTTTTCCACTAGATCACCCTGCTCCTCAAAAAAAAAACAAAACAGTACGTAAATATACTACCGCATTACCCCACATACAGATGATCTAAGAATCACAGACAAATTTTGCCCCCTCCCACTTTATTTAATTTTCTTAACATAGTGTACATGTCTGGACCAATCACTTCTCTAGCGAAGCCTTTTCTCTCCCACTCCTCTGCCAGAGATGTCATAGCTGTAGGGCCGAGGGTGCGGGGGGAGAAGGTGGCAGTGACCCCTTCCCTTGATCTTGCAGCTGGGGGATTCATTCATTCATTCAATAGTATTTATTGAGCGCTTACTATGTGCACAGCACCGTACTAAGCGCTTGGAATGTACAAATCGGCAACAGAATGTTGCCTGAGGAGGTGGTGGAGAATGTTGTGGTCGCAGTGAAGAGGGTGGAAGGGAGGGTCGCACAGTAGCCGGGAAGCAAGGAATCAACTGGGAGCGAAGGAAGGGAAATTTTCATAGAGGAGAGCAGGTGAAGTGGCAAAGAGGCAGGGTTACAACTCTGATTTCCAGGTAAAATAAGCAAGGAGAATGGACGTGTCGTTTCTCCAATGAAGCCTTGTACTGCCGAAGGCAGTAAAAGAAGCCAGTGCCTTAGAGGAGGCTCCCATTTAGACTGTGAATTCCATGTGAGACGGACAGTGTCTGTCCTGATTATATTCTCTCTATCCCAGAGCTTAAAGTCAAACCCGGTGTCATAAAGGTGAAATAGGATGTTAATGTGGAAACATACAAAGTTTTGTTCTACGGAATGCTGTTGTGAGTCAAGGACTGCCCGAAGCAGTGATTTTTAGCAGCGTTATCACTTTGTGTTTTTGTGTTTTATACTTAGCTTCTTGTCCACCGAGCCCCACGCAGCTTCAGGACTGCTGTGAGAGTCTGGTGGCCCTTCTTGAGTAAGTGAAATATTAACTAACATATTTATGTGTTGAGGAATGGCTCAAAGAACTACTTAGGAAAATCCTTTTTAGTTTGCCTTGAATGAAAGGGAAAAAAAATCTCTGAATTCGATTTTTTGAGGCTAAGCATAACACTTATGAACTTTGTGTTTTGAAACACTCGTTTGTTGAGGTGTCATTCATTTGATATTCAGTAAATATGTATGTGGATAAAAATTGTAATTTTATGAAGAAGCAGTACAGCTTGATTTAATGTTTTCTAAATACCGAAAGAAGTTTTAAAAAGGATGTACACCCATTTTAAAACTTTTCGCCTAATTGAAAAAAAAAATTGCCAACCTTTTCACTTCTGCTATAACCCAGCCTGCACACTTCTTACTACAGCCCAGGCTGATTTACTCGCTGTGCCCCAATCTTGTCTATCTCGCCACTGACCCCTTTCCCAAGTCCTTCTCCTAGCCTGAAACTCACTCCCCCTCCATATACACCAGATCACCACTCTCCCCACCTTGAAAGCGTTATTCAGGTCACTTCTCCAAGAGGCCTTCCCCAATTAAGTTCCCTTTTCCCCGGCTCACTCCCCCTTCTGTATCGTCCATGCACTAGGATCTACGACCTTTGGGCATTTGATTGATTGATTGATTCAGTTGTATTTATTGAGTGCTTCCTGTGTGCAGAGCACTTGAGAAGTACAGTTCAACAACAAATAGAGACAATCCCTGCCTACAACGGGCTTACAGTGTAGAAAGGAGGAGGCAGACATCAAAACAAGTAAACAGGCCTCGGTAGCACCATTATAAATAAATAGAAATGTAGATATGTACACATCATTAATAAAAATACAAAGAATTATAACTATAAATATGTATGTATATATGCACAAGTGCTGTGGGGCAGGGAGGGGGAGCAGAGGAAAAGGGGAAGCTTAGTCTGGGTTATATTGATATTTGCTTTACCCTCAACCCCACAGCACTTATGTACATCTTTAAACAATCTGTAGTAAATTATATTAATGTCTGTCTCCCCTCTAGACTGTAAGCTCATTATGTGCAGGGAATGTCTGCTAAGTCTGTTGCGTCATACTCTCCCAAGCTCTCTGCACAAAGTAAGCAATCAATAAATATAATCAAAATCAATTCTCTTTTTTAGACAGTCCACACTATCTAAAAAGAAAGCTGTTATGGTCTAAAGTAACTAATTACTTAAACTTTATTAATCATGATTATTTCCAAAGTAAAGTTTCAGGGATAAGGGAAAGGCCCCAACTGTGGGGTAAATATCTTGGCATCAGATAGACACTCCTTATCATCATCATCATCGGTATTTATTGAGCACTTACTTTGTTCAGAGCACTATTCTAAATGTTTGGGAGAGTACAGTACAACAGAGTTGGTAGGTATGTTCCCTGTCCAAGATGAGCTGACCGTGGACTTTTAAAGCTCCCCTCCAGTTTTCCCCATCTTCTAAATGGGTCCTTTTAAGCTGCTCTTCCTGAGGTCACATTCTAACTGTATTTCACTCTTAACCCTCCCACTTCTGCCCATTTCATCACACTGTTTCCATCTTCAAATCTCCCCGAATACAACTCTCCTCATCTTCATTGTCATCCTGAATTCCCACCTTCACCAGGGGGCCTCTCTCAGCACTTAGTCATTTTACCCATGCTCGCAATTCTTTTATGTGTGTACTCAATTATGTAATTTCATCTTTATATATTCTTGCTGCTACTTGTTAGATCCTTGTTATTCCCACTAGTTGTAAATGACTTACCTGCCTGCCTTCCCCCATTAGATTGCAAGCTCCTCTTTAGTACAAACGTTTAATTCTGCATGTGGAGACAGAAAGAGGCAGGGATTTTAAGGAGGATAGGAAAGGGGAGGCATCAGGTTTCAGAGGGCTAACAATAAAGATAGCTTCCATTTGGGGCCTTTCCAACCCTGATTAGGCGCTTTCAGGTTGTGTCAAAGATGTGGGATGGGGGGGTGCAGCCCAATCAGTTCTGGTGGCCATTGCTCCCGTCACCCCCATAGCATTGATGCCACATCTTGTTTCATTTGCCTTTTCCCTAGGACTTAGTAGAGTTCTCATCTCACAGAAGGTCCTCAAGAAGTGTTGATTGGTTGATGTGTTATACTTTTAGTAACAATGTCTTTTTGCCTCATTCTCCGAAGGTGTCCTGTTTCAACTGATTTTGATGTGACTGGAGTTGCCAAGCAGTTTGTCCAGTTAGATTTGCCAGCTTTTGCTCTAGCCTGCCTGCTGCTGATGCCACAGTCTGAGAAGAAAGAGCAGCAAATTAAGGTAACCAGAAGATTTCATTGACTTTCTGATGAGCGGGGAAGGTATCATATTTTGCTGTTGTGGTGCCTGTCCCCTATAGAATGTTGCATTTTTCCTTTCATCACTTCAACACAAGTTTGGCTAATTTCCTTAACCAAAATTCTAAAATGTATGAACCATAAGGAACCAAAAAAATAGCTTTGCTTTGCCTGGATTCATTTTTATGTAGTTAATCCCATGCCGTTTTTCTGATAGAATAAAGACCCTAAGATAAATCACTCCTCCTTCCCTGAAGTTTGTCAATAGAACCAGATATTAACAAATGTCTGAATAAATCTTAAAGGAGAGTCATTTTGATATAACTTCTAAGAAACCCTGTCATCTGGTTTTGACTTCAATTATTTTCTTATTTTTGGCATTCCTCTCCATTATCTCTGAGTACTCCAGAATTTTCCTCCACTGTAATTAGGAACAAGGCTGACCATCTTTTTTTTTTGTAAAGATAGTACAGCACATCATGTCCTGTGCCTTATAAACGAGAAGGTATTTTTACAAAGAAAATATCTCTGATATTATGGATGGCTAGTTTCATTTTTGTCCACTTTTTGCAAATTTAATTTAAATATAAAGTCCATAGGGGAAATTTTTTTTTTCAAAAGTTAGTTTCAATGATATATTTCTAGGTATGAAATTCTTCCTATTGGTCCTGAGAATTAGGAAATGTCTGATTAAGCTGGGGGGGTTTTCCTGCCTTTCTTTGTCTTTGCTGATGGAGCTAACATTTCTTCTTTAAAACTTTCAGGCAGAAACCACTAAATTTCAGTTACATTGACAGAATTAGTTGCAAAGCTTTCTCTCCATTGTTTTTTTCTCCTAAAAAAACTCTTTACTTGTACTCTTTCTCTAGAATTTCCTTGATTTGTGCAATCCTGAGACTATTTTACAACAAGTGGATGAACATATGAAAACTGGGGAGCTAGCAGGGTTTGCATCCCAAGTAAGTGACAACTTCAGTACCTTTTCCCTCGTGCAGTTTGATCTAGTTAGGTAATTTGCCCCATATTAAGATTAGAAATGTTTTATTGCCCGTTTTCTAAAAACTCTGTAACTATTGGAGGTATGTAGGGAAAAGATAATCATCTTCTTATTTCTATAACAAGAAAGAAAAAGGCTCACTGCTGTGCTTTTTTTTTCTAATATGGCATTTAAGTGCTTCCTATGTGCCAGGCACTGTATTAAGTGCTGCAGTAGATTCAAGAAAGATTGAACACAGTCCCTGTCCCACGTGGGGTACACAGTCTTAATCCCCATTTTACAGATGAGGTAACTGAGGCCCAGAGAAGTTAATCGACCTGCCCGAGGTCACCCAACACACAAGTGATGGAGCCGGGATTAGAGCCCAGATCCTCTGATGCGCCATCAACCATTTGCTACAGAAAATTTAATCGCAAAATAGAGATCTAGTTTAGCATTAAGATTCTTTTGTTTAAAATAATCAGAAATAGTTATAAGTAGATAATGCAAAATGTAAGGGCAGCTTTCTTCATTTTGTAGATCAGGAGTTTCATTTTGACTGACCTCATAAACAAGAAGCAGTTTGAGATGTTTACAAAGACCGAATATTTACCACTCTTGAAGTTTCACATGGCAAATACCAATAAAGTGAAGGAAGTGGTGGATTACCTTGCAAAGGAGAATTGGTAAGATGCCAAAAATGTCTTATTTGGAAAACAAAAGAGCAAGAGTGCTAAAGCCTTTATTTGGAACTTGTCTTTTATCGTTCCAGGAAAAAGTTTTTACCTTTTTACTATAGCATTTTATACACATTAAAACTATAAAGATTGATCGTCCAGAAGAACTACACTGGAACTTCAGTACTCTTCCTTTCTTTCTGAGCTTTATGCATATGGAGTTGCAATCTTAAATGTGTTAAAGTCAATTTATATTCACTGCCAAATGGATAGGAAATAAAAGAACTCTAAGTAAGAAGCACGTTTCTATTCCTGTGGCATTCTCAGTAGTTACCGGTCTTCGTTATCAATATCAATCTTCTTCTATTAAGATAAACAGGACAAAGGAGATACACAAATGATTTAATCAGTGGTATTTTTTTTAGTACCTATTAAGTGTAAAGCACTGTACTTAGTAAATTCTAAGGAAAGTACAACAGAAGCAGAACATACATTTCCTGCCTTCAAGGATTTTACAATCTAATATCTGAAAATATAAATAACAAATGAATTATTTGTGCAAAGCAAAGGTGAGTTTAATGGTTGAAATTAGCAAACAGTCTCAGAAATTCAGAAAATCATGATCCCCTCATCTTTCTCTACCTGAAGCTAATTATAATGACCAAGTCTTACATGGCTAAAGAAACTATCCATTAGCTTAGATGTAGCAGTTAGTTAATAGAGAACAGTTGGAGTCATTTTTCTTTGCTGTAGTCTCTCCTTCTCCTCTAACCAAGGTGATATTCAGTGGATAGAGGATCCAGGAAATAAAAATGGCCTAAAAGGAAAAAAATCAAAGGGAATTTTAATAATTTTTTAACTATAAAGTGATCTAAGTCGCCATCCCTATTCTGCTACCCCATAATTGTTTGGCATCAAATTGTTTCTTCAGTGTTTTGCCTGCTCCTATTTTATATTCCCGAGCTCCAACAATGAAATAAGTATTAGTTCATGCTCTGACCATATTTAAGTTGCCAATATTCCTTTTTTCCCCTTTATTCTAGTTTGGATGGCATCTCAGCCGTCATAATTGAAAATTTAAAGCAAAGCGGCAAGCCAATTCCAGCTGATACAAGTGCATTTGAGATTGTGAAGGTAACTGAGACTAACCCATTATTTGTCCTATCTTATCGTTTGACAGACTAGGAATCGTAAAATAACTCACTGTTTTTAACGTAGTATTTTGCAACATGGCTTTGCTTTCAGAAGAAATCAAAACTATTTGGTAAGATATCTTCAATGAAAAGAGAGCCAGGTATACTGTGAGTTAATCAAGGCAGTTATAAGCAGTGAGATTAGCGTATTTCTACCCTAACAACTAAATCATGCCATACACCTCAACAGTTAAAGAGAAAGTTTATATTTCTGCAAATGACTTGTTCTACACTTTTTTTCATTAAGATTCTGTGTTGGATCCTTTTTTGCATTTTTCTAACTTTTCGTTTTTCAGAAGGCCAACAATATTGTGATGTTTAGTGTCACTGTCTGCCTTAGTGGTTCTCAGTGGTACAAGATTGCTTTTGTCAGACCAGTGAAGACCATTGTTTCATTTCACTGAAGAGAGAATAGCCAGTGAAGGGGCAAAATAAAACAAATCAGGGATAAGCAGTGGAAAGACGCCCAATGAAATGGAAGATTTGTGCAGTAAAAATTAACACTTGACTCCTTCCCACTTTGAGTTTGTGTAGCAAGGCAAGTACTTGCCTGTGTTCGAAAATAAAATGACTTATCGGTATTTCGTCGTTTAAGTTTTAACTAGAGGTTTTTATCAACTTGCATAAAAATGTAGTGCTGCTCTTTTTCTTATTTGGGCATTTCAGTAGTATGGTTGCTAGGAATTCCTTCAACTATTTTAGTTTGTGCAAGATGTCTTATTGAAAAAGCACCAAGAAATAATTAACATTCTGCTGTTTTGGTTTTTTTCTTCCCTTTCAGCTCTATCTAAGTGGCCTGAAGTAACTTAAGAGAAGCTGGGTTTTTTCCCAAGAAAGAAAATGGAGACTTGGATTCTAGTGTTCATTGGCAAGATATTTATAACTGCTTTTTATATTGCAAAATTTAAGAATGTAAATAAGAAATTCTGGAATATTTGTGACAATCACAGATACATTATGTTTCAAGGAACTTCAGTCCCTTACTATTCACTTGCAGAATTTCCAGGTATTTTATCAAATGTAATATTGCCTAAAGTTAACCTCCCACCAATTACGTGCTGTTTATGGAAGAATAAGGTTGGAATTCATAAGTATTAATTTTTGCCTGTTAGTCTTTATTCCTCTTAACATTAAATATAAGAAATGATATAAACCTTTTGCCCTTCACAATGGATTCAGGACATAACTTCCTGAATGTTTCAAATCTTAAATAAATGCATTGCTCTGTTATTGATTTTTGTATGGTAACTATTTTTATAATTGAAAAAGCAATTTTTGTGTTCTGAATTTTTAGCTCAAAATTTATTTGAGATTCAGAAGGTCAAATTGTTTTTTGATTTTTTTGGAATTTTGGGTTGCCTTTAATTCAGAAAATACTGCTAATAGTTTGGCCACATTTTCACTGGAAGTCTGACATGGCCATGGAATGATATCTAACCATAATTATTATCTAATGGAAGCTTGAAGTTGTTCCACACTCACGTACATGAGGGTGACAAGAATTGGGCTGATGCTACTTTGCTTGATCTTGGTTCAGTGACAATAATGATAACAGTGGTAATTATGGTACTTGTTAAGCACCTATTATGTGCCAAGGACTGGTATAAGTGCTGGGGTAGGTACATATTAATCAGGTTGGACACAGTCCTTGTCCCCATGGGGCGCTCACTCTTAGTCCCCATTTTACAGATGAGGTAACTGAGGCCCAGAAAAATTAAGTGACTGGCCCAAGGTCACACAGCAGACGCATGGCGGGACCAAAATTAGAACCCAGGTCCTTCTGACTCCCAGGCTTGAGCTCTTTCCACTAAGCCATGCTTAGCTTTCTACTTGGAAGGAGGAAAACTGTTTTTCATCCTTGCTCACCCTCTTTATTGATTCAATCATATTTATTGAGCACTTACTGTGTGCAGAGACACTGTTCTAAGTGCTTATAATAATGGTATTTGTTAAGCACTTACTATGTGCCAAACACCGTTCTAAACCCTGGGGTGGATATGAGCAAATCAGGTTGGGCACACTCCCTGTCCCACGTGAAGCCTACAGTCTCAATCCCCATTTTACAGATGAGGTAACTAAAGCACAGAGAAATGAAAGGACTCTCCCAAGGTCACACAGCAGACAAGTGGAGGAGTGGGATTAGAACCCATGAACTTCTGACTCCCAGGCCCATCCTCTATCCACCACGACATGCTGCTTCTTTATGTAGCAGTTTGTTTATGTTATGCATGTATGTATGTTATGTATGTTGATGTAGCAGTGCCCTTTCTACTTAGCTTCTGAGCCCTGTGTGGGACAGAGACCGTCTCTGACCTGATTATCTTCGATCTTCCCCAGCGCTTAGAACAGTGCTTGACACATAGTAAGCACTTAACAAATACCACTATTCTTAGTGGTAGTACTTATGTCCTTTGTGTTCAAAGAAGATGGCCCTGACAGTGAAGTTCACCTTCTGAATGTATATATGGCTGAAAAGGGCAATCAAGGGAGGACCGCAGTCGATCGTATTTATTGAGTTCTTACTGTGTGCAGAGCACTACACTAATTGCTTGGGAAAGTACACTATAACAAAGTTGGTAGACACATTCCCTGCCCACAACGAGCTTGCAGTCTAGAGGGTGAGACAGGCCCTCTAAATAAAAAATAAATAAATTAGGGATATGTATGTTAAGTGTTGTGGGGCAGAGGGAATGGGTGCATAAAGGGGGTAAATCCAAGTGAAAGGAAGACACAGAAGGGATAACAACAATTAACAGAAAGGATAACAATTAGAGAAGCAGCGTGGCTCAGTGGAAAGAGCACAGATTTAGGAGTCAGATATCATGGGTTCTAATCCCGGCTCCGCCACTTGTCAGCTGTGTGACTTTGGGCAAGTCACTTCACTTCTCAGTACCTCAGTTACCTCATCTATTAAATGGGCATGAAGACTGTGAGCCTCATGTGGGACAACCTAATCACCTTGTATCTACCCCAGCGCTGTATCTACCCCAGCGCTTAGAACAGTGCTCGGCACATAATAAGCACTTAACAAATACCAACATTATTATTATTATTATTATTATTGGAGTGAGCACACAAACAGGCTGTCCCTTGATGTATTGTGCTTAATGTTTGCAGGGCTGGTGCTGTTTTTCTTTTGCTTCCTTTTTTCTCTTTTTCTCTGTGAAGCTTTTGCTCAGAGAGCCACTTGTTTCCTGAAGGGAAAGTGTGCCATGCAGGACCTGGGTTCTAATGCTGGCTCTGTCACTTACCTGCTGTGTGACCATGGGCAAGTCACTTCACTTCTCTGTGCCTTAGTTACCTCATCTGTAAAATGGGGATTAAGACTGAGCCCCTTGTGGGCCAGGGACTCTGTCCAACTTGATTACTTTATGTCTACCCTACAGCTTAGTATAGTACCTGGTACAAAGTAAGCGCTTAACAAATACTACAATTATTCTTATTACTATCTGTCCTCAGCAGTTGACTCCCAGTTTTCAGGTAGGGTGAAGCATTGTCTGAGGCTTCATTTTATCGCATCGGTAGTCTTAAATCTTCACAGTTATGAAGGAGGAGCTTGCAGGATTATTGAAGGGAGCTAAGAGAACATCATTTTCATGGACCCGAAGAATCCTACAGTATTTATCAGTTAATGTACAGGAATTAGAGTTCAAAAATTCAGAAACTTTTGCCCACATCCCATATCCTCATTCAAAACCTATTTCCTTTTTTCATTTGAAACAGTCATTGACATAAACCTGTATTTCTTTAATTGAGGGTTACAGGAGAGTTTGAAGGGCTTGTGGAGAGAGGAACTTGGTGCTCCAGTCGGCTGTTCGGTAACACAACAGATGAGTTTGTGTTTGTGTTAAAGGTAACACAAGGCTGTTTGTTTGGTACGTACTCTTCTTTTTCACAAACCTACTATTGCTCCTCGGCCACCGGGCCTCTCCCTAAGTCCCTTCAACTCCATTTTTTTGACCCCACAACAACCCTCATTCTAAGGAATCCTGATTGTGAACAGTCACTCGTTGGCTCTGAGGTTTATGTGGCCTAGTAGATAGAACATGGGCCTGGGAGTCAGAAGGACCTGGGTTCTAATCCTGGTTTCGCCACTTGTCAGTTGAGTGATCTTGGGCAAATCACTTCACTTCTATGCCTCAGTTCCCTCATCTGTACACTGGGAATTAAGACTATAAACCCTGTGTGGGACAGGGACTGTGTCCAACCCAATTATCTTGTATCTATCCCAGCAATTAGAACAGTGCCTGGCACATAGCAAGCGCTTAACAGATGCCATTATTATTATTGAATTGGTTTTTCTCATGTTCCCAATTTCCATTTTTAAAGCTTTATGGACTAGTCAAAAGATGGAGACAATAACAAAAAAATACTCAAAATACTAAGACTACCTTCCATGTCCAAAAATTGGTTTTTCAGAGAGGAAGCTTGACGATAACATGTCTTTAATCGTTTATAATCTGACTCTTTTGAGGAACTGCCTCTCCTACCAAAGGGACCACACTGCAGGCATTATTGTAATATTAGGGTGTTGGAAAAAATTGTAATATATGTAAAAATATTAAAGCTATCTCTAGGAATCTTTAATTCAATTTGGTTAGTCTAAAGTGGATTCATTTTAACTATTTCCATTAGAAATTTATTTTAAGCATAATATGTAGCAGTCCTGACTAAGTTTAGCTTGCTGAAATAAAAATGTCGAAAGCCTATTCTGAAATCAGTAAAAACCAAATCAAATGTCAAAACATTTCTTCTCAAACAATGTTTTTCATTGATTGTTGATCATAGCCTAATAGCTACTGTTTTCAACCAACCTAGATATCGAGTGTTGTTTTAGCTGGTTGAAACACAGATTACAGGGGAAAGAGAAGTAGGGGCAGGGGAGATGACCACAGGCAGTACTACCTGGTTTCTTTTGCACAAATGAAAAGGAAGGGAAAACCAGGAGAAGCTACGTGCTTATTTTTAATCTGGCTTCTCTGCTCTGTACTCAGTGGTCAAATCAATCAGTGGTATGTTTTAAGCACTTACTATTTGGAGAACATTGTACTAAGTGCTTGGGAAAGTACAGTACAACAGAATTAGCAGACACATTCCCAGGCCATAACCTAAGTGTTACTTGCATTATAAAATAAAATGTGGAGTTAATACTCCTGTTCAATAAATGTCTGCTTCCTATTAACTCAAAATTTTACATTTTGGTGATGAGGCCTTGTATCTCTCTAAGTTTACAAGTTCTGAGTCAAAGATACAGTAATAACTTATGTATTGAGTAGCAATTTGTTCAAGACCCCAATGAACAGAGCAAGTAGTAATAACTGTTATATTTAAGTGCTTACTATGTGCCAAGCACTGTTCTAAGCAGTGGGGTAAATACAGGATAATCCGGTCCCACATGGGGCTCTCAGTCGGAGGGAGAATAAGTATTGAATCCCCATTTTTCAGATGAGGGAACTGAGGCACAGAGACATTAAGTGACTTGCCCAAGGGTCAGAGAGCTGGGATTAGAACCCAGGTGTTCTGACTCCCAGGCCCAGACGATGGCTTTTCTTAAATTTCACTGATAGAATGCCTTTTCACTTTGTTCTATATTATAAAATGTCATTTTGAGAACTTTTCCACAGTCTACAAGAATAATTATCAGACTATCAAAAAAAAAAATCAGACAGAGTTGAAGGATCTACAGCATGTTTGCTGGTCCTGCTGCTGGTCATAAATGCTCAAAAAAATAAGAGTCCAAGTGGTGACACTAGAATTTAGCACATGAGGATTAATTTTGTCTCTAAAATCAAAGAGATTGGATTAGAGTCAAGTGAATGCATTGTCCAGGTTAGGGATGGGTCTGGACTATACACGATCTCATTCTAGAGGTCCTGCCACTTTCTTTCAATCGTATTTATTCATTCATTCATTCAATAGTATTTATTGAGCGCTTACTATGTGCAGAGCACTGTACTAAGCGCTTGGGATGAACAAGTCGGCAACAGATAGAGACAGTCCCTGCCGTTTGACGGGCTTACAGTCTAATCGGGGGAGACGGACAGACAAGAACAATGGCACTAAACAGCGTCAAGGGGAAGAACATCTCGTAAAAACAATGGCAACTAAATAGAATCAAGGCGATGTACAATTCATTAACAAAATAAATAGGGTAACGGAAATATATACAGTTGAGCGGACGAGTACAGTGTTGTGGGGATGGGAAGGGAGAGGTGGAGGAGCAGAGGGAAAAGGGGAAAATGAGGCTTTAGCTGCGGAGAGGTAAAGGGGGATGGCAGAGGGAGTAGAGGGGGAAGAGGAGCTCAGTCTGGGAAGGCCTCTTGGAGGAGGTGATTTTTAAGTAGGGTTTTGAAGAGGGAAAGAGAATCAGTTTGGCGGAGGTGAGGAGGGAGGGCGTTCCAGGACCGCGGGAGGACGTGACCCAGGGGTCGACGGCGGGATAGGCGAGACCGAGGGACGGTGAGGAGGTGGGCGGCAGAGGAGCGGAGCGTGCGGGGTGGGCGGTAGAAAGAGAGAAGGGAGAAGAGGTAGGAAGGGGCAAGGTGATGGAGAGCCTTGAAGCCTAGAGTGAGGAGTTTTTGTTTGGAGCGGAGGTCGATAGGCAACCACTGGAGTTGTTTAAGAAGGGGAGTGACATGCCCAGATCGTTTCTGCAGGAAGATGAGCCGGGCAGCGGAGTGAAGAATAGACCGGAGCAGGGCGAGAGAAGAGGAAAGGAGGTCAGAGAGAAGGCTGACACAGTAGTCTAGCCGGGATTTACTGAGTACTTACTGTGTGCAAAGCCCTATACTAAGTGCTTGAGAGAGTACAATACAATAATAAACAGACACATTCCCTGCCCACAAGCTTTCTGTCTAGATGGGAAGGCAGATGTTAATGCAAAACTAATTACAGATATGTACATAAATACTGTGGGACTGGAAATGAGAGGGAATAAAGGGGCAAGTCAGGGTGATGCAGAGGGGAGTGGGAGAAGAGGAGAGGAGGGTTCTCTCCCAAAGGAGCCTCAACAGTCAGTTGATTGCAAACTCCTGGCATATGTGAACTAAGAGCCACAGGATTATCTGTTCAATAAAATCAGACCAAGAATCTCAAGAATGACACTTGGGGCTCTGTAATAAAGACAAGAAGCTTGGCCTAGGGGATAGAGCAGGGGCCTGGGAGTCTGAAGACTTGGGTTCTAATCCCAGCTCTGTTACTTATCTGCTGTATGACCTTAGGTAAGTCACTTGACTTTTCTGTGTCTGTTGCCTCATCTGTAAAATGGGGCTGAAAACTGTGAATCCCATGTGGGACAGGACTGTGTCCAACCTGATTAGTTTGTATCTACCCCAGCGCTTGGTACAGTGCCTGGCACGTAGTAAGCTCTTAACAAATGCCACTTTTTAAAAAATGCCATTATTAGCATACTCCATTAGACCTTTCCTAACGCATATCCTTCTTCCTACCCGTAGTTTATTTTAGTGCTTATCTCTCCTACTTGATTTTAAACTCTTTGTGGTCAAGAGATCATGTCTACTAAGTTGATTGTATTCTCTGAAGTGCTTGGTACATTAAGCACTAATATTGACTGATTTCAAAACTGTAGCTTATTTTAAAGAGAGCATCAAGTAACAAAGTCGATGATGATTATTATTATTAAGTGCCAACGAGTCGTTTCTGATTCATAGTGACTCCGTGGATATATTTTCTCCAGAATGTCCTGTCCTCTGCCATAATCTGCAACCTTTCTAATGGTTCTTCCGTTATCGTTGTTATGGTCTCTATCCATCTAGCTGCCGGTCTGCCTCTTTCATGTTTTCCCTGGACTTTTCCTAGCATCAGTGTCTTCTCCAGAGAATTAGTCCTCCTGATTATGCGTCCAAAATATACTAATCCAAGTCGAGTCATTTGGCCTTCCAAAGACCGCTTGTTTGAATTTGCTCCAAAATCCTTTTTTCCATTTTTCGGGCAGTCCATGGTATTTGCAGAAAAGTCTTCTCCAACACCACATTTCAAAAGAATCGATGTCCTTTCTATCCTGTTTTTTCACTGTCCAGCTTTGGGATCCATACATTGTCTCTGGAAACACTACAGAGTTGACAATTTGTATTTTTGTGGCAAGTGTTACATCAGGATATTTCATGACGTTTTCCAGACTCTTCATAGCAAGAGTTGATAATAATAATAATGTTGGTATTTAAGAGCTTACTATGTGCAAAGCACTGTTTTAAGCGCTGTGGGGGATACAAGGTGATCAGGTTGTCCCTGTGGGGCTCCCAGTCTTAATCCCCATTTTACAGATGAGGTAACTGAGGCACAGAGAAGTGAAGTGACTTGCCCAAAGTCACTTTATATTTATGTTTATATTTAGATTAAGCTCTCATCTGTCTCCACCTTATTTGCCCTTCTGCATCATATACCCTTAGCACTTTGATATTTCCCCATCTCCACTCCCTAGTCAATCAATCCATGGTACTTATTGAGCGCTTACTGCGTGTGGAGCACCGGACTCATTTACCATTGTTATAATCTGTTGCTTCCCCTCTCTGCAATTTATTGTTTGTATCCCCCACTAGATTATAAATTCCTTCTGGGCCAGGAAAAGCTCGGGTCTATCAACTTCATTGTATTCTCCTAAGCACTTAGTCGCTGCTCTGCATACAGTTCTCAATAAATACCACTGATATTTTTAAAGGTTAAGTATTAGCTAACAAAACTTTTATAACAAAAATCGACCTAGTGATAGCCCCTATAACGCTTGATTTTTAAGGATGTTTTGCCCGTGTTTCTATTTCCAAAGTAAATCTTGGAAAATTAAAGTGGCCTAAGCAGTGTGGCTCAGTGGAAAGAGCACGGGCTTGGGAGTCAGAGGTCATGAGTTTGAATGCCGGCTCTGCCACTTGTCAGCTGTGTGACTATGGGCAAGTCACTTAACTTCTCTGTGCCTCAGTGACCTCATCTGTAAAATGGGGATTAACTGTGAGCCTCACGTGGGACAACCTGATTACCTTGTATCTCCCCCAGTGCTTAGAACAGTGCTCAGCACATAGTAAGCGCTGAACAAATACCAACATTATTATTGCCAACCGCTTCTTTGTCTGGGCTTTTCTTAGGGGAGGTTATTGAGAATTTCTTCGGATAGTAAACTGCAAATTCTTGATTTCCGTGAACCTTTTTAGCTGAGTGGAATGGGAACCGTTGATTTTGGTGATCGTCCATCGTTATGCTGCAAGTTTAAGGGTTGGGTTTAAGGGGCCCGTGTTTATTTGAATAGCATCAGTCTTTGCTATTGGCCACTAGGTGGCGATCGTGTACGCTTGATTGGAATCGTGTGCGCTTGTTGAGCTCTTACTGTGTGCAGAGCACTGTACTCTTCGCTTGGGAGAGTAAAATATATCAATAAACAGACCCATTCCCTGCCCACAGTCAGCTTATAGTCTAGAGAAGACCATCAGTTTAGTCTTAGTGTAATTTTGCTTGGGGATATTTTCCCTCTTTTGCTCTTTTGATGTTCGAAGCCAGGAAGGAGTATAATTGATCTGTTGTGGCCACCGATTTTTTTTCCCCCCTCCTTCCTTTGCTTAGCAAAAGTCCTAAATTTTAAAACTGGGAAAAAAGTTAATGGATCTTTCTAAATCAAGTGATATTAATGGCCTCTCAAAAAATACTTTGAAAATTCTATTAAACATGTTTTAATCTGTCGCCTGATTTCAATGGGGGAAAGAATGTCAAAATCCTGAATCTTCAAAAAATCATTGGTATTTATTGAGTGCTTACTGTGTGTGAAACACTCTACTAAGTGCTTGGAAATACAAAATGAAGTTTGGTTGGTAGACACAATTCCTGCATATAAGGAGTCTATAAGGGAGACAGATATTAAAATAAATTTCAGATTAGGAGAAATAGTAGAGTATGGTGTAGTGGATAGAGTCTGGGCCTGGGAGTCAGAAGATCACAGGTTCTAATTCCAGCTCTGCCACTTGTCTGCTGTGACCTTGGGCAAGTCACTTAGCTTATCTGGGCCTCAGTTCCCTTATCTGTAAAATGGGAATTGAGACTGTGAACCCGTTGTGGACAGAGATTGTCTCTATTTGTTGCTGAATTGTACTTACCGAGCACTTAGTACAGTGCTCTGCACACAGTAAGTGTTCAATAAATACGATTGAATGAATGAATGAATGAATGAATGAATGTGGGACAGGGACTGCATCGTACCAGATTTATTTGTGACCACCCCATCACTTAGAACAGTTCCTGGCATATGGTTAGCGCTTAACAAATACCACAGTTATTATTATTTTTAGATGTAAGTGCTATGGAGCTGTGGTGACTATCAAAGTGCTTGAGGGGTACAGAGCCAAGAGCATAAGTGACACAGAGAGGAGGGTGGGTAGAGAAGCAGCGTGGTTCAGTGGAAAGAGCACAGGCTTGGGAGTCAGAGGTCATGAGTTCGAATCCTGGCTCTGCCACTTGTCAGCTGTGTGACTGTGGGCAAGTCACTTAATTTCTCTGTACCTCAGTTACCTCATCTGTAAAATGGGGATTAACTATGAGCCTCACGTGGGGCAACCTGATTACCCTGTATCTACCCCAGCGCTTAGAACAGTGCTCGGCACATAGTAAGCGCTTAACAAATACCAACATTATTATTATTATTAGGGGAAATGAAGGCTTAATCAGGGAAGGCCTCTTGGAGGAGATGTGATTTTAGGAGGATTTTGAAGGTGGGGAGAGTGATAGACTGTTGGATGTAAAGGGGGAAGGAGTTCCAGATAAGAGGCAGGATGTAGGCAAGAAGTCAGAAGGGTGATAATAATAATAATGGTATTTGTTATGGGCTTACTATGTGCCAAGCACTGTTCTAAGTGCTGAGGGGGTGGATACAAGGTAATCAGCTTGTCCCACATGGGGCTCTCAGTCTTAGTCCTCATTTTATAGATGAGGTAACTGAGGCACAGAGAAGTGAAGTGACTTGCCCAAAGTCACACAGCTGACAAGGGGCATAGCTGGGATTAGAACCCATGACCTCTGACTCCCAAGCCCTTGCTCTTTGCACTGAGCCACGCTGCTTCTTAAGCCCGTCAAATGGCAGGGACTGTCTCTATCTGTTGTCGACTTGTTCATTCCAAGCGCTTAGTACAATGCTCTGCACATAGTAAGCGCTCAATAAATACTATTGAATGAACAAGCTTGAGCTACAGAGAGTAAGTTGATGTTAGTAGGTTGGGTAGTAATAGGAGATTGAAGAAAGATGGGAACTGGGTAGAGCTGATTGAGTGTCTTAAAGCCAGTCAATCAATTAATCAATGTTATTTACTGTGTGCAGAGGATTATACTAGATGCTTGGGAGAGAACAATATAGCATTGTTGGAAGACAAATTCCCTACCCACAAGGAGCTTACAGTCTAGAGGGGGAGATGGACATTAAAACAAATTATGGATAAGCATATAAGTGCTGTGTGGCTTAGGATGGGGTGAATATCAAATGCTTAAAGGATTCAAATCCACGTGCATAGGCGATGCAGAAGATAGAGGTAGCAGGGGAAATGAGGGTGCTAAAATTTTGGAGGAGATATGATTTCAGTAGGGGTTTGAAGATGGGTAGTGTGAAGGTCTTTGGTATATGAAGAGAGAGGAAGCTTCAGGCCAGAGGCAGGACAAGGGCAAGAGGTCAGTAATGACATAGACAAGATTGAGGTACAGCGAGTAGGTTGGCATTGGAGGAGCAAAGTGTGCAGGCTGGGTTGTAGCAGGAAAACAAGTTTTGGTAAGAGAGGGTAACTGAGTGCTTTAAAGCCGATGGTAAAGAGCTTTTGTTTGATGCAGTTGAGAATAAGCAACCACTGGAGGTTCTTGAGAAATGGGGAGATGTGAGCTGAACTTTTAAGAAAATGTGAGCAGTAGAGTGAAGTATGGACTGGAGAAGGAAGAGACAGGAGATGGAATTCAACCGGTAGGCTGATGCAGTAATCAAGGAGGGTTAGGATAAGTGCTTGGATTTACAGTAGCAGTTTGGGTGGAAAGGAATAACTCTTACATTGTACTTTCCTAAGTGCTTAATACAGTGCTTTTCACACAGAAAGCACTGAATAAATTTGATTGATTGAAAGAGCAGATTTTAGTGAGTGTGCAGGTAGAACCGACAGGATTTGGTGACAGACTGGAATGGGTTAAATGAAAGTGATGAGTTGAGGATAATGCCAAAGTTATGGACTTATGAGATAGGGAGGACAAGTGCTGTTGCCTACAGGGATGGGAAAGGCAGCGGGAAGGCAGAGTTTGGATGGGAAGGTGAGTTCTGTTTTGGACATGTTTAGTTTGAGGTATTGGTGGGACAGCCGGATGGCAATTTCTTGCAAGCATGAGGAGATCTGAGACTGCAGAGAAAGAAAGAGGTCAAGACTGGAGAGGTAACTTTGGAAATCATCCATGTAGAGATGTTAGTTGAAACCATTGGAGTGAATGACTTCTCCAAGGGAATGGATGTGGGTGGAGAATAATGGGGAACTCCCACAGTTAGAGGGTGGGAGGCAGAGGAGCCCGTGAAAGGGACTGAGAATGAGCCGGGAGAAAGGTATGAAGAGAACAAGGAGAGGACACTGCTAGTGAAACCAAGGCTAGAAAATGATTCCAGGAGAAAGGAGTGGTCCACAATGTTGAAGGCAGCTGAGAGGTCAAGGAGGATTAGGATGGAGAAAAGGCTGTTGGATTTGGCAAGAAGGTCACTGGTGACTGAATTTCCATCAAAGGGGGCGGAAGCCAGGTTGGAGGGAGTCAAGGGGAGAATTGGAGGAGAGGAAGTGGAAGCAGCTGGTGTCAAGGAGTTGAAGAAGAATGGCTGGAGGGAGATGGGGTGATAATTGGAGGGAGGCTTGGGGACAGGGGAAGATTTTTTTAAGATGGAGAATTCATGGGCACGTTTGAAAGCAATCGGGAAGAAACTTGGGAAGTGAATAGTTGAAGATGGCAGTCAGGGAGAGAAGAAGGGAGAAGTTAAATGTTTGAATAAGGTCCATAGGGAAAGAATCAAATGTGTAGGGGGGGTAGATGATAAGAAAAGGTAGGAGATCTTTTGAGATGCCTCTAGGAAAGATGGGAGAGTTCGAAGAGGGGGGCAGGAGGAGGGAGGAACCATAGAGAGGCAGGGGGGATTTTAGGGAGATTGTGCCTGATGGTTTCAATTTTGTCTACAAAGTATGTGGCTAAGTCATTAGGGGAAAAGAGATGACAAGGGACAGGTGATTTGAGAAAGGAGTTAAATGTCTGAGCCAGCTGACATGGGTATGGGAGTCACGAGAAGCAGCATGGCTCAGTGAAAGAGCCCGGGCTTGGGAGTCAGAGGTCATGGGTTTAAATCCCGGCTCAGCCGCTTGTCAGCTGTGTGACTTTGGGCAAGTCACTTAACTTCTCTGTGCCTCAGTTACCTCATCTGTAAAATGGAGATTAGGACTGTGAGCCCCACGTGGGACAAACTGATCACCTTGTATCCCCCCCCCCAGCGCTTAGAACAGTGCTTTGCACATAGTAAGTGCTTAACAAATGCCATCATTATTATTATATGATACCCTTATATCTGACTTCTGAGAAATAACGTTATCGGGTGGAGGAGAGGGAAGAAGCTAAAGGAGGTGAGGATGAAGTTGAGATGGATGAGGTCTGATGTCTACCAACAGTCCCACAGCTTGAGCAAAGGGGGGGAGGAAGTGTTCTGAGGAGGTGATCCAGCATTGTGGATTTGTGGCACGAGGTTGGCGAAGGGACAGGAGAGTGAAGGATTTTAGTTCAGAGAGGGTGGTGTTGAGGGTGTCAATCTGTGCATCAGGAGAAGGTAGTTTGGGTAAGAAGATCAAATGGGGTGTAAAACTTTAGAAAAGTTAGAAGATGAGAGTTCACTGTTGGGGAACAGACAGATTTCGGAGAGTGGGTGCGTAGAAGAGAAGCTGATGGTAAGGAATCTCTGGAGTGGAAAGGGCAGAATCTTGCACAATGATCACGTAAGCATCCTTCCAGCATTGCACAATACTGAGGTATCTTGCAAAATGTGATTTCACTGATGAAGACAGGATCTTCTAGTGGGGTTTCAGTAGGCGATTTTGTCTAATTGCCTATCCATCTAAAAGTTCTTGTGGGAGTGCCAAAAGAATGTTTACTTTTACAGTCATCTAGGCTGTAAAATCCTTCTTCAGATTGTAAATTAGACTGTAGTCTCCCACCCCCTTCTGCATCACCTTTATACTTGGATTCGTACCCTTCATCCACCCTTCCCTCAGCCCTACTGCACTTATTGATATCCATAATTTATTTATATTAATGTCTGTCTCCCCCGCTAGATTGTAAGCTCATCGTGGGCAGGGAATGTGTCTCCGAACTGTTATACTGTGCTCTGCACACACTAAGTGTTCAGTAAATATGATTGATTGATTAAGCTCCTTCTAGGCAGGGAATGGGTCTACCTACTCTGTTTTATTGTACTCTCCCAAGTGCTTAGAACAGTGTTCTGTGCACCGGAAGCACTCAATAAATGCCTTTGATTGATTTTTTTCAAATCTTCTTTTCAGTCCACTTAGGTCAACCCAAGGGGTTATTGATAGGATTTAAAACAGTGCTTGGCACATAGTAAGCGCTTAAATACCATCATTATTATTATAATTATTAAACAGTCAAGTAGGACCTATTTTGTAGAGAGTACCTACCTTTGGGATCTTCCTTCTCTCTCTTTTTAATCTTTTTTTAAATGGTATTTGTTAAGCGCTTACTATATGCCAGGTACTATACTAAGAACTGGGGTAGGTACAAATAATCTGGTTGGTTTCAGTCCATGTCCCACATGGGGCTCACAGTCTTAATATCCATTTTACAGATGAGGTAACTGAGGCACAGAGAAGTCAAGTGATTCACCCAAGGTCACACAGCAGACAAGTGGCAGAGCTGGTATTAGAACCCAGGGTCTCTGACTCCCAGGCCTGCAGTCTATCCACTAGGCCAAGCTTCTTCTCTTTATTACAGAGCCTAGAGTATCATTCTTGAAAATGAGAACCTTGGTCTGATTTTATTAAACAGATCATCCTATGGCTCTTAGTTCACATATCCAAGGAGTTGGCTAGATTTTGTTTGTTTGGTTCAGTCACCTCATAATGATCCAGGGTAAAGGAGAAGAGGAAAATAATTTATTATTATTATTATTAAGTGCCATTGAATCATTTCTGATTCATAGCGACTCCATGGATACACTTTCTCCAGAACGTCCTGTCCTCTGCCATAATCCGCAACCTTTCTTCTATTATCGTTGTTATGGTCTCTATCCATCTAGCCACCGGTCTGCCTCTTCCACGTTTTCTCCGGACTTTTCCTAGCATTATTGTCTTCTCCAGAGAATTAGTCCTCCTGATTATGTGTCCAAAAGATACTAATCTAAATCGAGTCATTTGGCCTGCCAAAGACCACTTTGGTCGAATTTGCTCTAAAATCTATTTGTCTGTCTTTCGGGCAGTCCATGATATTCGCAGAAGCCTTCTCCAACACCACATTTCAAAAGAATCGATGTTCTTTCTATCCTGTTTTTTCACTGTCCAGTTTTTGGATCCATACATTGTCCCTGGAAACACCATAGAGTTGACAATTTGTCTTTTTGTGGCAATAGTTACGTGAGTTTATACAAACCAGTAATCCCAGACCTTTCTGGATACTAGAGAGAGAAATAGTCCTAAAGCAATAGAACCTAGAGAGCCCCTTTTATGGAATGAGACTTGCGTATGAGAGGTTTGAGGGAAGGTAGGCTAGGTGAGTCTAAAAATTAACTGTGTATATTAGATATATACTAGAGTCCCTGGGTATGTACACCCAGTTCTCCATAACATGTAGACTGTGTTCTTGTGAAGCCCAAAATTCAGAAAAATTTGAGCCTAAGCATTTGCTTGGTCTGACATTGTGCCACACTGTAGTTGTAATAATGAGTGGTGTTGTTTCTTTATGCACTTACCATGTGCCAACCACTACTAAATGCGGAGATAGATACAAGATAGGTACGTCGGACACAGTCTCCATCCCAGTGGGGCTCACAGTCTAAGTAGGAGTGAGTACGATTTAATCCCCAAATTACGACGGAGGTAACTGAGGCACAGAAGTTAAGTGGCTTGCCCAAGGTGTCACAGAGGCAAATGGCAGAGACAGGATCAGTACCCAGTGCTCTGACTCCTAGGCTCATGCTCTTTCCACTAGGCCATGCTACTTCCTGTATCCAAACAGGTTCATATCCTGTTGCTGGATAAATATTCCCTAATTCCCTAATAAAATTCTAACCAAAGTGCACAGTGAAAGCACATGCTGTGACAGAACTAAGTGTATTTTAAATAAATCTAAAATCCTGCAGACAAGATAGAGACGTGAGCACAAATTCCTTCGTCCTTTTTTTAATGGTATTTAAGTGCTTACTTCGTGTCAAACACTTTCTCCCCTCCTTGTCCACCTCATGTCTGCTTCCCCTGCTTCCCTTAAAAATGTTCCCTTCAATCAATAAATATTAAATTGATCTATTCATAGACTATTTACCTAGAATATTGTCATTCTACCCTCTGTGTTCAAATAGTGAAGCAATGCATCAGGAAATTGCATTACAGCTGAAGAATGATTTAACGCAGACTAATTTTGTCCGATTGTCTTAATATAGTCAGGTATTTTTAGCCTGAAAAGGATATGCTGCTCATTACTCACATTGTAACTATTTCTGGAAAGCCGGAATGAAGAAATTGGAAATGAAATTTGTCCCATGGAAGGTTACGGGTCATTTGATTTTTATTAGTTACGTATATGATTTACAAGAATGGAAGAAAATGCCCAGATATTGGTGTCATTTTATGTTGTGGAATTATTTGTCACTATCCTGTGACAAATCCTGTGCCTATTCTGTCCTTAAGCAATTGAAAAATAATAAGCGTGAATCTTGATTTTGTATCCATATCTTCTGAGGACTACAGCAATGCCCCTCCAGAAATCAGTAAGGGGAGGTTACCCTGCCTTGACTAGAATTGTCCCTTTGTATGAAGACAATGCTGCTGACACTGAGATCATAATCCATAAAAGAATGTTTTTGAGAAAAAAAATCTTGTACGTTTTATCTGTGAAAATACTGTAATGCAACATGTTTTATCTCTTTGCCATTTCAATGAGCATTACTCAGGCATCAGGGGTTAAGAAGGGAATGAATGGTTTGTTCACTAGTAAGACACGCAAAGGAGTTTTTGCAGTTATAAAACAAAATTCTTCTTCCCATCCAAACCTTGTCTTTCCCCTGACTTTCCTATCGCTGTAGACATCACAGCCATCCTCCCTGCCCAGCAAGATCGTGACCTTGGCATTATCCTTGACTTATCTCTGTCATTTAAACCACACACTCAGCATCAGGAAATCCCACCCATTCTACCTTCATAACATATATACAATTGGCCCTTTCCTCTCCATCCAAACTTTTCCCATGCTTATTGAAACGCTTCAATCAGTGGCATTTATTGAGCCTTATTGGGTACAGAGCACTGTACTAAGCACTTGGGAGAGTGCAATACGACAGAGTTGGTTGATGTGGTCCTTGCCCATGAAGAGCTTGCAGTGTAGAGGGGAAGACGGATATTTAAATAAATTATAGGTAAGTGCTATGGAACTGAAGTGAGGTGGATATCAAGTGCTTTGAGGGTACGGATCCAAGTACATATGCAATAGAGCAGGGAGAGGGAGTAGCAGAAATGAGGGCTTAGTCGGGGAAGGCCTCTTGGAGGAGATCTGATTTTTATAAAGCCTTTGAAGGTGGGGAGAGGGGTAGTTTGTCATATGTAGAGGGGGAGGGAATTCCAGGCCAGAGGAAAGATGTGGACAAGGGGTAGATGGCAGGATAGACAAGATTAAAGGGCAGTGAGTAGGTGGGCGTTAAAAGAGCCAAGTGAGCAGGCTGGTTTGTAGAAAGAGGTCGGGGGCAAAGTAGGATGCAGGGAGCCGACTGCATCAGCCTTGCTGACCTCCCGACCTCCTGTCTCTCCCTTCTCCAGTCCTTCATCCTATGTCTGGATCATTTCTCTCAAAAACTGATCTTCTAGAGCGTAAGCTCTTTGCAGGCAGGGAAAGCGTTTACCAACTCCATTGTATTGTACTCTCCCAAGTGCTTAATTCAGTCCTCTGCATGCAGCACTCAATAAATAGCACTGATTCATCAGTCCTGATCTCCCCACTTCTCAGAAACCCCTAGTAGTTGCTCATCCATCTGCGCATCAAACAGAAACTCATTATCATCAGCTTTAAAACACTCAATTAGCTCTCTCAACCCTTGCCTCACTGAACTCTTACTACAACCCAATCAATCAGAGCAGTCATTCAATCGCATTTGTTTCAGAGAACTGTACTAAGTACTTGGGAGAGCACAGCAGAGTTGGTAGATGTGTTTTCTGCCCCTAAGGTGCTTACAGTCTAAAGAGATACCGGATCTGCTGCCACTTCTCTCCCCTAATACCAACCTACTCTCTGTACCTTGATTTCTTCTATCCCATCCCTGACCTCTTGCCCACTCTCTCCCTCTGGCCTGGAACACCCTCCCCCTTCGTATCTGACCACCACTCTCCCCACCTTCAAAACCTAAAGTCACACCTCCTTCAAGAGGACTTCCCCAACTAATAATAATGTTGGTATTTGTTAAGCGCTTACTATGTGCAGAGCACTGTTCTAAGTGCTGGGGTAGACACAGGGGAATCGGGTGGTCCCACGTGGGGCTCCCAGTCTTAGTCCCCATTTTACAGATGAGGTAACTGAGGCGCAGAGAAGTTAAGTGACTTGCCCACAGTCACACAGCTGACAAGTGGCAGATCCGGAATTCGAACCCATGACCTCTCACTCCAAAGCCCGTGCTTTTTCCACTAAGCCCTCATTTCCCTTTCTCTCCCCTTTAAAGCAGTCAATCCCTTGCCCCCTCCTACCTCACCTCGCTATTCTACTACAACCCACCCCACATACTTCACTCCTCTAGTGCTAACCTTCTCACACTACCTTGATTTTGTCCACCTCGCTGCAGATCCCCAGTCCACATCCCCTAGCCTTCTGGCCTGGAATACCCTTTCTCATATCCTACAGAAAATTACTCTCCCCCTCCTTCAAAGCTTAATTGAAGGCACATCTCCTCCAAAAGGCCCTCCCTGACCTGGCTTACCCTCTTTTCCTTTTTTCAGCTTCCTTCTGCATCACCCTGACTTTCTCCTTTTATTCGTCCCCGTCCTCCCTGCCCATAGCACCTATGTACATATCTGTAATTTATGTACATTAATATGTCTCCCCATCTAGACTAAGCTCATGGTGGGTAGGGAATGTTTCTGTTTATTGTTATATTGTACTCTTCCAAGCACTTAGCACAGTGTCCTGCACATAGTAAATGCTCAATAAATGCAACTGAATGAATGAACTATGCACCTGGCTGTATAACCCTTTAGCAATTTGATACTCACTCCAACCACACAGCACTTATGTCCATATCCTTATACTCTACTATTTCCCCTATCAATAATTTAACATCCATCTCCCCTATAATAAGCTCCTTGTGGGTAGAGATTGTGTATTCCAACTCTATTTTATTGAACCTTCCCTATCAATCTATAAATGGTACTTGAGTGCTTACTGTGTGCAGAGCATTGTTCTAAACTGCTTGGGAAAGTACAACATAATAGTGTTGGTAGACATGATCCCTGTCCTAGAGGAGCCAAGCAGTTAGTACAGTGCTCGGCACGCAGCGCTCAATAAATAACATTGCTTGATTGACAGTGGTGATGGGTTTACATTGAGTCATCCATACTCTCTCACCCAGTTTCCTCATTTTCCAGTAATTGTCACTGTGAGATGGTTGATGGGGGGACAAACGCAATCTGACAAAAGAATATGTCTGGGTTCTCAACAGTAGCACTCACCTCCATGTCCTTAGAAACAACCCTACATTGAGTATGACACAGAGAGTGACTTGATGGGGATTGTAGGGCGAAGGAGGCTGGAGTGTTTTTCCCACTTCCTTGCCAAAACTAGAGGAAAAGCAAAATCAAGAACCTAAAACAATCATCAGCAACAAAATTCACAGTTGATCCGGGTCCATCTTAGATGGACTGGAGCTGGAAATTGGCAGGAACAGCAGAGCTGGGCAAGAGGGGTTAGCGTCAGGGCAGAGCCCAGTCACCCAACAGCTAATTCTACCTCTGGGCAGATTGGGAAAGTTTGAACCCAATAACTGTATGATTGCAAAACCATCCAGTGACAGCCATCCCTCTAGTGAAGAAAGACCTTGTCAGAGTGCCTGGCACGTAATAAATGCTAAACAAATACCACTTTTTTAAAAAAAGGTACAACTAATACTCATGTCTGTGACCCTTCGTCAGATGACTAGTACTGCCCAGTCATGTTCTATTCATTCATTCATTCAATCATATTCATTGAGGGCTTACTGTATGCAGAGCACTGTACTAAGCACTTGGGAGTGTACAATACAACAAATAAACAGATACATTCCCTGCCCACAATGAGCTTACAGTCTAGAAGTGGGGAGACATATGAATACAAATAAATACAATTACAGCTATGTACATAAGTGCTGTGGGGCTGGGAGGCAGAAAGAGCAAAGGGAACAAGTGAGGGTGACACAGAGGGGAGTGGGAGATGAGGGAAGGTGGAGCTTAGTCTGGGAAGGCTTCTTGGAGGAGATGTGCCTTCAATAAGGCTTTGAAGTGGGCAAGAGTAATGGTCTGTCGGATTTGAGGAGGGAGGGCGTTCCAGGCCAGAGGCAGGACGTGGGTGAGGGGTCGGCGGCGAGATGGAGGCACAGCGAGAAGGTTAGCACTAGAGGAGTGGAGTGTGCAGGCTGGGTTGTAGAAGGAGAGCAGTGAGGTGAGGTAGGACGGGGCAAGGTGAGGGAGTACTTTAAAGCCAATGCTGAGGAGTTTTTGTTCGATGTGGAGGTGGATGGGCAACCACTGGAGTGTTTTGAGGGGCAGGGTGACATGTCCTGAATGTTTTTGTAGAAAATTGATCCGGCAGCAGAGTGAAGTACAGACTGGAATAGGGAGGGACAGGAGGCTGGGAGGTCAGCAAGAAGGCTGGTGCAGTAATCCAGGTGGGATAGGATGAGTGATTATATTAACATGGTAGCAGGTTGGATGGAGAGGAAAGGGTGGATTTTAGCTATGCTGTGAAGGTGGGACTGACAGGATTTAGTGATGGATTGAATTTACGAGTTGAGTGACAGGAGTCAAGAATACCACCAGGTTGCAGGCTTGTGAGACAGGAAGGATGATGGTGCTGTCTACAGTGATGGGAAAGTCAGAGTGAGGACAGGGTTTGGGTGGGAAGAGAAGAACTAGATTCCAGCTGCAGCTATCTGCTGTGTGACACCAACCCAGGGCAGTGACTATAAAAATCACATGACTCTATTCAGGCCATATCCATTTGTTACCTATATGTCAATTTATTTATTTATTTATATTTATGTCTTTCTCCCCCTCTAGACTGTAAGCTCATTGTGGGCAGGAAATGTGTCTGTTATATTGTACTCTACCTAGTGCTTAGTAAAGTGCTGTGAATACAGCAAGCACTCAATAAATACAATTGACTGGCTGACTGGCCGACTCCATTCATAAAGGGCCTAAAAGGGAAGGGATACTCGAAAGCTTGTTGTGGGCAGGAAATGTGTCTGTTATTGGTTATATCGAACTCTCCCAGGTGCTTAGAACAGTGCTTTGCACACAGTAAGTGGTCAGTAAATATGAATGAATGAATGAGTCAGATTTAAAAAAAGTTACACTTAAATTCTGCATTCCACTGGCCATTAAGCCAAGAGCAGTTGAGCCATAGAGAAGGCCGAAGCTTCTCTATCAGAGAGAGTCAAGATGGCAAAAGAGAAAATTATTATTATTATTATTGTATTTGTTAAGCACTTACTATGTGCCAAGCACTCTTCTAAGCTCTGGGGTAGATACAAGGATCAAGTTGTACCACCTGGGGCTCACAGTCTCAATCTCCATTTTACAGATGAGGTAATTGTAATTATTATTGTTATTATTATGGTATTTGTTAAGTACTTACTAGGTGCCAAGCACTGTTCTAAGCGCTGGGGTAGAAAATGGCACCAGGTCCTGCAAACACTAAATGTAACAGCACAAGGAAGAGGGTAGCCTTCACATGTGCACAATGGGGTCAGAACGGCGGGCCCAGCATTGGCCCTTTCGGCCACACGCTTGCTCATCAAGCAGTGGTATTTATCGAAGGCTTAATATGTGCAGAGCGCAGAAGCAGCATGATGGAGTGGATAGAGCACAGACCTGAGAGTCAGAAGTTCAGAGGCTCTAATCCTGGTACCACCACTTGTCTGCTGAGTGATCTTGGGCAAATCACTTCACTTCTCTGTGCCTCAGTTACCTCCTCTGTAAAATGGGAATTGAGAATGTGAACCCCACGTGGGACAGGGACTGTGTCCAACCTGATTTGCTTGTATTCTTTCAATTGTATTTATTGATCATTTACTGTGTGCAGAGCACTCTACTAAGCACTTGGGAGAGTACCGTATAACAAGAAACAGACATACTCCCTGTCCACAATGAACTTACAGTCTAGAGGGGCAGACAGACATTAATATAAATAAATTACAGATATGCACATAATAATGATAATAATAATGTTGGTATTTAAGCGCTTACTATGTGCAGAGCACTTTTCTAAGCTCTGGGGTAGATACAGGGTAATCAGGTTGTCCCACGTGAAGCTCACAGTCTTAATCCCCATTTTACAGATGAGGTAACTGAGGCACAGAGAAGCTAAGTGACTTGCCCACAGTCACACAGCTGACAAGTGGCAGAGCCGGGAATCGAACCCATGACCTCTGACTCTGAAGCCCAGGCTCTTTCCACTGAGCCACGCTGGGGGATTCTCTCTTAGCTACAAAAAGAAGCCCAGAGGGTTACAGAACCATGATGGGAAAAGGTCAGGAAACAGGGGGGCCAGGAGTGGGGAGAAGAGCAGAGAAGGAGAGAGTTGAGCAGGTTTGGAGGATCCCCGGAAGTCAAAAAGATGCCAGACAAGGGTCAGGGAATAAAATGAAAGGACACAGGGCCAAAGGTGAAAAGTTAGGAGGCTGTTGGGATGGGAGGTGAGGAGGGAGTGACATAAGGGTAGAGAAGCAGTGTGGCTTAGTGGATAGAAGAACACGGGCCTGTATTCACCCCTGTGCTTAGTACAGTGACTGGCATATAGTAAGTGCTTAACAAATACCCCCATTATTATTATTATTACTGTTCTCATAGCTGTCTACTCAGTTTGCTCCTTTAATGCTCACCTCCTCACTGTACCTTGATCCCATCAATCTTGCCGCAGGTCTCACCCATGTTCATTCAGTCGCATTTATTGAGCACTTACTGTGTGCAGAGCACTGTAATTGGGAGAGTACAATATAATAAGACACATTCCCTGCCCACAATGAGCTTACAGTCTAGAGACAGACATTAATATAAATAAATAAATTACAGGCTTCTGGCCTGGAGCATCCTCCCTTCTAACAGGAGAAGCCGCGTGGCTCACTGGAAAGAGCTCAGACTTGGAAGTCAGAGGTCATGGCTTCTAATTCCGGCTCTGCCGCTTGTCAGCTATGTGACTTTGGGCAAGTCGCTTAACTTCTCTGGGCCTCAGTTACCTCATCTGTAAAGTGGGGATTAAAACTGTGAGCCCCACATGGGACAACCTGATCACCTTATATCCCTCCAGCGCTTAGAACAGTGCTTTGCACATAGTAAGAGCTTAACAAGTACCACCATTATTATTATTAACAGACAGATAATGACTCCTTCTTCAAAGTCTTATTAAAGGTACATCTCCAAGAGGCCTTTCCTGACTAAGCCCCTTTCCCCTTCCCTGACTTGCTCCCTTCATTCATCCCCACTCCCAGCCCCACAGCACTTATGTACATATTTATTTATATCAGTGTCTCCCCCTTCACCAGACTGTAAGCTCGTTGTGAGCAGGGAATTTGTCTGTTATAATAATAATAATTGTGGTATTTGTTAAGTGCTTACTGTGTGCCAGGCACTGTAATGAACGCTGGAGTAGATACAAGCAAATCAGGTCGGACAGAATCCCAGTCCCACGTGGGGCTCACAGTCTTAATCTCCATTTTACAGATGAGAAACTTGAGGCCTAGAGAAGTGAAGTGGCGGAGCCAGAATTCAAACCCAGGTCCTTCTGGCTCTCGAGCCCATGATCTACCCACTAGACCACACTGCTTGTGGGCCTGGTCGGTGGCCCCCCATTGCAGCTGACCCATGCTATTTGGACAGCCTGCCCTGCACCATTCAGACGAGGAGAGACCAAGCTTCCATCCCACCCCTGGAGGGAGCGCCTGCCCTTTCGCCCAGGGGAATCCACACCCACCCCGGAGGCTTACACAGGCTTGGGTCTAATCTCAATTCTGCCACTTGCCTGCTGTGTGACCTTGAGCAAGTGACTTGACTTCTCTGGGCCTCATTTTCCTCATCTCTTAAATGGGGATTAAATACTAGTTCTCCCTTCCACTTAGATTGTGAGCTCCATGTGGTACAGGGCCTGTTTCAGATCTGCGTGTGTGCTATCTACCCCAGTGGTATTTGTTAAGGGCTTATCAGGATTATTATTATTATTAGAGTAGCAGTGTGGCTTAGTGGAAAGAGCACAGCCTTGGGAGTTAGAGGACGTGGGTTCTAATCCTGGCTCTGCTACTTGTCTGCTATGTGACCTTGGGCAAGCCATTTAACTTCTCTGTGTCTCAGTTACCTCATCTGTAAAAATGGGGATTAAGCCTGTGAGCCCCACGTGGGCCAACCTGATTACCTTGAATCTACCCTGGTGCTTAGAGCAGTGCTTGGCACATAGTAAGCACTTAACAAATACCATAATAATAATTATTATTATTATTAGAAGTTCGGGGCTATGGGCAAGAGCAGAAAAAGGGGCAAGAGCATGTCTTAGATGCCCACCTCACAGCCTCAGGAAGCCCCCACCCCCACACTCTCTTCTCCTCCCCACACGTCTTTCCCTGCCCAATCTTGCTGGAGCAAAACAGCCGAAGCCTATTTCTGGCCAGACGGTGGGCCAAGGTGGTGTCATGCTCCTCTGTGGGGCGAGCGGCCTCCACCTGCCCCAGAGGCTTTGCTGCAGCACGATTTGCGGAGGATGAAGCGTTCTCTATAAGACAAGGCTGGGGCTGAGCTGCCCCTGCCTGTACCCAACCACTTCAGCCCTGCCCTCTCGTGTTCCTGGGGCAATCTGTAATTTTATTTATTTCTATTAATGTCTGCTCTCCCTCTTGACCTGTGTCTGGCACATAGTAAGCGCTTAACGAATACATCATTATTAGACCCTACTAATAATGCAGGCAGGGAATGTGTCTGTTATCTTGTTTATTGTATTCTCCTAAGTGCTTAGTGATCTTCATAAAGTAAGCACTCAGTAAATATGATGGACTGACAGAGAAGGGAGAGGAGTGGTGGCAGACCACCAGGTCTGCAGTGTGACATAATGATGTCACATGGGGACTCAATAAAACTGACTGGTCCTGGGCCCCCAGGGCCGGGTGCATGGTTTTTAATACAGCCCAGCGCTCCTCTGCCGCCCACCTCCTCACCGTCCCTCGGTCTCGCCTATCCCGCCGTCGACCCCTGGGTCACGTCCTCCCGCGGTCCTGGGATGCCCTCCCTCCTCACCTCCGCCAAACTGATTCTCTTTCCCTCTTCAAAACCCTACTTAAAACTCACCTCCTCCAAGAGGCGTTCCCAGACTGAGCTCCTCTTCTCCCTCTACTCCCTCTGCCATCCCCCCTTTACCTCTCCGCAGCTTAACCCTCTTTTTCCCCTTTTCCCTCTGCTCCTCCACCTCTCCCTTCCCATCCCCACAGCACTGTACTCGTCCGCTCAACTGTATATATTTCCGTTACCCTATTTATTTTGTTAATGAATTGTACATCGCTTTGATTCTATTTAGTTGCCATTGTTTTTACGAGATGTTCTTCCCCTCGACTCTATTTATTGCCATTGATCTTGTCTGTCCGTCTCCCCCGATTAGACTGTAAGCCCGTCAAATGGCAGGGACTGTCTCTATCTGTTGCCGACTTGTTCATTCCAAGCGCTTAGTACAGTGCTCTGCACATAGTAAGCGCTCAATAAATACTATTGAATGAATGAATGAATACCATACTGGCATGACACTGGAGTAATAATAATAATAATAATAATGATGGCATTTGTTAAGCGCTTACTATGTGCCAAGCACTGTTCTAAGCACTGGAGGGATACAAAGTGATCAGTTTGTCCCATGTGGGGCTCAGTCTTCATCCCCATTTTACAAATGAGGTAACTGAGGCTCAGAGAAGTTAAGTGACTTGCCCAAAGTCACACAGCTGACAAGTGGTGGAGCTGGGATTACAACCTATGACCTCTGACTCCCAAGCCCGTGCTCTTTCCACTGAGCCACGCTGCTTATCCCTGAGAGTGAGGGAGGAGATACTGAGAACCACTGCCGCTATGCAGGGCGGGGGGTGACATGCTTAAAATGATTAGCTTCACAATGAAATAAACTATGTTAATGTGTGTTTTCAATTGCATGATTTTTGTCTTCGTATATCAACGGCTCAAAGGTTTTCTTATGTTTGACTCTTCTGCCCCAAAAAGTTTGTTGACCTCTCCTCTGCTCGGTGTATTTTGGGGGAGTCAAAGTCTCACTTCCCCTGAAGCTCCCCATTCCTGCTTAGATCACCCCTTGGGTATTTACTTAATAATTACTATGTGCAGAGCACTGAACTAAGTGCCTGGGAGAGTACAATCAGAGTTATTGAAGAAACATCTTCTCCAAGAGGCTTTCCCTGATTAAGCCCTCTTTTCCTCCTTTCCCATTCCCTTCTGCATCACCTTGACTTGCTCCCTTTAAAGAAGCAGCGTGGCTCAGTGGAAAGAGTCTGGACTTGGGAGTCAGAGGTCATGGGTTCGAATTCTGACTCTGCCACTTGTCAGCTGGGTGACTGCGGGCAAGTCACTTCACTTCTCTGTGCCTCAGTTACCTCATCTGTAAAATGGGGATTAACTGTGAGCCCCACGTGGGACAACCTGATTACCCTGTATCTCCCTCGGCGCTTAGAACAGTGCTCTGCACATAGTAAGCACTTAACAAATACCAACGTTATTATTATTGAATAATAATAGTTCGAATCCCAGCTCCGCCACTTGTCAGCTGTGTGACTGTGGGCAAGTCACTTAACTTCTCTGTGCCTCAGTTACCTCATCTGTAAAATGGGGATTAAGACTGTGAGCCCCATGTGGGACAATCTGATTCCCTTGTGTCTACCCCAGCGCTTAGAACAGTGCTCGGCACATAGTAAGCGCTTAACAAATACCAACATTATTATTATTATTATTCACCACCTGTCCCACAGCACTTATGTACATATCCGTAATTTATTTATACAAATGTCTGTCTCCCCCGCTAGACTGTAAGCTCACTGTGGGCAAGGAATTTTTTGTGTTGTACTCTCCCAACCGCTTAGTACAGTGCTGTGTACACAGTAGGCTGTCAATAAATACAATTGATTGATAGGATATAACAGAATTAGCAGACACATTCCCCTCCCGTAACGAGATAAGTCTAGAGGGGGAGACAAACATTAATATAAATAATTTATAATATATAACTTAAAGATCTGTATGTAAGTACTGTGGGGCAGTAGGGGCTGGCGTGAATATCAAATGTCCAAAGGTCACAGGTCCGAGCGCTTTGGCATCGCAGAAGAGAGTGAGTTGGGGAAAAGAGGGCTTAATCAGAGATGGCCTCTTGGGGGGGATGTGACCTTAATAATGCTTTGAAGGTGAAGAGCGATGCTTTGAAGGTGAAGAGAGTCTACGAAAACATTCAGGCCATGTTCCCCACTCCTCAAGAACCTTCAGTGGTTGCCCATCCACCTCCACATCAAACAAAAACTCCTCACCACTGCCTTTAGAGCAGTCAATCACCTTGCCCCCTCCTACCTCACCTTGCTAGTCTCTGAATACATCCCAGCAGATACACTTCGCTCCTCTAATGCTAACCTTCTAACTGCACCTCGATCTCATCTTTCTCACCGCTGACCTCTTGCCCACATCCTGTCTCTGATCTGGAACACACTCCCTCCTCATATTTGACAGACGATTACTGTCCCCCACCTTCAGAGCCTTATTGAAGGCACATCTCCTCCGAGAGGCCTTCCCTGACTAAGCCCTCCTTTCCCCTTCTCCCACTCCCTTCTGGGTCACCTTGACTTGCTCTCTTTATTCATGCCACCACCCCCGGCCCAGCCCCACTGCACTGATGCACATACCTGTAATTAATTTTTATATATTGATGTCTGTCTTCCCCTCTAGATTGTAAGCTCAATGTGGGCAGGGAATGAGACTGTTTATTGTTGTATTGTACTCTGCCAAGCGTTTAGTACAGTGCTCTGCTCACACTAAGTACTCAGTAAAAACGAATGAATGAATGAATGAGTTCCAGGCAGGGGGAGGATGTGGGAAAGGGGTCAGTATTGAGAGAGATGAGATTGGGGCCCAGCGAAGGGTGACGCAGAAGGCAGCTCGCAACTGCAAAACCTTGCTTTTGTTTTGCATGTGTGGTTCTGGTAATGGGTCTGGGACATTTTCTCCTCTCTCTTCATTTTTGCTTTTGAGGAAAAGGGAAGGAATAGTGGGGTTAGCAGACTTTCTGATTGTGGTTTGAATTCCTTCCCCTCTCGAAACTACCAAGCCGTGTCTCTACTCACTATCACAGCCCTCCGAAAAACACTTCCTCCAGGAGGCCTTCCCAACTAATCCTCATCCACGGGATCACGGCATTCCACCAGTCACACATAGTACTTAATATGTACCTCTGCTTATTCAAGTTAATCATTTGTTTTTATCCATTATCTCTAAGCCTTTGTTCTTGTTTCTATCATGCATCTAAAATTTCCCTGCCTGCCTCCTCCCATTAGATTGAAAATTCCTCATGGGCAGGAAGTGTATCAATTGGTAGTATTTATTGAGTACTGCTGTGTCCCAAGCACTGTTTTAAGTGCTTAGGAGAGTACAGTAGAACAGAGTTGGTAGATATTTTCTCTGCCCACAACAAGCTTACACTCAAGTCAATCAGTCAATCATATTTATGGAGTGCTTACTGTGTTTAGGAGAAGCAGCGTGGCTTAGTGGAAAGAGCACAGGCCTTAGAGTCAGAGGTCATGGGTTCTAATCCCAACTCCACCACCTGTCTGCTGTGTGATCTTGGGCAAGTCACTTAACTTCTTTGTGCCTGAGCTACCTCACCTGCAAAATGGGGGTTAAGTCGGTGAGCCCCACGTGGGACAACCTGATTACCTTGTATCCCCCCCCAGCACTTAGAACAGTGCTTGGCACATAGTAAGCGCTTAACAAATATCATCATCATTATTATTACTAAGTGTTTCAGAGAGTACAGTGCAACAATACCACAGACACATTCCCTGCCCACAATGAGCTTACAGTCTAGAGGGGGAGACAGTCATTAACATAAATAAATAAATCACAGATAATTTATTTGATTAAGTGCTGTGGAACTGGGAGAGGAGGATGAATTAAGGGAGCTAGTCAAGGAGAAGCAGAAGGGAGTTGGGGAAAAAAAAAAACAGGGCTTAGTCAGGGAAGGTCTTTTGAAGGCGAGATGCCTTCACTAATGCTCTGAAGCAGGGGAAAGTAATTGTCTGTTGGATAAGAGGTGAGAGCAAAGTGTATCTCCTACATCAGTTATATGTTGCCACACACTTTGTCCAGTAACTAATTATCCACAGTATCTACAATAGATAATAAATCCTGATGATGCCAATGTGTCCTTTCAGCAATTAGTTATCCAATTACATGGAGAGTTGCATTATTGAAGAATCCTGCGTTAAAGAAGGTTCGCATTAAATACTCACCCGGTGTTTGATGTCATATTCTCTCCAGACAGACACATGCTGTTTTCCCGAATTCTCCCATCACCGTCTATCCCGACCACATAATGAAAACACAGGATATGGCAGAACAGACCGGAATTAGAATGACGTCCTCTGTGTTCAATTTTGGAGCCCGTTGTTGGGCAGGGATTGTCTCTATTTGTTGCTGAATTGTACTTTCCAAGCACTTAGTACACTGTTCTGCACAGTGTAAGCAGTAAGCGCTTAATAAATATGATGGAATGAATGAATGAGAAAAGAGCATTCAGAGAATTCCAGAACAGGGCCGGACTAGGGAGTGTCTTTGTCACTTTGGATCTGAGGGGTTAGGGTCCTGAGGAGGGTGTGTGTTATGAGGGGGGGAGGTTCTGGGAGTGGTAGCCCTCATATTGAATGGATGACCTTCAGTGATCACAGGGGTTACTGAAACAACTAGGCAAGTTTGAGATATGAACACAACAATCTGGAGGTCTCTTTAGTCTGATTGGAAACTCTAACCAAAATCTTTAGGAAAGGTAACATTATTTGAAGTTCTCTACTGCAGCTAATATAGTATCCTATTCCCAGTTCTGACTGCTGGGAAAGGTAAAAGGTGGGCGATTACCGTCATAGGGAAGATGATGGTGAATGAAGAAGAAAAGTGATCTTGGGTAAGTCACTTAACTTCTCTGGGCCTCAGTTACCTCATTTGTAAAATGGGGATTAAGACTGTGAGCCTGACGTGGGACATGAACTCAATCCACCTTGATTATCTTGGATCTACCCCAGCACTTAATTCAGCACCTGGCACACAGTGAACACTGAAATACAATTTAAAAAAAAAAGGGAAGCAGCAGCAGGCTTGAGAGGAGGTATCAAAGCAAGCTGAACTGGGGAGGAAATTTCAATGAGATGAAGTTTTTTGTTTTCAGTGAACATTCCATCCCCCAAATCTGCTGACTCCATTTGTGTCCTTGGGGACCTCCAATAGTCGCTCTTTGTTTTGCAAGGGCAACAGAGGATAGCATAAAGGATGAGATTCAATTTCTCTTAAAACTACTGTCCTGCTTTTTAAGTGCTTACTATGTGCCAAGCACTGCACTATGTGTTGGGGTAGATATAAGACAGGTTGGACACAGTCCCTGTCCCATCCTGGGCTCACGGTCTAAGTAGAAGGGAGTATAATTTAATATTTAATATTATTATTATCCCCATTTTACAGATTAGCTAACAGAGGCACAGAGAAGTTATTTGTCCAAGGTCACACAGCAGACAAGTGGCAGAACCAGGATTAGAAGCCAGCTCCCCTGATTTCCAGGTCCATGGTCCTTCCAGCCCAGCCAAGCTGATTGGGGTGTTGACTTTGTCACCTCTGCTTCTGGGAAAATAATTTTTGAGGGAGCATACTATTCTGTCGAGGTGATCACAACTTTTTGTGATTCAAGGGCAGTTTTTTTTTTCATTTTCTTTTTGCAGTTTTTACATTACACATCCATATTTCTCACAGTGTTTGGCATTGTTGTTGTTTAATCTATTCTCCTCTTAACAGCTACAGATGGTATTTCTTTCTAGACTTTTTTGAGATGAGAGGTGAGATTACTTTGGTGCTCAAGAAATGAACAATTTTTTACAAGACTTCATCTGTTTTCGTTTTTCACCAGATGCCGGCAGTGAGATAGATGGGATCAGGGTACAGTGAGGAGGTTAGCATTAGAGGAGCTAAGTGTGTGGGCATCTTATGAGAACATTAATAATAATAAGAATGGTGGGATTTGTTTAGCACTTACTATGCGCCAGGCACTGTACTAAGTGCAGGGGTGAATACAGGCCCATGTCCTTTCCACTAAACAACACTGCTTCTCTACCAAGAATGTGGGCAATATGTCTCTCCCTCCCTGCCTCCCATCTCAACAGCCTCCTAACTTTTCGCCTTTAGCCCTGTGTCCTTTCATTTTTGTCCTGACCTCTGTCTGGGATCTTTTTGACTTCTGGGAGCCCTCCAACCTTATTTGACTCGGTTGTTCTCTGCTCTTTGCCCCACTCCTGGCCCCCCTTTCTGTTTCCTGACCTGTGGGCCTTTTTCTCATCATGGTTCTGTAATCCCCTGGGTTTTCTCTTGTAACTAAGAGAGAATCCCACAGCACTTATGTGCATATCTATAATTTATATTAATGTCTGTCTCCCCCCTTTAGACTGTAAGTTCAGTGTGGAAGGGGAGTGTGTCTGTTTGTTGCTATATTGTACTCTCCCAAGTGCTTAGTGCCGTGCTCTGCACACAGTAAACAGTGAATAGAATTGAATGAATGAATACAAGCAAATGCACAGAGTTAATGCTCAATAAATACGTTTCAATGAATGAAAGAATACAAGCAAATCAGGTTGGACACGGTCCCTGTCCCATGTGGGGCTCACAGTCTTAATTTCCATTTTACAGAGGAGGTAACTGAGGCACAGAGAATTGAAGTGACTTTCCCAAGGTCACACAGCAGGCAAGTGGTGGAGCCAGGATTAGAGCCTCTGACCTTCTGACTCCCAGTCTGTGCTCTATCCACTACACCATGTTGCTTCTGTGTTCTGTATATAATAAGCCCTCGATAAATGCCATTGCTTGATGAGCACGTGTGTGGCTGAAAGGGCCAATGCGGGGCCCGCTGTCTGTCACCCGTCACCAGGGACAGGTTCTTTCGGAATCGGCACGGTGAGAGAGAGAGAGAGAGGCCGGGGATGGAAAACCTGAATTTTGTATAGAATTTATTCCGTGGGCGAATTGAATTAATTATTTAGACGCAACAATCGGCCTTCCCTTTTGGGGGAAACATGGTGTTAAAGCTTCCCCTTTGGGAGGAATATGGGGTTAGAGCTTCCCTTACGGGAGGAATACACTGGTATGTTACTCGCGTGTGGGCGGACACCAGGGCCCGCCCAGGCAGAGCTCGCTTATGGTTTACTCACAACGTGGTGAGGCGGCTAGTTCCCACCATGTGCACACTCACTCAGGAGGAACCCACTTAGGCGTTAAAACCCATTTGCATGTTAAAACCCACTTATACGCTAGACCCACTTGTACGTTAAAACCCACTTATGGCATTGAGTTTGCGTAATAATAATAATAATAATAATGTTAGTATTTGTTAAGCACTTACTATGTGCCGAGCACTGTTCTAAGCGCTGGGGTAGACACAGGGGAATCAGGTTGTCCCACGTGAGGCTCACAGTCTTAATCCCCATTTTACAGATGAGGTAACTGAGGCACAGAGAGGTGAAGTGACTTGCCCACAGTCACACAGCTGACAAGTGGCAGAGCTGGGATTCGAACTCACGACCTCTGACTCCAAAGCCCGGGCTCTTTCCACTGAGCCACGCTGCTTCTCTAGCCACGGTGTTTCTCTATGCACTACTTGCCCATGGTGAGGCAGCTAGCTCAAGGCCATGGCGTTGAGTTCGCGTATGCGCTACTTGCACGTGGTGAGGCAGCTAGCTCAACGCCATAAGTGGGTTTTAACATACAAGTGGGTTTAACGCCTAAGTGGGTTCCTCCTGAGTGAGTGTGCACATGGTGGGAACTAGCCGCCTCACCACATTGTGAGTAAACCATAAGCGAGCTCTGTCTGGGTGGGCCCTGGTGTCCGCCCACACGCGAGTAACATACCAGTGTATTCCTCCCATTAGGGAAGCTCTAACCCCATATTCCTCCCAAAGGGGAAGCTTTAACACCATGTTTCCCCCAAAAGGGAAGGCCGATTGTCGCGTCTAAATAATTAATTAATTCAATTAGCCCCGCGGAATAAATTCTATACAAAACTCAGGTTTTCCATTCCCAGCCTCTCTCTCTCTCTCTCTCTCTCTCTCTCTCTCTCTCTCTCTCTCTCGCCGCACTGATTCTGAAAGAACCTGTCTCTGGTGACGGGTGACATCGTCCTGGCCCCATTGTGCTGTCACGTTTACTGTTTGCAGGGCCTGGCACCATTTTTTCTTTGGCCACCTTGTCTCTTTGATGCCGAAGCTTCTGCTCAAAGAAAGACACTCCCTTCTCCATGGCTCACCTGCTCTTGGCTTCATGGCCGGTGGAGTACAGCATTAAAGTGTAACTTTTTTTTATCCTGACTCTCATTCATTCAATCAATCGTATTTATTGAGCACTTACCGTGTGCAAAGCACTGTTTTAAGCACCTGGGAGAGTACAATATAACAATTAACAGACACATTCCCTGCCCACAGCGAGCTTACGAGTATCCCTTTCCTTTCAGATCCTTTATGAATGGAGTCAGTTAGGCGGACTCTCTATGGAAGCATGGAGAGGTTGAGCTAACCTGATTCATTCATTCAATTCATTCAATAGTATTTATTGAATGCTTATTATGTGCAGAGCACTGTACTAAGCGCTTGGAATGTACAATTCGGCAACAGAGACAATCCCTGCCCAATGATGGGTTTACAGTCTAATCACGGGCTAAATGAGCCTCCGGCACCAGTGGAAGAGGGTCTGTCCTTCCCACTCAGTTTGTAGACCACATGGGCAGCATCCCCTGAAAGGAAAGTCACAAAAAAAATCCATTATCGTTTCCCAAGTGATGTTCAATCGATCAATCGTATTTACTGTGCACTTCCTGTGTGTAGAACCCCGTATTAAGTACTTGGAAAGGTACAATATTACAGAGTTGGTAGACACGTTCCCTGCCCACAAGAAGCTTACGAAGGTGAAGCAGACATTAATAAAAAGAAACAGATTATGGCTACGTACATATATGCTGTGGGGCTGAGGGAAGGGTGAATAAAGGGTGCAAATCCAAGTGCTAGGGTATCACAGAAGGCAGTGGGAGAAGAGGAGGTGAAGGCTCAGGCGGGGAAGGAGTTTTGCATTGAGACTACTACCCCTGAGCCTTGGTAATGAGACTACGGGGCCTCAAGTAGTAATTAATAATAATAATTTGTTAAACACTTACTAGAGAAGCAGCGTGGCTCAGTGGAAAGAGCACGTGTGACTTTGGGCAAGTCACTTAACTTCTCTGTGCCTCAGTTACCTCATCTGGAAAATGGGGATTAAGACTGTGAACCCCACGTGGAACAACCTGATTACCTTGTATTCCCCCCACAGCGCTTAGAACAGTGCTTAGCATATAGTACGTGCTTAACAAATACCATTATTATTATTATGTGTCAAGCACTGTCTTAAGTGCTGGGGTAGATACAAAGTGATCAGGTTGGAAACAGTCCCTGTCCCACATGGGGCTCATAGTCTTAATCCTCGTTTTACAGATGAGGTCACAGAGGCCCAGAGAAGTGAGGTGACTTGCCCAAGGCCACACAGCAGACAAGTGGAGGTGTTAGGATTAGAACCCATGACCTTCTGACTCCCAGGCCCATGCTCTATCCACTACACCAAGCTGCTTCTCTGAAAGGAGAGATCGATGATCAGGAGGGAGTTGGCCACAACGACATTGGATGAATAGTCGGGTCTCCACTTTCAGCACTTAATGTGGATCAGAAATCCCCTAGGGTGAATGCCATTGTCCAGGTTCCCAGTACAAACTCCAGAACCAGCAGAAGGGATAACACACTGCAAAGTGAGAAGCAGTATGCATAGTGGATAAAACATGGGCTTGGGACTCGGAAGAACCTGGGCTCTAATCCTGACTTCGCCTCATGTATGCTGTGAGACCTTGGGCAAGACGATTAGACCATTAATCTCTCTGGGCCTCAGTTACCTCTTCTGTAAAATGGGGATTAATGGTGGTATTTGTTAAGCGCTTACTTTGTGCAAAGCACTGTTCTAAGTGCTGGGGGAATACAAGGTGAACAGGATATCCCATGTGGGGCTCACAGTTTTTAATCCCCATTTTACAGATGAGGTAACTGAGGCACAAAGAAGTTAAGTGACTTGCCCAAAGTCACACAGCTGGCAAGCGGCGAAGCCGGGATTCGAACCCATGACCTCTGACTTCTAAACCTGGGCTCTTTCCACTAAGCCACGCTACTTCTCTAGGTGGGTGAGCCCTATGTGTGTCCAACCTGATTAACTTGTATCTATCCCAGCGCTGAAAACCATGCTAGGGTCATAACTTAATTACAACCATAATTATTATTACAGCACAATCCATTTATCAAATTTAGGAAATTACAAATGAGCTGATTGCTGTGTAAAGCTGATGATCACCAGGGCCACTAAATTTTATGCAAAACCAGTGGATGGCAGTGATTTGATTAGTTACAATCAATACCACTTCCTTTAGCCTTCCTCACAGGCATTTTAAATAATTGTCAAAGCCACTTTTCCTCTCCTGTCCTGAAACTCCCTCATTCTAGAGATTATCTTGCTCAGAGCAAATAAAGCATTTTGGACTTTTTGAGCTAAGTGTGGCTGGATGACAGCAAAACATTTTGAATACGCAAATGTTAAATTGCTTGTTAAAAAAACTGAAAATTATGTTTTGGAGGGAATCTATTTTGGCACTGTTCTATTCTTTATAATGATTTAACTTTTTTCGTTTTCATGAATTTGATGTTTCAAAAGTAGCAGATTTCAGTTCCCAAGGGGACTGTGGGTTTTTTAATTTTCCAGCAGGTGGATGATATATGGTTAGTTGTTGGTTGGTAGCTCTCTATTATGCATTTCAAATTACTTTGTGATTAATTTCCATCTTCAAAATGAAAGACAGCAGAGGGAAGGAGAAGCAGTTGGACAATATTTGCCTATGAAAAGAAAATCTGTTACTAATGTGATCTTTTCTGCTATTGCTAAAGTTGAATTTTTCTGCTGCGCAGTGTTATTATTCACCGGAAATATATGGAGATGGTGAGTGCTTTTAAACAAATATAATTGATGTTCTGTCTGGGTTTCAAAAAGCAGCAGGGTCAAAACCTACAGGATGGACCCATTGGTCATTTTAAAGTGGACTAAGGATGATGAGTGGCATCCCGAAGGGCAGTACTTGCCTCGTGGAAAGGGCACAAGCCTGGGAGTTAGAAGACTTGGGTTCTAATTCCAGTTCCACCCTTCGCCAGTTGTATGTTCTTGGGCAAATCATTTAACTTCCTATCCCTCAGTTTTCTCATTTGTAAAATGGGAATTAAATACCCGCCTAGACTGTGAACTCCATATGGGTCAGGGGCTATTTCCAACCCAGTTGTTTTGTATCTACCCCAGTGCTCATTTCAGTGCTCTACACATTGTAAGGGCTTAACAAAACCACAATTATTATTACTATTATTGTTGATGCTGTGTTATTATTATTACCCTTTCTGATTTTCCAAAGGTGAAAATCAGGAAGCTGGAGTTTTTCCCACACACTTTCTCCCTGTCAAGATGCCTCTTAATCCCATGAGATGTTGTTAGATCCTTATCTCAATGCGGCATCTCGGTGAGAAATTCAAAGCTTCCATTTTATCCAGAATATCAGCTCGTTCATTCATTCATTCAATCAGATTTATTGAGTGCTTCTGTGTGCAGAGCACTGTACTAAGCGCTTGGAATGTATAATTCGGCAACAGATAGAGACAGTCCCTGCCCAACAACGGGCTCACAGTCTTAAAGGGGGTGACAGACGGCAAAACAAAACAAGTAGTCAGGCATCAATACCATCAAAATAGATAAATAGAATCATAGATATATAGATATCATTAATAAAATAGAGTAATAAATAATATATACAAATATACACAAGTGCTTTGGGGAAGGGGGTAGAGCAGAGGGAGAGAGTAGGGGGAATGGAGAGGGGAAGAGGGGCAGAGGGAAAAGGAGGGCTCAGTCTGGGAAGGCCTCCTGGAGGAGGTTAGTTCTCAGTAGGGCTTTGGAAAGGGGAAGAGAAGGGGAGAGCTCAGAACAGGCTGCCTTTTCCTTCACAAACCATCACTTCCAAAAGAGTGATTTGTAACAAGAATTGTGAAAAGAAATATTATTAGTCCACCTGATTTCGTGGCTGGGTTAATAGTGTGTATTTTTGAGTTAGATGTAGATTCTGTGTCTGGGTTAATGGCTTGGATTTAGTGCTTCATTAAACACCCAGGGCATAATGAGCCCTAAAAAGTTACACCTTATGCATAACAAGGAAAAACTATGATTAGGATGAACTGGAAACTCAGTCTTTTAGTAAGGCTGGGTCTGAGATATTCTGCTGTAGGTCAAGACATGGGACTTTTGACATTTCACTTACACCCGCTCTCCCTCAGGGATAGATGGTGGCCAGCTGTTTATTTCACAACATGCTCTGGTTTTCTGTTTTGGCATAAATTAGTCACATTTATTTAGACACAGATATTCACAGGTCATGAGGAGAAAGGCTTGTAAGACAAAAGCCCACAGTAAAACTTGATTACTAGGCTCTCAATTCAGCTTGATCTTGATACTGATTTTCTAAGAAAGCTTAATTTTATAATAATACTAGTCTAGATTAAGCATTTAGTACAGTAATAATAATAATAATGTTGGTATTTGTTAAGCGCTTACTATGTGCCAAGCACTGTTCTAAGCGCTGGGGTAGACATAGGGGACACAGTAGACACAGTGCTCTGCATGCAGTAAAAACTGAATAAATACTTTTGATAGATTGATGGAGGGTGAAGCTTTTCACACCTCTGGAATACTCCAGTATCTGAAAGGCTTGGAAACACTTTGGACCATTTGTGGATAATCAGTCAATCAATCATTTGTATTTATTGAGCATTTACTGTGTGCAGAGTACTGTACTAAGCACTTGGGAGAGTAGGGAAGCAGCGGGGCTCAGTGGAAAGAGCACGGGCTTGGGAGTCAGAGGTCATGAGTTCGAATTCCGGCTCTGCCACAGCTATGTGACTGTGGGCAAGTCACTTCATTTCTCTGTACCTCAGTTACCTCATCTGTAAAATGGGGATTAACTGTGAGCCTCACATGGGACAACCTGATTACCCTTTATCTATCCCGGCTCTTAGAACAGTGCTCTTTCCATAGTAAGTGCTTAACAAATACCAACATTATTACAATATAGCAGAGTTGGTAGACAGGTTCCCTGCCCACAGTGAGATTACAGTTTAGAGGGAGATAGAGACATTAAATAAATAAATTACGGATATGTCCATAAGTGCCATGAGGCTTCAGGGAGGGGTAAATAAAGGGTACAGATAGTGATAATAATAATGATGACATTTGTTAAGCACTTACTATGTGCCAGGCACTGTACTAAGTACTGGGGTGGATATAAGCAAAATTGGGTTGGACATGGTCCTTGTCCCATGTGGGGCTAACAGTCTCAATCATCATTTTTCAGATGAGGGAACTGTGGCTGAGAGAAGTGAAGTGACTTGCCCAAGGTCACACAGCAGGAAAGTGGTGGAGCCAGGATTAGAACCCATGACCTTCTGACTCCCAGGTCCGTGCTCTACCCTCTTCGCCATGCAAGGGATATACGGAAGGGAGTGGGAGAAGATGAAACGATGGCTTAGTCAGGGAAGGCCTCTTGGAGGAGGTGTGCCTTTAAAAAGTCTTTGAAGGTGGGGAGAATAATGGTCTGTCAGATATGAAGAGGGAGGGCATTCCAGACCAAAGGCAGAGAGGTCAGTGATGAGATAGATGAGATTGAGGTCCAGTGAGTAGGTTGACATTGAGTTGGATGAATAGCTTTCAGTGAAAAATGGTTACTGAGCATGTATTTAATATATTCAAATTACTTCTATTCCCTCCATTAGATTGTAGTAATAATAATTAATAATAATTGTAGCATTTGCTTACTATGTTCCAAGAAATGCGCTCAGTGCTGGGGAGGTTACAATTTAATCAGATTTAATCAGATGTGGCTCACAGTCTTAATCCCCATTTTACAGATGAGGGAACTGAGTTCCAGAGAAGTGAAATAACTTGCCCAAGATCACACAGCAGGCAGGTAGCAGAGTCAGGATTAGAACTCAGGTCCTTCTGACTCCCGGGTCCATGTTCTATTCTCTAGGGCCATGCTGCTTCTCTATTATTACACTGCAAATTCTTATACAATATGAAGAATTTTGGAAATAGGGGCCTTGAGAAATAGTACCTAAAGGTCCAGCATACACTATTCAAGATAGCGAAGTCAAAAGGTTTGGGTTTTTTTATGGTGTTTGTTAAGCGACATGAAAATTGATATGAAACGAGAGATGCAAAAGCATTATTGTCTCCCAATCCTACAGTTGGCCCGAGTGGAACACAAAGGCCCTTTCATTCTGGATAATATAGCTGGTTTTTATCTTTGTCTCCATCTCCATATAATGCTTCAAGAGGGAAATAAAAGAGAAAATACTTTACAATGAAACTCTTAGGTGGGGTGTGTGTGTGTGTGTGTGGTGGTGGTGACATTCCAGAAAGTCGATATTCTTGAGATAATCAGCCCTTCTGGAATGAGCATAGGCCTGGAGTCGTGGGGTCTGGGTTCCAAATCCAGTTCTGCCATTTGCCTGTTGTGTGACCTTGGACAAGTCACTAAACTTCTCTGTGCCTCTGTTTCTTCGTCTGTAAAATACATTGTGGTATTTATTTTGTCTGTTAAGCACTTCCAGTGTACCAGTTACTGCACTAAATGCCTGGATAGATTAAGCTAATCAGAGAAAACGGTGTGGAGAAGCAGCAGAGCACCGGTCTAGAAGCCAGAGGACCCAGTTTCGAGTCGGAGTTGTGCTGTTAGCCTGACGTGTGGCCATGGATGAGTCACTTAACTTTCCTGTATCTCAGTTTCCCCATCTGCAAAATGGGAATAATAATACCTGCCTTGTCTCCCTACCTCACAGGGTTGTTACAGGGGTTGAAATGAACTAATTAATCTGAGAACACTTTAGTAATAAAAGCGTTATAGAAAATGGCCCTCTAAACAGTAAGCTCGTTGGGGCAGGGAATGTGTCTGTTTATTATATCCTCCCAAGTGTTTAGTATAGTGCTCTGCACACAGTAAAAGCTCAATAAATACCATTGAGTGAATGAATGAATGAATGAATGAATGAATGAATGAAGGTTAGACACAGTCCTTGTCCCACATGGGGCTTACAGTCTTAATCCCCATTTTACAGGTGAGGTAACTGAGGCCCAGAGAAGTTAAGTGACTTATCCAAAGTCCCACAGTAGACATGTGGGACTAGAACCCAGGTCCTCTGACTTCCAGGCCCATACTTTATCCACTAGGCCATGCTGCTTCTCAAAATTACCCAGGCTGGATGCATGACTTTATTGTTCATCAGCTCATTAAAGGGCAGTGAACATATCCACCAACTCTGTTGTACTGTTCTCTCCCAAGTCTCCCAATCCTACAGTTGGCTCGAGTGGAACACAATGGCCCTTTCATTCTGGATAATATAGCTGGTTTTTATCTTTGTCCCCATCTCCATATGATGCTTCAAGAGGGAAATAAAAGAGAAAACACTTTACAATGAAACTCTTGGGGGGGGGGGGGGGGGGGGGGGGGGGGGGGTGTGTGTGTGTGTGTGTGTGTGTGTGTGTGTGTGTGTGTGTGTGTGTGTGTGTGTGTGTGTGTGTGTGTGTGGTGGTGGTGGTGACATTCCAGAAAGTCGATATTTTTGAGATAATCAGCCCTTCTGGAATGAGCATAGGCCTGGAGTCGTGGGCTCTGTCGTGCTTAGTACAGTTCTCTGCACACAGTAAATGCTCAATAAATACCATTGATTGATTAGTCAAAATATCCCTTGCCAATTTCATGAAACAGTCAATAACCTGTTTATTATAGGATAATACAATATATGTGTCTCTCCTGCCTATTTTTCTGTGGATAGTGTTCACTGAACACAACATATCCAATTTCTGAAACTCTGGAAATTTCTTGGAGATTAAATACCAGTTCTTCCTACCCTTAGACTTGTGAGCCCCACGTGGGACAGGGACTTTGTACGACCTGATTATCTTGTATCTATGTACAGAACTTGGTACATAGTAAGCCCTTAACAAATACCACATTGTCATTATTTTCCCGGGAAATAAGCTTGCTAACTGGAGTCCAGATGGAGGTGGTGTTTAACTTGTGATGAGAGTAAGCCATTTTAGTGGTTGAAACAATCTATACCCTGCTCAGTGTGCCAACACAAATACCATCATCCTACAGTGGACACGATCGAAAATCCATTCCCAATTTCTTAAATACCAAATCACCTAAAGGGGAGAGTAGTCAAGGAGGAGATAGGTCAATATCGAGTTGAATAACAGTGCTTGATTTCCAGGACTTCAAAAAGAAACCGAATTAGAGACCTGCATATCTGCACAGTTCCTGTCCCACATGGGCTTCAAAGTCTAAGGAGGAAGAAGAACCGGTACTGAATCCCTGTTTTAAAGATGAGGGAACTGAGGCACAGAAAAGTTGAATGACATGCCGAGGGTCACACAGCAGTCAAGTGGCAGAGGCAGGATTACAACCCAGGTCATCTGACCCAGAGGTCCAGACTCTTTCCACTAGCCCAAATTTCTTTTCTCCTTCCTCCCTCGGTATACCATTCTTCCCCGAAGGGAGGGTGCTAGATGGGCAAGATAATAATTATAATAATAATAAGATGGCATTTTTAAGCGCTTACTATGTGCCAAGCACTGTTCTAAGCACTAGAGGGGATACAAGGTAATCAGGTCGTCCCACATGGGGCTTGCAGTCTTAATCCCCATTTTCCAGATGAGGTAACTGAGGCACAGAGAAGTTAAGTGACTTGCCCAAAGTCACACAGCTGGCAAGTGGCAAAATAGGGATTAGAACCCATGACCTCTGAATCCCAAACCGGTGTTCTTTCCACTGAGCCACGTACCGGAAGAAGAAACATTGCTTGGTACAGTACTTTGCACACAGTAATCGCTCAATAAATATGATGGAATGAATGAATGAGGATGCAGAGGTGACTGCCCTGTCTGTGGAAAGCAGCATTGCCTAGTAGATAGGACACGGCCCTGGGAGTCAGAGGACCTGGATTCTAATCCCAGCTATGCCAAATGCTTACTGTGTGACCTTGGATGAGTCACTTAACTTCTCTGTATCTCAGTTCTCCTGTTCTCCCTCCTACTCAGACTATGAACCCCATGTGGAACAGGGACTGTGTCCAACCTAATTCACTTGTATCTACCCCAGGACTTAGAACAGTGTTTCACACATAGTAGGAGCTTAACAAATACCATTAAAAATAACAAAAGAACCCCCAAAATGTGCAAGATCTGCAGTTTTACTTGACCAGACACTTGGGTACTTGCAGTAAAGATGTGAGCTAGGTTGGATACAAGGATTTTTTGGTGTGTGTGTGTTCAGGTGTGAGTACTAAATGTGCTACTTATGTAGGTCACTCAAATAGAAGTCCACAAGGGTGGTGTGATTACCCAGGGCTTCTGCTCAAACACCAGCATAAGCACCACAGCAACAGAGTTTCTCTGGCTAGGGGAACAGTATTTGTCACCCAGGTGAGGAAAAACAAGAAAACTGCTTTCTGTAGCCATAGTAGCCACCCTCATTAGCCAAGAGCGTTTTTAGTTTTAGAAACATAGGTGGTTGCCAGCTTTCTCCACCTTACATATCAACTCTCTTCAGCCCTTCCTCTCCAGTTTGCCCTCCTCTCTCTCTTTGCAGATGATTTCCCAAATCGACATCACCAGCCCTAAACTTTCTCCTCTGCAGTCTCACGTTTCCTCCTGCCCTTGGGACAGGTCTACTTGGACACCCAAACCCTGTCCTCCCCCTGACTTTCCAGAGCCATCAACTCTCGCATTCAACCTACATATTCAATCTGGTACCAAATTCTGTTCTTTCAACCTTCATAACAGTACTAAAATCTTCCCTTTCCGCTCTATCCAACCTGCTACTATGTTAATCCTAGCACTTATCCTGCCCTGAGTACTGTTACAGACTCCTTGCTGATCTCTTTGCCACCTGCCTCACCCCATGTCAGTTCATACTTCATTCTGTGCCCGGATCATTTTTCTACAAAACCATTCAGTCCATATTTCCCTAGTCCTCTAGAAACTCCAGTGGTTACCCATCTACCTCCACATCAAAAAGAAACTCCTTACCATTGGCTTTAAAGCACTCAATCGCCTGACCCCTCCTACCTTACCTCTCTGGTTTCCTACTACAACCCAGCCCACACACTTTTCTCCTAAAGTCCCAACCTACTCAGTAAATCTCAATTTCTTCTATATCTCCACTAACCCCTCACCCACATGCTGCCTCTGGCCTGGAAGCCGCTCCCTGTTCATCTCTGACAAACAATCATCCTTCCCGCTTTCAAAGCCTTATTAAAAGCACATCTCCTCCAAGAGACCTTCCACAACTAAACTATCATTTCCTCTACTCCAACTCCCTTTTCTCTTGCTCTTTGATTTGATCCTTATATTCATTCCATGACTCAGCCCCATACATTTATGTACATATCCCCCTCTAGACTGTAAACTCCTTGTGGGCAGGGAACATGCCTGTCAACTCTGTTATATCGTACTCTCCCAAGCAGTTAGTACAGTGCTCTGCACACATTAAGGGCTCATTTAATATGATTGATTGACTCCCAAACTCACTTTCTAATTTTACTTTGCTCTCTCTCTCCCACCTCCAACCTCTCTCACATTGTTTTCACCAGTCTGAAATTCCCTTTCTCTCCTTCCTCTAAATTTGCCAGACCACAGCTTTCTCCATCTTCATCTCCATCTTCCTTTCCCTCCTGAAAACTCTCCTCTAGGAGCCTTCTGTAAACTCATTATGGGCAGGGAATGTGTCTGCTAATTCTCTTGCATTGTACACGCCCAACTGCTTAGAACAGTGCCCTGCACATAGGAAGCACTCAATAAATTCCATTGATTGATTGAATTGGTAATTCACAGAAGCCCAGTAACATCAACCCAACCTATTTTTTAACACTTCAGTATTTATGTCCTCACAAAGGTTAAGTTTTGTTTCAACCTTTGAAGAGTATATGATAGAATATATATGATAATTGTGTATGTGCATGTCTCAGAAAAATAGGGGCTTAACCATACAGTAGCTATATGTGCCAGTTGATGTCCCATCATCAATTCCTGTGTGAATTATTGCTCTGGAGAACTTTCCTTGGTTCTCAGAACAGCTTTGTCTTCCTCAGTTGTCCCAGACTTAAAAGCTTCCCATTCTCCTACCCACATACCCATTTCCCCATTCATATTCTCACAGCAAAGCACTTCCTTTTCTGTCTCTAACCCAGCTGCCTCTGTTCCTAAATGCCTGAGCTAGAAAGAAGTCCAAGGTGGACAGGAATATGTTGCTCAAGAATGGGGGAAGAGACCCATGGGACTTGGGTCTCTCTGTCTTCACCTTTTACAGAAAAAGGAAAGGTTTTAGCACTGCTTTGTTCAATCAGTTTGTGAAAGAACTAGGATTAAGAGCAGCTCCCAACAGAAAAGGAGTCTGTTCAATTAATTAAAAAGGTCATACAGATTTTCTAAAAGAAGTTCTCAGAAGAGCCTGACAGGTTCTGATAAAGGTCTTTCCATATTATCAAGTCAGAAGAGAAAGCTCCCTTTCCCAGGAACATAGGTTCGTTTCCTCCCTTGTGACAAGACTCGTGTCTGAGATGTGCCCAGTTGGACAGTGTTGTACTCAGTGGTATTGGAGAAGAGGAGGGTGCAGAGACATAAATAGTGCCTTGATTCCTTTCTCCCTAGGAGTCTAGCCAATGGTGTCCTTAGTGGAGGGGTAATTTGGAGAGGTGGGGCAAAGTTTGGGGCAATTAGCCCTAGGTAGGATCCTGACTATGGGGAAGGGAAGAGTGATTTCACAGGTGGACAAGTTTGTCCTTAAATCTTTTTCCCACCTTCCCTTTCCTTCCCTCTGCCACCCAAATCAGGCTGGTGGGGTTTCCAGATGACCTGTCCCTGTCCCTGACTCCTCTCCTGGCCCAGTCTGCCCAGCCTGGGACTTAGGTCCCTGATGCAACCTTGCTTCCCCAGCCCTCCGCTGCTCTGGAAAGGGATAGTCTTCTGGGATGTGGGGCGGCCTACCTGGCCCAGTGCTGCCCAGGGACACAGTGTTATCAGGAGGACAACCCCAACTCCAGAGGACTGCTTCTGGGTGGGTCAAGAGGGGAAAGGAAGGGTGGGGCAGCACAGAGATCCAGGATCATCACCACACCTGACCTCCCCTGGCTATCCCGAGTGGTGATGGGTACTCGAAGGATCACTGTGGCCTGGGACCAGGCTGGTTCACTCACTCAGTCAATCAATCAGTCAATCATATTTACTAAGCCCTTACTATGTGGAGAGCACTGTACTAAGCACTTGGGAGAGTACAATATAACGGTATTGGTGTATTGTATAACATAATGGTATTTAGTCATCTGTTCGATCATATTTATTGAGCATGTGGAGCGCTTACTATATGAGAGCACTGTACTAACCAGTTAGGAGAGTACAACACCTCATAATTAGCAGGCACATTCCCTGCCCATAAACAGCTTACTGTTTAGTGACTTTTGCCACTATTAGCCTATGATGGGGACAGGCCTAGAGGTACCTCTTCCCTCTATCCAATGTTTTGCTAGTGTGTTGCTGCCTAGAAGTAGATAGGAAAAAACCTCCCAGCTCCTCTTACTACTTTTTCTGCTACTATTTACTGAGCGCCCATTGATTGGAATACACTGTGTTTTGAGCTCCCACTGACTGGTATCCACTGTGTCAAGTGCCTGGAAGAGAATGACAGAAGTAGAAGACGCAGCCTCTGTCCTCCAGGAGTTTGCACTCTAATGGGAGAGACAGACTTACCAAGATTTTCCAACTGTGCAATCAGAATCAACAATTGAATACACAGAGACCCGTGTCCTGTGTTCCAGAATAAGGAAAAGGTGCCGACGAGGGAAGAACCCAAAATCCAGCAGACAAGAACTTGCCCCCTCCAGCCTGACCCTCATGTTTTCCTCCACCCCCACCAAAAGCAGCCCGAGAGAGCTTTCCTTTTAACCTCAGTCATGCAATTTTTTGTCTTCACCACACTTTCCGTACAGTAGTTGTGGTTTTGTCTTCCCAAATCTATTTTAAACTTGCTATTTCCTAGAAGCTCTCCTCCACTGCTTCTCTTATTCAAGTGCAACTGTAATTGGTATAGAGGAGAGGGGTAGCATTATACGAAATAATACCGTTGACCAACTAATTTATAGGAAAAAAGATTCTCCTGGAGCCTATTGTATAAACACAGACTTGGGAGTCAGAAGACTAGGATTTGGCTCCCGACTCCATCACTGAGTTACTCATGTCCGGGGAAAATCCCTTCTCGACTCTGGGCATCAGTCTTTTTCTCTGAAAAATGGAGATGATTGTTTTCTCTCCTTATCTATTTCACTGGACTTTAGTGGGAATTAAGGGGATGGGTTAAACTGTAAAGGGTAGTTGCTAAGGAAATACAGGCAGTAGTATCATGTATGCTGTCTCTCTACTCAACCAGGGTTGGGACTAACTTTTTGGGAGTTTTGACTCAGTTTGAGGCAGTAAATCAGGAGGCCAGGGACATGCCTCTTCATGTCTCTGAAGTTTCTTGATTCTGTGCAAAGACAAGAGCTTTAATTTAAAGTTTAAAATATGAGTAACCCTCCCTGATTCAAAAACTGAAACAAAGTGGGAAGTAAGATTTTCATTCCTAGTAAAATATTCTGGCTAGAATCCTGATTTTTTTTTAAACAAAGCAAATATAACCCAAATGAATTCCATATCTTTCCATATCCCATTAAACAGAAACTTGCAACCCAAGAATATCTCTAATAACCAGGTTTATTGAAATGAAAAATTCAGAAAATATACAGGTAAACAAAAATAGTGAATAAATAATGCCCCCCCACACCCAAGTCACCTCTTAGACTTGAGAAGCAATTTGAAAAACTTATGGTCCGGCTTTTATTTCTGTTTCCATAATAAAAGCAAATGGAGAAGGAAAGCAGAGATTTCTTCAGAGAAAAGTCTGCAGGTTCTCAAGTTTAAACAAGTCAAAGATGGATTATCAACAAGAATGATTCGAATGCCATTCAATATTGCTGATAATTCAGCTCTTTCTAGTTGGCTAACATATCATCTTGTGCTACTTTCCTTCATTTCCCCATATGAAATAGAAGGATTAGCCAAGGCTCAAGAGCCCTCTATTAGAACCCACCAGAATCTTGGGTGATCTTTGTCTTCCAGCTCACGCATCCTGCAGAAATGCTGGTTTTCCAAAATCCTCACGTCTTCTGGCGAAAGATGAGCAGGGAAGCTACCGTCCAGTCTCTTGGTTCAATGGGTACCACCCGGAGAGCAGGATCCGCTCAAAAGCCATCCCTGGAGCGGGGACCCTCCGGGTGAAGGACGGAGACGGCCGGCTGGGAGGCCTTTCATTCAGACTTGACCTGGCTCTCTCAGGCTGCAGCAGCAAACATTTCTGCTCACTCTACCAACGCATCGGAAAGATCTACCATCCGGAAGACGGAGAAATCCAGGGTCTCGGGAAACTCAGAGGAGCTGTCAGCTCGGGCAGCAACTCCCTGTACCGTTGGTGGTATTCCAGTTCCTTGGATCTGAAGACATCAAGCGACTTCAAACCAAATCGTCCCCCACACCCCCACACCCCGGCCCTGGGGGGCTGCTCTGGGCCACCTGAAGACCTCGGTTCTCCTAGCCTCCTCCTCTGTTGGAGGCTAGCTGCATCAAGGGGAGGTGGGCGGCACAGGAGAAGTGCTCCAAGTCCTCTCTGGGTTCGTGAGTAATACATCCGGAAGGCTCCGCAGCCCATTGCTAATGGAAGGAGGGCTCAGGACCAAGTCCCCCATGGGCTCCGCACTCGTGCTACGGTTGTTGTCGGACTCTCCCTTTGGCTGTGGCTTGAGACGGCAGGTGATCAGCTTGGTGAAGAGGTTGGGGAAGGAGGGGCTGGAGAAGTAGTACACCAGAGGATCCAGCATGCTGTTCATGTAGGTGAAGCTGAGGGTGATGTAGAAGGCCAGGTCGGCCGAGCGAAAGACCTCACAGTTGTGAATGCCCCGGGAACGGAGGAGCCAGAAGATACGGATCCGCACGGCGACGCTGGGCATGAAGCAGATCACGAACACGATGGCCACCACCGTGATGAACCGGATGGCCCGCTTGATCTTGGCCTGCTTGTCCAGCTGCCTTTGCCGCAGGCTCCAGACGATGCTGCTCGAACAGAACAAGATGATGCCCAGGGGCAGGAAGAACTCCAAGAGGAACATGGCATCGTGCCAGCGGAAAGTGGAGCAGATGGCGAAGCTGCTGCAGAAGCGCGAGTTGCCCCGATGCTCCAGGTGGGAAGTGAACAGGAGGTGCGAGGTGAGCCCAATGGTCACGCCCCACAGGAGGCCAGTGATGACGGCGGCAGTTCGGGTCGATATCTTGTTCAGAGGGTGGTGAGGGTGGACCACCCGGAAGTACCGGTCCACGGCCACGACCGTGAGGAAGATGATGCTGCCTTGCCTGTTCATAGCCAGCATGAAGAGCATCAGGCGACAGGGGATGTCCCCAAATTTCCAGTCCCACTTCCTCACGTAGTTGTCGGTCAAGAATGGGAGACAGATGATCAGGAGGAAATCGGCGACCGCCAGGTTGAACAGAAAGATCCGACTCGATTTCCAGGATTTCAGGTAGAAGCAGAAGGCCCACAGAGCCAGTCCATTGCCGAGGGCTCCGAACACAAACTCCAGGCACAGCACGGGGGGCAGCACTTGGGCGA